>NC_082347.1:32790830-33106022 GCF_027477595.1 Haemorhous mexicanus | reverse complement strand
TAACTCCACCCTTCTGCTGCAAATCCTTAAATGTGTCATATGAGATTAGACTGATACTATGGCAATACTTGTGCCAACAATCAGAACTAACAGACATTTTTGCAAAGGCAGAATTCATGCATGAAAGATTTGTTTTTAATCTGCCCAAATGGTAATTTTATACCCTCCTACTGGATGCTGGAAAGCTCAGCTCCAACCTACTCCCAGTCTCCATCAGCAGTGTTTGTCCCCAGATCTCATGGGCACAGACCTGTCCCAGAGCAGAGGGTGAATATAGGAGTTCACAATCCTTACAAGAATTAGTGAAGGGTCTCTCAGGATCAGGAGACTGTTGCCCCAGAAACCCCACAGGACTGTACAAGGACCTTGAACTATTGCCATCCACACTGAAACGAGCAGGAGGAGAAACATAATTAAAGAGCATTTCATAACCTACATGGTTCTGAATTAAGGTTTCACTGGCAATTTTGTTTGGACATTGCCTAACTTTTAAAGGCTTGGCTTTGCAACATAATGTTCCTGTAACACCTGTAGCATTTCCTGTGCTCCTGAAAAGGACAGCTGTTGGTGCAGGATCATGCAGCATCACAGCACCTCCATGGGCCATCAGCTGTGTGTCCCCACCCTTGTGTGTCCAGCACAGACATCTACCCCTTTTACTGAAAGAGAAACCGCAGCAGTGGCTGTTATCCTTCATCCAGATCAGCAGCAGAGGAGGATGAGTGTTGGAATTTGGATTATTCAGTGGATTCATAAGACCATTCCTAAGGCTATTTAGTATTTACACAGTTGTTTCAAGCATGTTTGTACAAAACAGTGTGATTTATTAGGAGCTAGCTCTTACACAATGAACTAAAATAAAGCAATTAATTAGTTAAGCTTGCTTAAGCCGACCACAAGGTCAATCTAGCAACTTCAGAATCATCTTTGACCGAATTCAAATACCTCTGATATATAGTCCCACTTGCCTTTTCTTAATTTAGTGGCTGGCAGACTAATGAATTGACCCTTTCTCCCTCAGTCATGTGGCCTTTTCACTACCTCCTCCCAACTGTAAAATTTTTGTCATCCAACTACCCAAAAGCCTGCTCTCCTCCCCCAGGCAGGCAGCTGCTGCTGCCTCGGCCAAGGACACTCAGCTCCAGTGGTTTCTGTGCTGCTGCTGGGGCAGACAGCACAAGAGGCAAATTCTTTGCTGGCTGAGCCAACATGAAGCCCAGCCTCAGGGAAACTCTGTTCCACTTCCAGCTCTGCAAGTCAGGATGTCCCAGCAAGCAGACCCCGTGGTGCCCCTCTCCACCCACACCCCCTGCTCTGCCCTGTGTGGGGCTGCTTCCCACAGCTCTCTCCTGCTACTCCATTCCCTCCCTGCTGTCTGTGCCCCACCTCCACTCTCAGACTTGGATCACCTGTTCCTTCCCCAAACTGTCTCTCCTTTCTTAATCTCCAACAGGGCCTCCAACTTTGGTTCCCTGTGCCAGGTCCTAGTCCAGTCTCTTGTCTGGTTCTTCATGTCACTGCCTATCCCCCTGACTTTCCACTCTTTTCCTTCTTCTTTCCTTATTTGAAGTTCTGCTGTGTCTTCTGTCTGCCAGTTCCTTGCCAACCAGTCTCAACATAAAACTCTAATTTCCAGTTGTTCTTTCTTTTTTTTCTGTATTTCAATCTCCCACTATCATGTCTCAGATCTCAAAATTTCACACTAAGTTTTGCCTTCCTCTCATCTACACCTCAATCTATCTAGACCTTCCTGTCACATCCTATTCCTTTCCCTTGAATTGTCAGTTTACCAGAAGTTTGCCTTCAGTCTCTTGGCCAAGGGTTGCAAGGGGTTTAGTTATTCTGGGGGATAGAAGCATGTTTTGAAGGCTGATGGCACAACAAATCCCACTTAATTTTGTGAGCACCATGCCCATCATGGAAATAGTGTATGCCTTTGCAATTCTTTTCTGTCTTCCCCTCGAACAGCACCTTGGCTCCACTGCCTTTATTATGAGTAGACAAAAACTGGGAAGGCTGGACCACTTGGCAGAAGGGGAGAGAGGAAGGCACAGAAACCAAACCCGGAGGATGCCCATGGAGAGTCAGAGCCCATGTCAATGACTAGAAGCTGATCCTCAGTGCACTGGCTGACACCAAGTTCTGTCCCATTGAAATCAGATTCTGACCCCCCCAGAGCAAAAGGTTCTGCCTGGGGCAAGATGCCTTTGCAATACAAAGAAGGATGCAAAGAAGGGGAACCTCAAAATGTGCTTCTCTGTTGAAGGACTACAGTACAATAAGATGTTGCTATTTTTACTGTCACTTCCTTTTACATATTCAGAGCCAGGTCTGCTTACTTGAGTGAAAAGACGTTATTTTTGCTTTTTTCTCCAATTGTTTTTACAAAGCAAATGTATGATAAAAGGACAGAGTACCTACGTTCCCAAAAACAAGCAGCACGATTTAGTATTTTAGAACTACCTTGTAAAAACTACTTCTGGTCCTGCCAGCTTCTACTTTCAACTCATTAGCTACCTATCCATGTCTGCTAGCAATTTTTTAAAAAGGCTTCCTAGGTCTTACAAGAGCTCTTTCAGGTGGAAAGACAGGACATATCAGCACTGAAGCAGCACATCCAGAATGTCATGCATGAAGTTATTTTCTTATTTACCTGTATGAACACAAACTTTTCCCAGTATGTGATGTGTCCTAACTGCTGTCCCAAGGCCAGCAGTTCTTCAGTTTGTTCAGTGCAAGGGAAAACTGCAAATCCAGCAGGCTATCAAGCAAGCTAATCTTCAGTTATACAAACGGAGAGTCAACCAGTTCAAACAATTTATCTTTCAAAGTCAAGGCAACAACAGAAACAAGCAAGAGCTTTTTCATTCACAACAGACAATAAACCGTATTTTTTTAGTGTAGCTATTCTAGACAGGATAGTAACAGCTGTTAGAAACCCCTATTTTCCTCTGCAGTGAAAGACGGGGCAAATTAAAGGTTTCAGTTGCCTGTACTTTGAAAGGGGAGAAAGGCCAGAATGAAAACTCAGTTAAACTGAAACAGATGCTGATTATTCCAGCTCCAGTCAGGACAACCATGAAGAAACTAACCTTTCTTGGTTTAATTTTCTTTTCTTGTACTTGCAAATCCATTTCTGACATCCCAGGGTAACTCAAAAGGACAAAGCAGGATCCAACAGGACGCCCTGTGCTCTGGTAGACAAGCTTCTCTTAGCTTTGGTCTGCAGCACCTGAATTTCATTAGGTAGTGTCCCTTCCAAGGACTAACCCCATCCAGATCTAGCATAACACCCACAACTAAGGGGCAAGAGGGGATGAGTATTCTCAAAAGTGAGTTTAAATCTACAGAAGTTGAGCTTCCTCTGTAGTCAGTAAGATAAGCCCAGTGCTTAGGCACTCTGAATCACATTCTGAAGAAATCACTTTTTCCATTGACCTCATGCAGACCCTGGGGAGTTGAGCTTTCCAAGGGAAAAGCCACTTCCTCCCCAGGAAAGTGCATTCAAGTCTAAGTGGCCCTGGATTCACCAGCTTTTCACATGCCTCACGAGCTGCTCGAGTGCTGTAGGTCTGTGCCTGCAGGTGGTACAAGGCATCTTCTACCATTGTACCTGTTTCCCTTGGCTCTCATGGCAGCATTCTAAAAGAAGCTGGCACCAGTACTGTGGTGTGGTGTAGCACAGATTTCATTTGCACTGCATGTTGTTTCATGCCTTCAGAGATCCGTGCAGATTAGTACCAGGCTGACTGGAATGGCACGGTGCTCAGGAATGCGAGGGCAGCCCAAGCTTTTCTCTGCTGAACTTCATACAAGGGCATATCCTGACTCCATTCCACATAAAAGAGGGAGCAGGCTTCCACCTCCCTGCTGTCCTCTCTGATCTTCCTGCTCTCAGCAGCCACAACAGAGTGGCAGTGTAGCCCCTCCTTCTGAGACAGAGCCTGACCACAACCAGTTCTTGACTGTATCATTTTAGCTGATAAAGGTGTGAAGCTGAGGGAAGGAGGCTCCCACAGTAGCCAAGAAAGGGGAAAGGTCTCTGGCAGTGGTGGCTCCAAGAAGGCAGAACAACTTTATTACAGGCTTTTTTGAGATTGCTGTAAACACCTCACCTGTGTCCTAAAAGTGGCTGGGAGTGGCAGCACGTCCATGCTGAGCTGTGTGAAATGGCTGCCCCTGCCCAGGCACGTATCACTGCCAGCAGGTTAACCCAGGCCACAGGCACAAGCAGTTTTCCTTGGGATTATAGCTTGTCACTGCTCCAAGCTCTGCTGCCTGAAATGTGGAAGAAGATGAAGATCAGCTGAATAGGGGAGTCTCCAGGAACACAAACAAACAAACACAACCCTTGTTCGCATCCTCACAAAAATCAGAAAAATATTCCTTAAGAGTGACCCAGGAAGAAGAAGTTGAGTTTGAATAAAATATTTTCCTGTTGGTCTTAATAGCTGCAGCTCTGTTATTTTCTCTTCCTTTTCAGAATGCCATCAGGGACTGAGTGCTGGAGCCAGGGATGTATTTCCTGAAGGGTGACAAACAGCAATAAAGCCTAAAGTCAATTCCACACTGAAATTCTTACATAAATTGCTCCTTCCTGAAGAAAAGAGATGGATGAAAAATAAAATCAAAAAGCAGTATGAAATAAGTAATCCTACAATTCAGTTACAGGAAGCGAAAAGAAAAACCCCAAAAATCAGTCAGGGAGGCAGGCATTACAGGGAGTACATCTGTAAAGGGGGAGTTTCAACTGAGGATTTCTAAATGAAACCCTGAAAACTAAATCATTCAGGTGCAGATAGATCTTCCAAAAGGACATTGTGAAAGTCCTTCTGCCCAGAGCCACGAAAACTAGAGCAGAGTGAGTGGGAGCAACCCTAGCATTTACTATTATTGTGGTGTGCACCCGAGCCTTGATCTTTGTGTGGGGGGCTGTACAAGAGTGTTCTGATTCAGAGGCTGAAAGCCAAGTGTAAGACCAGAAAAATGACACATATTTGTCACAGGCACAGGGAGCATGAGAGAAGAAAAGCAGTCAGAGTGTTGCCAGTTTTTTTTTATAGGCCATACAGACAAGGAGAGTGTCAGAGAGAGCTCAGAAAGATTATTTTTCAACACACATTATTAAGAGCCTGGTAGCAAGGATGGGAGGAAGCACAGAGATGTTTGAAATGGCAGCAGGTAGGCAGTGGAACTGGTCATCTTAAGTTGATCTCGGGAAAAGAGCTGATATCCCAGTAATACTCTGGAATAGATGAACAGGGATGGGCTGGAGAAAGATGGGTCTTGAAGAGGAAAGAGCAACACAGAGAGAAGGACTAAGAACAGTCCTGCATTGTGAGGACAAGGGCTTGGTTATGCAAGAGTTTTCTTTCCCTCTCTTGTTTCCCAAGGGGAGGAGCAGTGTTTCAAGGGAGAATAATACAATCATTTCACTGTGTTGAGAGATTTATGGTTTGACTTTACCATGTGTTAAAATATTGATTCTCTTTCTAACATATGCTTGAGATATTGACAATGGTTTTTTTCTCTATAGAAGACTGACTTCTGCAAACAAAAGGTAGGATGCGGTGAGGATGAGTAAAAACAAAGTGATGTAAGAGAAGTACAAGTCTCGAATTTCTTCCACTCAATTAAATAAAGATAGCAAGAGAGACACTGAGCAGTGTGTGGCGGTGAGAAGCTGGAATAATTAAACAATAATCTGACAGACGGTGCACTTACGGGCAATTACAGCAAGCCTCTGCTGGCACTCCAGGGCATGGGGCCAAAGACTTAAGGGATTCAAACCACACAAGTAGAGCAGTAACCTCCTAGAAATGCCAGTGTAGAGCATTTGGCTTAGGAGCCCAGAATGGGACTTACATGGAGCCAGGTCTCCGCATTTACCCGGTGTGAGCAGGAAGAGCAGCCCGTCAAAAAGCTGTGTCTGTGTCCCTCGGATCATGCATTTCCAGGCACGTCTCCTTGCCTTTTGCATACAGCTTGAGGATCTGCATCAAACTGCATCAAACAACAAACTTAAAATAAGTATATTCAGAAAGCTCAACTGAAAAAAAAAATCATTTGTCTGTCAACTTCCTTTCAAAAACAAGGACTGGGTTAAACACCAAGCAATCAAGCTTCAGGCTCTGAAGGCATTTGGGATTCCCACAGGGAGCCACACCAGGCTTTCTGTTCCTTGCTTTACCCCACCCAGTAAACCTAAACCACCTTCCTCCTCCTCCTCCTCCTCTCTCTGAAGCTGGGCTCTGTGTCCCAGGGTAGCACTCAGCAGCTTCAGGGACAACTGCATGAAAACTGCAGGTGTATTTCTGAAAGCACTGGGATGCATTGTTCAGCAAATGCTGCCACACTACATTTCTGATCTCATCAGCACATAGAGAGGTGAAACAAGCTCTAGAATTTTAGACAAGAAGAAAAGAGAGAGAGATCCAAGTGGAAAGCAAACACAGATCAGGTGCTCTTAAAAGCTTCTTAAGCTGTCAACAAAGTATTTACTTAAACTCAGAACAGAAAGTCACCTTCAAGATGGGTAGTTCTCGTCAAAGTGGCTTTATTTTTAAACATCCCATGTCTAGAGCTGCATGATTATACAGGACTCTGAACCAAATTTTTGCTTTTAAAAGTAAGAACTTGATTCCAGACTTTCTTGTCATATGGAAAACATGAACTTGAAAGACTTAAAAAGCAGAAGGAAAATAAAAAGCATTTTAAATGTATAAAGACAAAACCCAAGCCTCATAAACAAATGGGACTGGCAACATTGCTTCACCTAAATGCTTTTTTCTTCTACTTAGTAGGAGATGTTTCTCAAGACTTGAAATAAGTGTTGTTTTGCATCTGCAGGGCTTTCAGCAAGTGGCTGCCAAATTACGAAACCCTCTGGATTCCAGCAATGCACATCTCTGCTGTCTGCTGCACTCAGAGTATCTGGGAACAGGAGGAGGAAAACAAGCTTATCATTTATAAAATTATTGCTGGTTTTGTGGCTGTGAGGCTCTCTGCAGTGCACAAGAATAACTTGTTTGTGACATCAGTAAAATAAGGATGTGCAACCTAGAGCACGTTGTCCTCTCCATGGATACCACGCTCAGGCTTTCTCAAATAACACTGGGCTTCATTGCGAGGTCGAGTCTCAGGACTCTGGGAACCTTCATGCCATGGGGATACAACTTGAGACCTGGGCACAAGGACACTCTTGTTCTGACTTCTTCAGCCCTGTGGAATGACCCCAAGATAATGCACTGACTCAGCACAGTCCCACTGCAAGTGCACGGTGCTTTTCCCAGATGGAAGGGTTTTGGCAAAAGCTTCCTAGCTATTCCTGGCAACTGGAAAGGCCCGTGAGAGAAATGAATGGGTGCTTGAGCACATGTCAACCCCAGAGGCCAAAAAGGTCAAAAAAATGGGGTTTAACTATGAATAAATACCAGCCTTACTCAAAACTAAACCCAATCCTGTTTTTAAGGCACTTTGAAAAGTAGGATATTGAGCTGCATGCCCATGCCTCCCTCCTCTTTCTCATCCAGACTTCCCAGTCATGAAAGTGGTAACTGATTTTTTTTCCCCAGGAAAGGAAAAAAAAGGAAGGAGGTGTCTCAAAAACAGACTTACTAGAAACTGCTGAAAACAACCTCCACAATCACGCCTGTCCCAGCGCTATCAGCTTCCTAGATAGGCTGCCAAGCTGGCATTTGAGTAGCTAAGAAAATGGATCTAGTACAGGATGCCAGACTTCTCAGCCACTAAAATGCTCAAGCAACAAACTGAGCTGACCATTGTTTCTTATCACCAAGCAAACAAACCCTGTTGGCAGGAAAACTGCTTTTGGAAAGTGATTCCCTGCACAACTGAGATGGGCTCCAAATGCAAGTGTTCACATAATGCTGGACTCCAGGTGGCCGCTGGCACTGTGAAGGACGCTGGCGAAAAACCTGACCTACAATTTGATTTCAGCATCTTACTTTCAGCTCATTTCTGTTGCTCTGCAGGCCATATTTGCTACCACAGGAATAATTCCTGCTTTCACAGTGCAAAGTTTTCAGTTATAACTGTGTATCTTTCCTGTTCATTTTTAGCCATGGCCATATCTAAAATGCTGGATTGGTTCTAACAAACTAACAACTGCAAATTACTAATCTGCAAATTGCATCTACTGTTTGAAATGCCCTGGTCTAAAAACATCCATCATAAAACAGTGCCTTGTCCTTTCCTTTCCAGTCAGCACAAAATACTGACTGGCACATGGAAAAGCACATCAGACAAAGGAACTTTTCTCACTGAAATTGGTGAGAATGCTTCTGAGCAATTCAAAGGGTAGAGAAGGACGTCCCCAGCAAGCACATCCATTTTACAGCCTCACCAACGTCGATATTCTGACCTGAAAGTGGAATATGTGAGTAAGGCCAAAAAGGGCCCATTTCTGTGCTGCCCAGGAGCAGCCCAGGAGAGTTACCTTTGGCCAGCTCCACAAGGCAGGGAGGAGGAGTCCTGCTCTTGCTCTGTGGGTTCTGCTGGCCTCCAACCCAGCATCAGGAGAGGCTTCCAGCGAGGTGGAACTGGGTACCTGAGGAATTGTCAGCTTCCTACTCTAGGTTGCCTAGAGGAAAAAGGAAATAGTTCTGGAACAATGCAGACAGAGGCTTTAAATAACCATCAGAGAGGTGCCACTTACTGAAAGTTAAAAGTTTTATCACTACTCTCCCAGCAAACCTTGGATCCCACAGCTGACAGGCTCTACCTGAGCTAGCAGAGGGAAGGAAGCTCGCAGACAACCACCACCGAGGCAGAATGGAAAACAATTATTAGCAAAGATAATTTCCCCCCTCATTTTACTCATCCACGGCCATCCCTGTGCATGGCAAGAAGGCGGATCTCAATCCCAGCACACTGAAAGGAGCGTTCCCCGTGCCGAGGCCAGGTTAGCAGGATTACCAGCCTGAGCTGCCAATCCCCAGGCGCACGGGGGGTGCAGGGCACACAGGCAAGCTCATTAGCAAACTCTAAAATTACAACACATCCCGGAATCGGGGCTCGCTGGGGCACGGCCAAGGCCCAGGACAGGTGAATCCCTCCCGGGTCACACGCGGCTCCCCGCGGGGCTTTCCCAGGGAAGCTGCTCCCGGTGGCAAAGATCCCGCAAAAGGCGGACCCCTGTGGGGGATCCCGGTGCACTGGCCCGTCAGGTTCGGCGGCATTTGAGCCCTCAGTGTTTAGAAAGACAGCGGCTTTTACTGCTGTTTACATGTCAAACAGCAGCATGATTCACAGCGCGAATCCCGAGGCGCTGCCTGGAAACGAAAACCGGGACGCGTACGCCCTGGTCACGCCCGTCTGCTGGATGGAGTTTGGTGGGGATTTTATTTACAGAAGCAGAAAATAAACCATAAAAGCACCTCGAAGCCTGAGTTCCGCGGCGGGCCCTGGCGGGCGGGCGGGCAGGCAGCGGCTCGCCGGGCCGGGCAGGCCTGCGCAGGTGGGACGGCTCCTCCCCAGAGCAGAGCCCGGCACAGCTGAGGCGGGGAGCGGCATCCCGGAACCAGGACAGCCCCAGGGGAGCCGCTCCCGCGGCGGCCCCAGCACAGCGCCACGCCAACGACTACCGTTCCCAGCGCGCATTGGGGCAGCCGGAGCCCCGTTAGGCCTACCACTCCCAGCACGCCCCGGGGGGCAGGGGAGGGGTGCGTGGGCGTGGCGCCGCGCAGTGCAAGCTGGGAGCTGTAGTTGGCCCCGGCGGCTGTGCCGCGCCGGAGCCGCCATGCCGGAGGGGACGGGAGCGCTGCGGGAGGTGCTGCCCAAGCAAGGTACCGGGGGCGAGCATCGCCAGGCCCTGCCCGCCCGGCCCGGCCCTCACTCACAGCCCTTTTCTCCCTTTGCAGGGCAGCTGTCGGTGGAGGACACGGCCGCCATGGTGCTGTGTAAGCCCAAGATCCTGCCCCTCAAGTCGGTGTCGCTGGAGAAGCTGGAGAAGCTGCAGAGGGCGGCGCTGGACGCGGCCCAGGCGTCCGAGGCGGCTCCGCCGCCGTCCGCGGGGGCCGCGCCGCCCCGGCAGTAGCGCGGGGTGGGTCGTGCCCGGCGGCGCCCGCGATCGGAGGCACCGCTGTAGAGCGGGGCTGCGGATTAGTGCGGCCTGAAGGCGCGCGGTGGTGCCGGCGGGGCGGGCCGGCCGCGCGTCGGGCGCTGTTGGTGTAGAAGTTGCGCTGGTCGCTGCCCTGGCGCTGCTGTTAAACGTGTCTTTAGAGGTACCAGAACCCCTCGGAAAGCGGGAGGAGGCGAGTTCCTCAACCCCCCCCTGCTCCAAGCCGGGCTTACCAGACCCGCTCGAGCAGTGAAGCGCTTGGCTCCTAGAGCACAGCATATTCTCGGCCTGGAATGGCTATTCCCAGCATTTCGGAATGCCTGAAATATTGACATGAAACTGAAAAACAAAGGAGAGGCTCTACCGAGTTCTGTAAGCGAGTCATCCTTAGATCCATCTTGTTCTTGAGCAAGGGCTGCACCAAGCTCTGCTGCAAAGACACGTTCGCAGTATCTGTGCCAGCGTGGACGCTCCTACGCAAGTCAGTTGTGTTTTCCAAAACATTCTGGTAAATACTCACTTGCCATGAGTTTAATTATTCTGTGCTCTCCTCCTGACTGCAATACCAAAGGGCAGCATTAGATGTACTGCTTAATTTATTGTGTTTAAAATAAATAAAAACGAGGCAGAAACAAGAGCTTCACAAAAAATATTTTTAATATGTTTTACCAGAACTTTTCACTTTTCCAGTTACATAGAAAAAAAGACAAGTTTGGTACATGGGGGCTGAAACCAACCAGTGTTCTCCCCTGAAACAGATGAATTCGTCTTGTGCCCCAGCTGTGTTTTCTCGGGCTCTTTAAAACAAAGAAACTGCTAATTTTTAACTCCCAAAGCACAGTATTTCTTTAGCAGCAATGGAAATGGGATCACAGCAGCTTAACTTGACCCTTCTATAATAAAGCTTTGTATAAACCAGTGATTTTATGATGACAGCACTGTCCTGGAAAGAGCGAGCGGCAGTCAGACATCGATGCACACGTGGAATGATTAGGTCATAAACATGGCACATACAGAGATAGCTTATTTCAAGGCACCACCACAGCAGAGTGGCTAGTTGTTCTACTATATGCCCAAAGAAAGAACACTTCTTCCTGAAATTTACAAAACTATTAAAAAAAAAAAAAAAAGAAAACAATTTGTACCCAAAACATGTGCTCTTAAAAAAATACGAACTGTGCTAAGCAACTCTTAAATTTGGTCAGTCCTAGATGTGCATCCATACACACACCAGAGGAGCATGCGTGCTGTATATATCGATAGCGAGCTATGTTCCCTTTCAGCTTGTAAGGCTTCAGGAGGCAGGTCTCACATTCAGTAGCTTTCCAGCTTCAGACGACCTCCATCTCCTTCACTCACAAAACGCTTCCTGCCCCTGTAAGAAAGTAGAAAGTCTCTTTTCACCAATTTACAGTAGTGTTGCTTGTTTTTTATCTCTGAGAAGAATCTTCTCTCGGGTCTTGGAAGTCAAATATGAAGGGTGAGTTCAGCAGGGTTAGCAGTGATCACTGTGTCAGCTCAGCTGCTTTAAAATGCTGGTTTGGAAACCTAGGAATGGTGGGTTTCTACTTAAAACTGAAGTATACAAAAATGCCTCTCAACATATAACTGGTAACCAAAGTATAAACAAGCTTTTGATGCAGTGATGACACTCTATCCTCCCACACACCCAAACCTGCACAACATTTGATACCAACACACACAGAGTTTTAAGTGTGAAGTCCACAAATGGAGGCTGTTCTTGATAAAGATGCTAACATTCCAAGATCCAAATTTATCACATTTAAGAACTCTAACAAAACACCCAAAATAGAAAAGACCTGTCAAATAAATACTATTCCCAATGCATAAAACTGTGAATAATAATATTAACATCCTATTTAAAAATTTACATATATTCCCCAGGGGAAATGAAACTTCTTAACTGTTTTGTGACCAGAAGGGAGGTAACAGCATACTGATTATGTACAGTTCACACAGCATTATTTATGCTACAAATAACCAAGCTATAACAAAAAAAAAAAAAAAAAAAAAAAAAAAAAAAAAAAAAAAAACACACCAAAAAGCCAAAAACAAAAGCATTACAAAAATCACAGGACAGATATGAGGAATGGGGTGTGCAGAGCTTATCCCATATTAGTGTCCTGTTCCCTTTTATATAAATATTAGGACTTGTCTCATCTTAGAGCTCTACTCATGCTGCTTGATAAGTTTAAACCATTTTTAAAGGATTATTTTTTTCATTTCCCCAGTACAGCCAGCAGTTTTCCACTGTCACCTACACAGACCATTGTGATAACCTGGATCTTTCAGCTTGGTGCTGCACTGATTTCTACCAAGCAAATGAGGAAACCAGAGGAGAGGCAGCCTTTATCCTCTGAGGAGCACTGAGGGGTGCTACCTGGGATTCACTGGAGGCTGCCTTTCCTCAAATATTTATCCCAGCTTCAACAGGTTTCACATCAGTGCAGCTTCTTAATACACATTTTACCAGTCCAACTGTTGGTCCATCTTCCATTTTCCAATCAGCAACACTTTGGCCCCAAGATGCTGCTTTCTGTACATTCCCTATGATAAGAATGAAAAGCAGTGCCTTTGCCTATCTACAGTGAAAGAAGTACCTGGAAGGGCAGAGGTCTCTCAGTGGTTTGGAGATGATTCCAGCCTGGAAGCATTCCTCTACGAAGCGCTCCAGCACAGAATAGGAGTGTGGCACATCCAGGTTAATATCGGGGATTTCACAGTAAACCCTTTCATAGCCCTGCAGTGTAAGGATTCAAATAATCATTGGGTTACTCTATGATTTTATTACAAAGTTTTTAAAAACCCTTCTGCATTCCAGAGGATTTATTTTTTTATATGGTTTCACAAACCTAACGCATTGCAGCTACAAGTCAGCAGAGAAATAAGGTATAAAATATCAGCCCATACCATTATACAAATATCTATATAAAAACACAACCTGAACTGTGAACTTCTTTAGAAGTCAGAAATCCAGACAGTAGGAAATCTGTATGTTAACCTGCCTGTTGCTACAAGGGCAGTAACATGGGAAGAAAATGAGTAAGTCTTCCATGTAAGTGAACAAATGTGGCCATAAATGACCAACACAAGTTTATGCAGCAGGGGGACAACCAGAGATGACTTCATCAGTTCCCACCAGCAACACAGCTGGATCAATTTTTATATAAGTGTTGGTGTGGTCCTCAGTCTGCCCTGGGACAGAATTGCTGTCCTATACTCATCCAGAGAAGTCACCGTTGGTTCCAGCTGTGCAAAATACTGAGTTCCAGCTGTGCAAAATACTGAGTTTTATACTGCTCTACTTGACATTTGTAATTAGTAGGCCTTCATTGTACTACTTCAGGTACAAAGGACTACCGGATAAAAAGACAAATTTAAAAGATGAAGCAATATTTCAGCATTTTAGATGATTAGTTTTAACCATTTAACTGCATAAAGGCAGCTGGAAATTTTGGAAGACCTTATGCAAAGTTCTCCAAATGCCATACTTACTCTTTTCATTTGGTCCACAGTAATGACAGAAGACTTCCACAGAGTTTTCAGCAAATCCAGTATCATTTTAAAGGTCTTTTCTCCAGTTGACTCCAAAACCAGTACAATGGCCTAAAACAAATCATGCAAGTGTTTTGACTAAAATGAAAACACTGGCTCAGGTACAAGGTGTGTGACCATATGAGGTACAGAAAGGAGTGAATGTGTTATAATGAATTTTCTAGGGGAAAAAGCCCATTTTCTGCAAGCACTCACAATTTCAGTTTGATATTATTATTATTATTAGAAAACAAAAACTAATGAAAATTCTTTGGATAAGATAAAAGGTATGAAAAACCAGAAAAGACTAGACAGAGTGAAAAGCATTGCTTCTCTCTGGTTTCAGCACTACATGACTATATCCATATGGCTGGTGCAGTACAGATGGCAATTAATTAATTTTGTGAAATTAATTTTGTATCCAAGGGGTTTTAATTTTCTATCCATGGAGGTTTCTTATGTGATTTTAGGAGGACCCAGAAGCATAAAATCTACAATACTGCACAACCCCCATCAACAGAAATGATTCTGTAGTTCTATTGTGAAGGAATTTTCTATAACAATGCAATTTACTGAAAAGGAAATTTTGTAGATTGTGGGTGTTCAGCTTTATTGGTAAACAACCATTTCCCAATTTGGCAGATAAAACAGTACAAATGGGAACAGTCTCCCATATAGGCTGGGTCTGAAATATGTAAGCTTTTACAAATGTGCTGGGTGAAACAATCCCACCCTGAAAAAGGAAGCTCTATAACTTAACAAAACCAGGTAACACCCATTAGAATACCCAGATATCTGAAACTAGAAGGAAATAAACACCAAAACAAAGCATGGGAGGATTTTCTTTGTTGCTATTCCTCAGCAGAAAATAAACTGAGATCTTATTTTCAGGAACTAATAATAATCTGAATTCAACTATTTAACCCTCAGAAATTACTTTTGGATCTTCCCAGAGTCAGCAGCAGCTTACTTGTTGCACAATGCACACACAAATAAGCACACAAACCTTTAACTTTACATGAAACAATTTAGTTATTCAAATAACAGAACAAGCAGCCTAAGCTTCAGATGCCAGTTATATGATTTGCATGCCCACATCAAAACACCAACAATTATTAAAGAGACCCTGATTTCTCCTTACTTCATATACAAGTTCATGGTGAAAGTGGGGTACTTCCAGTTCCTGAAGGCAGCGTTCTGCTTCCAATACATCTCCAGAAAGCAAATACTCTTTCAGCAACATATCAATCTATTCAATTTTAAAACAAAAACCCAACAATAATTAGATACAAAATGTAAAAGCTGTCAACCATTTTGATAATCTACTAGCAACACAGCAGCATGTTAGTTCCTCAAACCTGCTGCCAATGCTTTTAAAAATGTAATTAAATTTAGGCATTAATTAAATGGAGACATTATCAGTAACCTGAAACACAGTGTAAGCCAAATACCTATCCACAGTGTTGATACAGAAGCACCAAAATCATTGTTTTATAAGCTCTGTGTCACCATAAAAGGAGCATGTGGGTGGCATTAAGTTTATCCTCTCCCTTGAATGCTTCCTATCATCTGTTAGACTCCCAAGCTAGAAATTGTAACATGACCTTTTCCTTTAGACCTGCTCACTTTATAGCATGTATCTCTAAACATTCCTCTTTCTCCCTCTCTTTTCAGTTATTACTGTGCTTTTGATCAGCAATGCCAAAAAAGAATAGTTTATCTAGTTTAGCCAGTTTCATCTTGGCTCTTTTAATAACTTCATCACTTTATACTGTGAGGTCTTAAAAAGCTGAATGCTTACAAGTTTTGCTTGAAGCAAAAATAAACATATACATGAAATACAGAATGTTGTACTAGCATGCTCCCACCAGTGACAAATACTACAAAATCAACTAAATTATCTCTATCAGTTCTACTATTTCATCTAAATCAATGATATAAAAAAAGAAAGTCCAAACAACAGAACAAAACCAACACTCATAACGTAAGACACCATTTCAGTATGGGATACTTGTCTCTCTTCCCTCCAGCCCAATAAAGTAAGCTTAGAGCAACAGCCCACTGGAGAGTGGGGAGTTTTGTCATTACCTCTTTGACCAGGTGTTTCACAGACTGCTGGCCCCCTCCAGCCCCCCACACGCTGTCGATGCGCTTGCCTCCCTTGCTCATGCTCAGCAGCACGGTCGCGCGGTCCAGCGCAGCTCTAAAGGCAAAGTCAGTGCTTTAAACCTGATTACAGAACTTCAATAAATGCATCTGCAACTGCCCCCATGGCCACGTCTCCTCAGACAAAGCTACCAGATCTTTGGGGTCAGGGTTATCAACTCCAGGTGACCATCCAGATCAAAAAACCAGCAAAAAATAAGCTCCTCAAGTTGTCTTTCTGTCACCCTTACACTGCTGCTCCTATCAAGGACAGGTAAAAATGTTGTGATGACAGTTGATTAAATCACCAATGCAGAACATGAAACATGTTCGCAAAAAACACCTGAATATTTTTCTTATGCAGAAATGGATTGTATCCAGACTCCTCCAAGAATGCAGCTTGGCAGGTAGATCTCAAACAAAAAAGGCCTGAGCTGCTGCCACACTCAAGAACAGTTTTCTACTGAAATACTATTTTCTGTTTGGGTCTGAAGAATTATGAAACCTTTAGAATTTAAGCCAAAGAAAACACTTCAGAAGGTAAATATGTAGTTGGAAAAATAGCACAAGCTAGGGATGCCTGCCAGTTTATTGAAAAAAGTATGAAAAGGGAAGTGAGGTGACAAAAAAAAAAAAAGTCTGGGATACAGTATGTACCGTCCATGTAAAGGAGGAACAGTTCTCCCAGTCCTCATGCTGGGGGCAAGCCAATAACAATAACTCTATTCACCAAGATTTAATGAGCAGGAAAGGCTGGCCAAGAAATAACAAAGGCAGCAAAGCATCCCAGATGTGCAGAATGCGGGCTACAATCCCTCAAATCACAAGACACATTTATATAAGTGACAGACAATTTTCTCAATTTGAGCCCCCAAGGTAGGCAGCTAAGAACCGCTCTTTCTTCTGAAAGTGCCAAACTATAATCACTGCAAATGCAACTTCTGGAAGAAACAGGAGTTCAGCACCTCCATATCAAGCCTGAAACATACATTTATGGGGGTAAGAAAAATAAAACTCATTATTAAAACATCCCTCTTTGTGAGAGATAGCTCCTTCAAACTTCTCACACTGACACGGAAAACAATTGTACTTCTTGACAAACAGAGCATTACAGAGAAAGTCTCGGAAATCACTGCACAGGCTTCAAACCTTTGTAAGGCAAAACAGTTAATCCCTTGTGTATTTCACAACATATTTACAGCAGCTGTCCTGATGCTATATTTACCCATTAATCACATTAAAGCTTTTTCTAAGACAAAACCTTCCATAACCACTTTTTTTTCAGCTCATTTTTCACTCTCAAACATAAGCTGGACAACAAACCTGACAACTTAACTCAAATGTATTAATATATTTTTCAGAACTCAGTATTTCTCCTCTGACTTGAGTCATTCTGGATTTTGTTGGTTTTGTCAGATTTTTTTCATTTCAAATTAAAAAAAAAACAAACAAACAAAAAAAAACCAAACAAACAAGTTCCAGAACTGCATGATTTATTCTGAAGCTGTAAATTCCTAATCATCATCTTTGACATTTGGAATAGAAAACTGTCTCTGTAGAGAAAGCAAGGAAATTACCGAGCTTGGACACAATCCACAGTGCCTTTGTAGCCATCTATGTAGGTACTGCTTAGGATCCCATCTCCAACAGCTCTAGCAATGAACTGGCCCACCAACTGCAACAAAAGAGAAGCGTTTTTAATTAAATGCTGAATTTCAAAGAAATTTTGAGTAGATAATTATAATGTGTTTGGTTTTCAGGTTTTATTTAAATGAGCTGTTTCAAAGTGAAAACACAGCCTGGGTTAATTGGTAGAGGATTACAGACAGTAAGAAAATCAATAGATATTTTTCAAAACACAGAGTCTATTTCGTTTTATTTGATCTATTTTAACCACAAAAAGCTTTTGACTACTGGCATAAAGATTTACAAATATACCTGTGGTGCCCTGGGAGAATCCAACACCAATTCAGGTAGTTCTTTGAGCAGTCTATCAAAGGATTTTTCCACATCAGTTTTGCTTACTACTGTCCCACAAAGGTCGGAGATAAGCTTAGATGTCATTTCCCTGTGACTAGCCTTCCCCTCTAATGCCAAGGAAACAGCCAGCACAGGCACACTGTATTTCATTTCACCAAGGTTTAAGTTCTTCAGCATCTCCTAGATAAGATTTGAAAAACAAAACTATGAGATTTCATAATTTTTATAATTTAAGTATATAAATAGACCTCAAAATAAATATTTATGTGCTTATACAATTACATATATGCTTCTGCTCACATAATTAGTATAACTGCTTGGATATTCTTATAGTACATTTCTTGCCAACTTCTCTATAAACTCATTCATAGCTGGCAACTGCACTACCCCGTATGCTACAGCTTTGACCCCTAAAACAAAGAAATAAAAAGGCACATAACATACCGAAACTTCGTTAGTATCTCCATGTTCAAAATACTCCTGGATGATTGGTGTTAAAGTTTTTTCAAATGCTCTTTCATCAAGAGGTAACACTACTGTTTCATAGACACAGTTCTCCTGTTTTAAAAGACAACAGAAGCAGATATCCTTACTGTCTTTTCTTGCACCTTATGCAGTACTAATGGCATCAAAATGGTGGTTTTTTAATCCTTAATGCTTTGTTCTTGGTAGTCAATATTCTGCCAAAAAACATTAGACTCTGCCTCCACTATTAAGGTGCAGATAATGCTGGCTAACTGTCATACTTCTATGTATTTTGACTTTACTGTTAACTGAATTCAACTGAAAGGCTGAATTTACTGTTAAACAATGGTAAACACACAACTCTGTTCCTAAGATTCAACTGATGCCACAGGAGCAGAGGTCCAGTGCCTCCATACTGAAGGGAGAGCAACAGAAGCTCCTGCCCCAGCCCCGCAGAGTTGGCTGTGCCACAGCACCTTCCCCTGCAAGTGGCACTCCTCTCCCAGGCAGGAACCCTGCCTTGTTCCCTCCTCCTTGGTGACTGTGTGACCAGACAGGTGGTGCCATGCACAAATCACAGAAAAGGCATTTTCACAATATTGGTGAGCAAAGGCATTCTCTAAGGGGGAAAAAAGAGGCACACAGCAACTGCCTCATGTATCACCTGTACTGCAGGGTTCCAGCAGCACCAGATCTCCCCACTCTAATTTAGTTCCCTACTCTGCACCTACAGAACCAACATTTAGAGCAATACTACAGAGCGGAACAAAGACATCTGATCAAAGACATTTTTCAACCAATGTTTGATGGAAAAAAACTTTCCATGATCAAGAAGTATAGAAGAAATCAAAAAAACTATCCTTCCATCATATCAAAGTTACACAGAATGTTCATTCTTCATTAAATTTTGTTCTATGCACTTGTCAGCTCAATTTTTAATGGCTATTTCTGTTAATGTGAAGTGTCAAATTTTAGTGAAAATTGATCCTGGAAGAAGGTATTGATATTCTCACATACCATACTTTCAGCAGCTATGGCTACAGCAAACTGCCTCTACTCAAAGGACACCACCATTGTTCTGCTGATGTCATACAGAGTGTACTGATGGTCTGTCTTGCAACTGATGTGATTGCAGAGACTTCAGCAAGCTGTGCTCCTAATCACCATTTCCCTTTCAATGATAGAAAGCCCCTCTGCCCAATAAGCTTTGCTTTCTCTCCCCTTCTCCCAGTAATATGGCTGTAAGAAACAATCTTCCATAATATATTCTAAATAAAGATATGTCAACAAAATGTCCAAGCTATCAACTTCATGAAGTGTTTATACCAAGCAGACAACACATTGGGCGGGCTGGGAATACATGGAAGAGAAAAATCTATAAAGGATACTGTCCCCACTAACCTCCCCACTTGAGCAAGTCTGTGTTGCAATTTTAACACAGTGTTTGTTTGTGTGCAATATGGAGCAGCACTGCAACATCCACCTCCGTGGGAAAGCAGGGGAGAACACACGTGGGAAAGGGATGCTGCTTACTCAGGCACAGAAAGAGGGCTTGGGGATAAGATACGTGAGTATCACACTGTGACTTCTACACCAGCTGACTTTTTACTAGCCAATAATCTATTCTTGAGCATAAAAATGAGCATTTCAGTGTAGCCAGGCCGCCATTCATGTTAACTCACAAGACCACTGAAATCCAATAAAAGGAAATATAAACCAACACTGCACAGAAACTATTTGCATACCTGGTCATCATCATAATTAGGATCCTTAATATCTACTTCTTCCACATCATACACTTGACCTGGTGTTCCCCAAACTCCTTTACCACCTGCTCCACCTGGCAAAATATGGGAGAGTAAGTAAGGACCACCAGTTTACAAACAACACTTCTGATTTCAATACAACATTCTTTCACTCAAAAGTGATCTATCACTACTTGTGCCCATCTCCTGACTAACAATATATGCTGAAGAGGGTGTGTTTGTCTGACAAGTTCCCACTTCCTCAGCCACTTTTCCTCACTTTGCAGTAAGACATTAGAAGCAGTATGGAATGCACAAGAACTCCTGAAGGTTGAAACTGTATTTTCAAATACAATTTTATTTAAATTTGCATTAGTAACAGTCCCATGAACCACCAACAGTTCAGATTTGTGTATTAAGCCTGCTAAGGAAATGTACTCCCCTCAAAGACAGATGTTGACATATTAGATTTGCTGCCACCTGCTATTGCCACCCACTAAATAACATAAAGAGCCAAACGCTTGCACAGAGACTGTGATTTATGAAAACAATTCCCAGCAGAAAAAAACGTACTGTGCTTTGAACAAATCTTTATCTTTCTCATTCTACTCTCTTCACTAAGCTACACCAACCTTTCTTTGGTAGACCTCTTCCCTTTCCAGATCGGGATCGCCTGTCCAGGAGTTTCCCCTTTGGGCTCGTTGGTACAACTCCAATCTTCAGTGTCTCTCCATTCTCACTAACAGAGTCTCCTCTCCCAGAATCTCTAGAGGAGTTTTTCCTCAACCGTCTCTTTGCTTTAGCGTTTATTTTGGCTTCAGTAATTGAAGTTGCAGGAATCCAATTTCCATTGATTTCAGTTTTTCGTTCCTCAGACCCACCATTTTCTTCATCACCAGAAAATGGAGCATCATTTAGATTCTCAAATTCTTAAAAAGAAGACAGAAAAAAATCTTACAGTTTTAAACAGCTTTATGGTAGAATACCAAAACACATTGCATTTAGAAAGGATTATAACACCATATAGAACTCTTGTTTTCAACAGTGTAAAGGCAAACATTGTTTTTAAGTTTTGTCTACATACTCCAGTAATAAGGACGTCCTTATTCCCCTGCACAAAATATCCACAATCTAAACAGAGCAGATGTCAAGACTTGGAGAGCAAATTAATAAAACCATACATAAATACATAAACCACAGAAAACTCCACCCTTGTTAAACAAAAACCATCTAAACTAAGTGCATAGATCTAAGTGCCTCGTTCTCACTCCTCCCACTCTTCCCTTGATTTAGAAACAAATGAAACTGCCAATACAGTAAATTCTGTAGGAACTCACCAATGTTACAAGACTCATCACTAAAGTGAAATTAACTCCCTAAATCATCAGCCAACATTCCCCTTATTCAACTCAAGGAATTTCAAACACAGCTCGCTAGCAAGAAAAGCAAAAATTTAGACATAGAAGAAAATTAAAACATTCCTAACTTTATTTTTTGGTTTTGATATTATTGGGGTGGGGGGGGGGAATGCTGTTCACTACAAAGCTTGGAGAGCTTGTACAGAATGTACAGTCCTTTGAATCAGTGGGATCTCTCTTCTCTATGGATTGTCCCTCACTATAGCTTCTGTCAAGACTGTTTCTAAACGAGCACTGAGAAGCACAATAACTTCACTCTCTGAGGAAGCTAATGCACATTTAATGTTTAGGTCTAAAGTCTTATTTCACAAAGTTAAGTTGTCCCCCACTAGTGCTGTGTGATTCAGCAGAAGGTCTTATGTAGAACATTATAAACAAAAGCTTTCACGAGCTATTCTTCCCCTTCTTAACTAATTAAGATTTAAAAAAGAAAAAAAAAAAAAAAGAAAAAGCACCTGAACCTATTTACATTCCAGTGAGTACCCTGGGAGTCCTTGCAAATTAGAAGACACACACAGAGAACAGCCTCAGCTCCCTGTTCTCCATTTCTTCAGAACTGAGTAGAGTCCTAAAGACACAACCCACAGCCCCAACACTGGCAGAGCAATATGAGGGCACTCAGAAGAAGCTGCTTTTCCAAAGCTGCTTTACAGAAGAGTTTTACAGAATATGAAGAGTATATAAAATTCACATTTGAACTTAGCTAACATATTAATTCAATGCTCACCAGCAACGTGCACTTGGCAATTTTTCTCAGAATTATGTTTTTTTCACTTTGAAACAAGTTCATGAAAAATTGTTTTTAAAGCCAAGTGGACTGATAAAATATTGCCAATCTCCAAGTATTTACCCATATCAAAGATTATATTAAACGGAGCAGAAGTTGATGGAGCCGCCTCCTTTTGTGATCAAAGAAATAACATTTAGATACTGGTGTTCAGAGATGTGAATGCTACAGCTGAGCAATAATGCAGCCATTCCAGGCTAAGCTTCATCTTTCCACTCATTACTCCCACAAAAGCATTCCTTTTATGCTTGCAGCAAGCTAAAAAAGAAAAGCATGCATCACATCCAGGAAAAGATTTCTCACAAGCGGCTTTCTCTGTTTGTCTAACATTTTAATAAAACAATGAGAGATTTGCATAAAGCTAACAGAGGGGAAAAAAAGAGCAAACCCAAACAGGTTTCCTTCCTCTCATTCCCCAGGAGACCCCATCAGCAACAACCAGCTCCTCTCAGTCAAATCCACTCAAATTCTTCTTCATGCTCAGTCTCCCATGAACTTCTCCAGTTTAGACCTGAGTTTTGGCTGTTCAGAAACTCCACTCTTCAATGACCACTTACTTCTTTCTCAGTTTCCAAAGGAAATGGCCAACAATTAACACAAGTCAGTCCTGACTCTGACAGCTAAGGATTAAAGGGGAGGCTACAGTCCAACCTCCTTATACAATCCTGATCTCAGGTTCAAGACTAAAGGAAATCCTCCACAGGAAACATCAACCCCTAAGAATTAATATTTCTCACTGCACTACTACACTGGGTTTTATATAACACTGTAACTTCCAGCTGCAGCCTCTTTCTCCATAATATGGTAACCAACTGGTCCTCCATTATTAATTACCTAGTTAGGCTTGAAAGAGCAAACTGAACACATATGCTATTTTCCAAAAAGTTATATAATAAAATAAAATAATAAGAACCTATAAAATGGTGCAGATCTTCCTTCTAGCTTCTTATTTTCACCCCATATAACATATACATATATAGGCAGTAACAGTCTTCAATCAACTTTAATACTTTGCTTACTATACATTAAGAAGCTATCCAAATTTATCTCATTACCCTGCCATTCAGTCTAGCAGGCTCACTTAAAATCTGTGTTTTTATGGGCTACCTTTGTTAACAAAGTCTTCTACCAATTTTAACTGTCCAAACTCTGCCAACCCAGCTCTCCTGCAGCTTTCCACCCATTAGCCAAATATAATTCTGCAATGTTGACAACCAAGGTGTCTTCTGCATTAACCTAATTCTGCTTAAATATCAGAAATCATATGGAGTATATTGCCACCTCAACTGCATTACCCATCATCTTAAAATAGATACATGTTATTCTAAAAAACATTTTAAAACTCTTTGACATGAAAGAGTCAACGCAGACCATCACAGCCTTTGGAAGATACAGAAAAAACATGAATCTGTGTTACCCTGACTAAGCATCACAAAATAAATGTGTGATATGGACAAAACAGTCCTTTTCATGGTAATCTCTAACATGTACTTCCTAAATTTTTCCCATGCCAGCCCACTTCCAGCCAAGCCCTTCAACATTTGTTTCCCCTAATTTTAAGATAAATTGTTGCAAAAAAAACCCCCAGAATTTAAACACACCTACATGTTTTACTTTTAAGTTTATTCTTTTCTTCACACCAGCACTACTTCAACTCAGATGATAAGGAGACAAGTGCAACTACTATCCAGTAACTTACAGAAATGCTAACTTTATTATTTTAATAATTTTTAAACAAACATAATAGAGCAGGAGTCTTTGATATACAATTGAAGGAATTATTCTGTAAGTTTTTGATTTTTTTTTTTTTCTAAGTCAGTATTGTTAAAAAAAATTATCAGGTGATACATTTTTTCTACAGAGAACCCTTCTGGTCAGCTGAGCATTTTTAAGTTTTAAAAACCCAAAACAACTGAATATATTACTTACCTGTTGGGGTAATATAAATGTGTTCCTTTTCTATTTCCATAGCTGCTTAAGAGAGCTGACTGTGAAATGTAAAGCCTTAATGTTTTCCCTCCAAGGCCTAAACAGAAACAGAGAAGCTTAAAGAACAAAAAACACTAGATCAAAGTAAAATGCAAAGGCTTCACTCACAAATATAAAAATGGGGGGGCTTCAGCTATAATTAACTATTAGTAGCAGCTGAAAAGTTCCTGGGAAGGTAAATGGTGTAGCAAGAGAGAAGCACCAGCCTCCAACACAACTAAACCTGGATGCCTTAGCAGCTGTCAGTTCTGCTGCTTATAAATGGGACAAAAGCCGTTATTTTAAGGCTAAAAGCCCCATGTACACAGCTTTTTTTAGCTGATAAAAGCCACCTCTATCAAGCTAGACTGTCCTGTTCTGCCAAGTGGTTATCTGTATGAGTGTACAATATCAATGTTGTAATTGCATCCACAAGAGAAACGTTCTTCATGTGAATGATGCTGATAAAATGGTACCAATTTATCGAGTTCAGCCCAGCCCTTAGAAAACAAGCTAATTTTTGATCCACCCCTCAAGGACACAGTGTTTGTTTTACTGTAGGTGTACATATAGCTATCAAGTTTTCACATCTGTGCTTCTGCACCCTTCAAACACTCCTTGCAACCACCATTCCATCTGCAAGGGATAAAGTTCTCGTTTAAACACTTCTCTTTTTCTACTCCTCTTTCTCCCCTTCCTAGTAGGTGCTCATGACTGTGAAGAGGATGGCATCATCCATCTTTACGTACACAAAAAATTAAGCAGTCCCAGAATTCCCTCATACACTTCTTCACCTGCAAGATTTTCACAAATCCCTTCACAGGCCTTGGAACATTACTGGTATTTGTGTCTGTCCCATGAGAATTCAGGAGCCCTTTTTTCCCCCATCTCATCCTTTGCTGCCCTGAAAACTGTTCACCGTTGAGTGGCAAGATTGTGACACCAAACAACTGCATTCCCTTCCCCTTTTCTCTTCCCTGGTTTTCCCCTTTCATGCCCACTTGCCTGCCACAGACCCATTAATGGCAAATGATTCATCACAGACCGTTGGCAATAAAGAAACTCTGGTTTGGGGCACAGCATTCAGCTGTCATGGTCCTGTATTTCCTAACGCCAACCAAACAGTTCCCAGCCTTGTGCAATAAGAGCGTTCCCTGCCCCACACATTTTTTAAATAAACCTTCTTGTAGTTACCTCAAGCAATCATTCAGGAGTTCTCAAGTGTTCCCAGTCACTGTTAATTGAGATATTTTTCTGTGCAGGTCTCAGTCTAATCCGCACAAACTACCTTGAAAGAACAGTTTTATCCTTCCTAGTGGAACGTTCCATCAGTTGTCCACCTCCTGGGAAAAGACAAAAAAGGACAAAACCTGTGTTAATAATAATCACAGCTTCCATCATTTGTAACCAAGTTCTAAATTTCAAGTGGAGAAATGCTCTTCTTGTACAGGACCCTAGTTGAAATCTTCCACCTGTGGCAACATAACAAATAACAACCCAACTTCCATGTAGTACCACTCTGATTATAACAAGCATAATGGAATATCCAAGCCTTACAAGTCCTGATATCATACTGATCAGGAGATAGGAGATACACTCTCAGTTTAGCAATGCACCTTCTCTCTAACTCAAACCAGAAGATTCTGGAGCATCAGGATGCTGAGATTTATCACTGTATCCAAAACCCATCATTTTCTCATTTGCAGACTTGCATCACACAGCACTACCGATAAAACTATGGAACATAATTTGCAATACTGCCTTTAAAACATCAGAATCCATCTTGGAAGACATAATACAGGAACAAAATGGACAGAAGCCACTTTAGGCAGAACATAAATCATGGCAACTTTTTAAGATGAATCAGTGATATGAACAGTACTTTTAAAGTAGTTCATAAAACAAGGGTATTTTTCTAAGTCACTGAAATCCACCAATGAAAGATGCTCAGTGCTCTGTACAGACTGCCATTTCTTGCACTTCACTCAAACATGCAATTCTACCTCAGCAGGTACATTAACCTTTAGAAACAACACACGCAGCAGGACAAAGCTTCCGAAAGATATCAAGACCTCCCGAGGTGCAAAGCATCCCTGAGTAACTTTCACAGAGCATGCACTTTTTTCCCTTCTCGCTAACTTTAGGCGAACACCCCCCATTACCGGAGCTTTGGAGACCTGCCAACACCAGCTGCTGTTCTGCAGCCACACACACAAAAGCCACGGTAAGATTCGGTACTCCTACCAAACCCGTGCCGCTGGCCGGGACCAACGGGCGGCGCAGCGCCGGCGCTGAGGAGCGGGCGGGACCGACGGCTCAGGCCGACGGACCGAGGGCTGCAGGCCGCTGGGAGCGAGGCCGAGGGCTCAGGCCGCCGGGGCCGGACTGGCACACAGGCACGGGCCTGGCAGAGGCTGCCGTGGCCCGGGAGAGCCCGCAGCTCCCGGGATGCGCCCGCAGCTCCGCCGCTCCCTCAGGGCCGCGGGCCGGGCCGAGTCCCCTCAGCCGCCGCCGCGCGCGCTCCCGCTGCCGGCCGTGCGCGCGCCCGCAGCTCCGCCGCTCCCTCAGGGCCGCGGGCCGGGCCGAGTCCCCTCAGCCGCCGCCGCGCGCGCTCCCGCTGCCGGCCGTGCGCACGCCCGCCGCCCAACCCCGCCCCCGCGCGCGCCCGCCCCCTGCCTGCCTGTGTTTTCTGCCCCAGCGACACGGCCACCCGCGGCGCGGCCATTGGCTGGCTGCCGCCCGCCCGGCAGCCAATCGGCGGGCGGGGCTCTCTGCGCGTTCGGCTCGCAGGGAAAGCCGGGGGAGAGCGGGGAGGGTGCGACCATCGCGGGTGGGTCGGGGGGGCGGGAGCGGGAAGGAGCCATTGGTGCGGAGAGGGGGGCTGCGGCGCACCTGAGCCGGCCCTCCATTTCCCTGTGGGACGCGGCCCAGAGCGCCCGCACCGGGACAGCATCGCCTAAGCCCTTCCGCCCAGGGGGCAGGTGTGGAGCGGCAGCCCCCGGGATGTGCGAGAACGGCTCCTCACGTCCAGCCTGGGGGTGCTGGGTGCTAGCACCGGGGCGGCCGCGGAAACGTGGCGGCTGTGCCTGGTTCCTCCTCCACGTGCTGTCCTACTTTAATTAAAAGTCTGTTTTTCTGCCTTTTCTGAAGAAAACCATTAAAAAAAAAAATAACCTATTACCTCTCATCTGTGTATGTTTCTCTCTGCTAAGAAGGGGAGCTCAGGCCTCTGGCTGCCTCCCTCACAAGCCCTTCCCTCAGCGCGGGGACAGGGTTGGGGCAGCGCGGCCGGGGAGCGCCTCAGCCGCTGCGGAGCTGGCAGGCGGGATCGCTGCCGCTCACCGGCCACCTTCTGCCCCGCTGAAACGCTTCACACAGGTTTAAGGATTAGCTTTGGGATTGACAGCCAAACCGTGAATGTCCGTCCACAGCCTTCCAAACTTCCCACCTTGTTTTAGTTCACATTTACCCTGTTTACTCTTTACGAACTGCCTGAGGGAACACACCTAATTAGAGATGACAGTCTCCTCTAATTGTCATGTGCTTTGCCTCCATTCAGGCCCCTCCTCAAAAATCAGCTCACCCTTTGTTTTCTCTCCCTAATTTGTCACTCTGGAGAGCTCAAGCAATGAGGGAAGAAAATTCAGATCCCTTCTGCTTTGGTACTTGTGCATTGCAGGATTTTCCAGCTGCCAGCGAGAGAAACCCTCTCAGTTAACCAGATTATGACTTGACTTTTGTAGTATTATTAAATATTTTCCCCATATAATTCCACTCCAGATTGGTACACTTCTGACTGAAATAAGAGCCAAAGTTCCCTTGTGTAAGAGCCTCTGAATTAATTTACTGGCCTGGCTCTGCATGAATCATCCAAAATAGGTTTAAGATCTAAAACAACAATCTGTTAAAAGAATGTGCAGCACGATAACCATGTTTTCATGATACTTTCCCCATCAGCTAAATGACAGAAAGAAAACCTTTCTTGCTCATGAAGACACTAAATTGCAGACTTTTTCAAGTCAGAACAGTCCAACATGCTCACACAAGATTTTTTTCACACGCAACCTAGAGGCAGCTTTAAAAGATGTTGTTTCCCCATCAATCAAAAAATAGTTCCTAGTTTGTTCTCTGCACCTCTGCTGACTCGTGCATACCAAGTAAACCACCACAGTGTCATCACTGAGATTTGGAAAATAAAATCTACCTATTAACATTGATGGTGGAATTCAGCTTTCCCTGCAAGGCAGAGTGGGGCTTTGAAGAGATTTTTTCAGTAAAGAAGAAAGAGGTGACAGAGAGGCTGAAACAGTAACCAGAACCTGCACAAGAGAAGATGGCACAAAATACGGCATCATGCCAGTTACACCTTTTAAAGCACCATGGAAAATTGCTAAAGCATTTTCTGCTAAAGTTTAGGACTGGATCACTTCCAAGAGGCCTAAAAGCTGGGTCAGTAATCAAAAGAAGATGAAAACCACCAAACCATCCAGCACACCTCCAGACAAGAAAATTGTGTGGTTTTTCTTTCTTCTGCTGAATATCTCTATTAGCAGCTGGGTTATCAATCACTGAAAATCTCATCTGCACATATTTTCTGATTTCTAAAGCACTGTGACTTGAAAAAGAGCTGATGTGCATGAAAGCTATTTTGTATTTTTCCACTGTATCAACCAGCCTACTAAAAGACATCACCTCTTTTTCCCTTTCTAACCTCAAAGCTGCCTGCAATAAGTAGAAAACAGCTGATCACATGCTAACCTCTGAGCTGTAGAGACCTACTTGCTCCCTCTTGCCCTCCCCCAGACATATTAATAGCAACCACACCACCAAAATCCCCGAGAAAACAAAACAGCAAAATTCCTCCTCACATAGAAAAAAATTTAAAAAAAAAACAAAAACAACAAAACCCCCAAATTCTTTGGAGGGTTTCTGGTGTGTTTGCAGCTCGAGGCGGCAGTGAGGGGTGTCCAGCCGGCCCCCGCTGCCCGCATCCCGGGTTACCTGCGCCGCGCCTCGGCCGCCCGGCCCCTCCTGCGCTTCCACCCCGACAGTCGCCGATCACCTGGAGCAAAATGCTTGCACGGAGGCAAGCAGGTCACTTTCTAGCAGTCTTCCTTCCTTTAGAGCCTGCTGGGTTGTTTTCAAACTCTCCCCTCCCTTTCTCACATGCAGGCCAAGCCCTCCCGTAACACCCAGGGGAGGAATCCATTGGCTGGAGCTGCCCCAAACGCGTGGAGCAGCCCTTCCCCCCGTGCCGTGCCCGGTGCACAATGGACACCGCGTGTCTCCGCTGCCCTGCCCGGGCTGCCCGGCCTTTGCTTCTCACCGAGTTCTGCCTGAGCTGTCGCTGGGCTGATTCACGCAGGGCTTCCGACCTCCCGCACCAGAGAAAGCAGTGAAAAGCAGAGAGAAGTTGCCTTGGGTTAGAAACTCCACCGAACATTTCCCTTGCGCTCCCCACTGCGGATTTTTCAAAGTTTTACTTTCTGTTTTAAATATTTTCGATAGGCAGCATCTGTGCTCCTGACACCTCAGCAGTGCTGTTTGATTACAGTCGAGTCTGTTACTGTATCACTTGGAATAAGAATTTCCACACATAATGCAGACAGCAAAAATGTATCATATCTGTTAAATCAATCTGCTCTGTTCAGTTGCCTGTCTCTTGGCCTTCTGCTTTCTTTCCCTTCAGACTACTTTTATTTTTGCATCTTCGGCTAAGGTGCCTTCATGAAATGAACTGCAAACACAGCACACCCATTCTTCATCAGGCAGCGTCAGCTCCAGGTTGAAAGGGTACTGAAACACGCCTTCACTGTTTTTAATGCTCACTAATTAGAGCTGCTTTTGAACATCCTCGTGTAGCTCCATCCGGGAGCTGGGAGCGGGGCTGTGCTGCAGACCCGGGTGTGCAGCGCCTGTCGGGGCTGGGCGCCCTTGGAGAAGGGATCGCGTTGCGTTTGCCCGAGCACGGAGACCGAAGAGTCACCCACTGCCATGGCTTTGCATAAAAACTTTCCCGAACCACTGCCTTCCTGTCTCTTTCGAGGCTTCCCAGGACTTGCCCCTCACATTGCCCAAGAAGCCTGCCCTGCTCAGGGCTCTGAGTACAGCCTCCTGGCAGCGGCAGCAGCGGGTTTGCTCCGTTCAGCTGTTCCAGGCATGTCTCCTCCGTGCTGCTGCTGTCATCTGTTCATTCTTGCCTTAACAAAGGACAATCACGCATCTGAAAAGATGCTTTACTGGAAAGGGCTGAACTTGTGAAATGTGCAGAAAAATGGGAGTACTTGATTTAAGAGTTCCAGACGGTGAGTTCATTTAAAAGCTAACAACCAGAGACACAAAATGCCACCTCCACCTCAGAATAATTGCCTCTTTTTATGGGTTTACTGTGGGAGAAAATCTTCGGGAGCCATTTATTAAAACAAGGTGTGTTATTGCCTTGTAATTATTATTTGACAAGCTGAGGTCCTGTGATTAATAAATCATGTGCCTGCTTTTTGTGTGTATATAATCATATGCTCTATATTTATATGGACAGAGGCTTACAGAACATTTACCTTTGTGCTTAGGACGACAGGAACTTCTGTGCTATCAGGTCTCCTATCAAAGGCATCCTGTGATATAATCCTTATTGTGACCTTGCCAAGTCCCATCCTCAAAGCAATTCAATATTTTGCATGCACGACTGCAGTGGGGAGGCCACTCCAGAACCACATTGTCAAATGGTTGGTAATGATCTTCTAATCAAAATGTCTGATGCCTCCTTTTGATCATTTATTCTGTACCAGCACTGGCCCTTAGTAGCATCAGCTCTTCCCTCATCCCTTCCTGGGAGTATTTATGTGGAGAAAGCCTCATGCTCACAGTGTTTGCTTTGCAAAATGAAGTGAGATAGCCTCTCCTCAAGCTCACCCCAGCCTTCAATGCAGCCTGGGCTGCACCTCTCCTGCTGCCTTCCAGGACTCCATTTCTCACTTCCTATTTCCACTGTTGACAAGTCAATTACTTGGTGATCAAAGTGTGAGCTGCCAAGGAGCTGGTAGGAAAGGCTTTGGTCATTTGTGCCTATGACCACCACTTTCTGCTATCTACCTTTCTCAGCCTCCTTTCTCCTGAGGTTGCTTCATATTTTCTGTCATCAGCAAATTCACCAATTCTCAAGTAACATTAGTGCCAAGCTCATTTACAAAACCACTTTGCCAGATCTGCAGAGTGATGCTTAACACTCCCCTGGTAACTGCCCTCCAGCCTGACAGCTCTGCTGCTCTTACACCAGGCCTTTAAGGGGATTATACCATGTGCAAAATCATCTCTCCCTTTTCTGAAGAAGTTTCCACGTGGCCCCATATGAAATGTGCAATGTAAGTCCAGAGAGGTGAGATCCACCCCATTTCCTTCACTAAGCAAATGGCTTGCAGCTTGCCTTACCCAAGAAAGATAAATAGGTTTGATAAACCCATTTTATCTCATGCCATTTACCTACCTCTCTTTTGCTAGCCTTTCCTTCACCATTTTTTTCTGAATCTGTTCTTATTCTATTAAGCTGAAACCTTCATGCCTCTTCTTGCCCAAATCAGTTCACTTCTTCTGTACAGGATTGCTGTGCTCCTGTCCCTGGCTGAGGGACCTGTTGAAGACATCGGGCCAGTTCTTCCAGAGCTCTGGCATGTGGATTAGCCCGTTCCTCTGCCTTCAGCGCAGGAAACAGCCCTGAGAGTTGCTTCTATCCTGGCCCCAAACATTTCCATACTCCCATCCTATTATCCCTCACATCTGCAGCCACATGATTAACATCCTCAGCAAAAGTTAAAGCAAAGTGTGAGTTCAGGTTTTGCACATACCCAATGCATATTAACCTCTATCCCCTATAATTTCTTCTTCCTCCTGTTTTCTTCAGCCATATGCAAGGAGGAAAAACTTTTCCCAATTTTTTATTAATGTCCTTTAAAAGACAAAACTCTGACTCCTTTTTGAGACATAGCTTTTATACCCAATTGGTTCTTTTGCTTTTTAAAATGACTCCTTGCAATGAGTGTTCATTCTAAGCAGCATTTCTGAGGTATAAGTTCATTCAACTGCAGCATCTGTCTCCAAGCATTTCCCCTTGCCTGGGTTTTATCTCCAGTGAAGTTAACTGGAGTTTTATCCCCTATCCTGGAGTCTCATTGCAGTGAAATTTAGACATGTAAATCCCCAGGCTCCTAAGGAAAGCTGACTATATGGATTAGTTCCTGTTACTTATTTAAATATGCTCCTTGGAACTCTGAAGCTGTATCAGTCACGCCTGCCTTCATAAATGGATTATAATATTTTGAACATTTGAGGGTACTGTTTATGACTAAAAAAACCTGCAGCATCTCAAGTCTCCAAGAAAAAATTTGACCAGAGTGGATTTTCATTATAGTTCTAGGGTAAAAATAAGCAGCTCGGTGGTGGAACAGACGTAGTTGTTCTTTCAGAATTTTCTTTTTTTAACCTTATAAATATAACTGTGCCAGTCACCTTTTGTGGTAAACACTAACAAGGTGTGTTACCTCATTGGGGCCAAGAGACTCAGCCAAGGCGTTTTCCTGACCATTGAGGTCTAAATGTCTACATGCTTTTCTTCACCCTATTTCACGTTTGCTTTTTTCTCCACCTCTCCTCTCCCTCCTTCTGACTTTCCTCCCAGAAAACAGGACACTGTCCCTATGTCCTACCACAGGCCTGAAGCCAGAAAAGTGTCAGCATACAAGGATGTGACATTTTCAGCTCTGCTGCTGCAGGGCATAAAGGTTTGGCACCCAGTGCCTCCCACAGCCCAGCCTGCTGAGCTGGCCAAAGAGTGTAACATCTCCTGAAGTCCTGGCAGGTGTCTGACTGTGTATCCAGGCTCCTTGGCAGGCTGGACCACCTGGTCTGGAGGGAGCCGGTGCTGCTGCACCTTCACTGTAGCAAGAGCTAGAGGGAGAACAGCAGCCTGGCTGCAGTGCTGATACAGGGAAAACCAACTCTGGTCCTCAGTAGTGTCCCTAGGGGTGTCGGGGTTGAATTGTTCCCTGCTGAGGAAGGTCCTTGTGGTCTTCCCATGTGCGTATGGCCAGCAGGCTGGAGGGATCGGGCTGGAGATGGGGCTGCAGTGGCCATGCTCAGCCCAGGGGCATCACACCTTGCCCTCCAGGTTGCTGGCTGCACTCACCCACCCCACACCATGCCAAGGCAAGCTGGACTGCAGCCTCAGGCACAAGAGTTCTCAGGACAGCCCCTCAGCCACGAGGCTCCTGGGGAATGGAGTAGAGCTTGGGAACGGCAGGTGCTACTCCCAGCCAGGTGTTTCCAGGGCACTGCCCAGGCTGTGCTGATGCTCCAGCTGGGCTGAGTGCTTCCCCCATCTCTGCCCACCCCAAGGAGCTGGCCTGGCACTCTCTCTTCAGGAGAAGGTGGGGTGTGTCTTCTCACTGGGGCATGAGCCACAGAGTCAGCACTTCGGGGCTGGGTTCCCACCTCTGACGCCGACTTACTGCATGACCTAAGGCAAGTCACTTAGCTGCTTTCCTGCATTTCCTGACTCTGCTAAACGCCAGGTATAATAAGTAACTTTGTGTGAGTGCTACGAAGCTTTGAAATCTTTAGATGAAAAGGTGCTGCATAATTGCAAAGCATTTTTAATAATGCTAATCATTCTCTTCGCTCTGCACTGCCAGTCTCAGGCTGCAGCAGCCTCCAGCAGGCAGCCAGGGAGCATCAGGCTTTACTCAAGTGCAGCGTTTTCCTGAGTTTGTTTCCATTTTTACCTCATGCTGGTCCAAACAGGAATCCAAGCTCAGCCCAGGACCTGACAGAAAGCTGCAAACTCAGAACAGCGCCTGGGCCTTGCAGGCAGAAGCTTTCTGGAAGGCAGGGGATTTTGGGGGAAGGGATTTAAACAGCTGTGTTGACAACACAGACAATAGGGATCTGATTCAGGCTGAGGGGGGCTACGTGAAAGGCAGCACGACACTGAAATTAAAGCAACAGTCAAGAGCAATGAGAGGGAAGAAAGGAGGATTACTTGGGTTGAAATGCTCCTGGTTTGGAAGCAGCCACAACCACGTGTCCCAGGAGATGCCTGGCTGGCACCAGCCTCCTCTGCATCCCAGAGAGCCTTTATCCTTTTAAATGCACTCTGCCGGGGATGCAGAGGCTTCTGGGGCAGAGTGCTTAAGTGTGAACATTAATCCAGAGGATTACAAAGGCAGCGCTTTTGTGAAGCGCTGCAGATAGAAGAGGTTATCTTCTTTAGTTGGGCCTGCAGAGCTCATGTTTAACCACAATATTATTTTTATTTGACTCACTAAATAACAGTAGCTAGTGATGCCTGCAGCTCACTGCAGTCCAATACATTCTCTTCCAAAGAGACAAGATGGTGCGCTGCTGGAAACTCCTGTGATTTTATCACAATTTGTATGCTTTGGGGATTATATCCTAAAAATCCCAGCTCCTGAAACAAGTGAATTTTAGCTTTCATTTATAAACAAAGTATGCCCCTAGCCCTCAAGGTTTTGTGGATGAAAGATTTCAAACCATGAAACTAGTGCAACCTAAAAGCTAAAAAAAAACCTGGGAGGTGAATTAAGAGATCCTAAAGTTTGTGGGCTAATTAAAAAAAGTTTTAAGAAAAGAAATAGTCAGCAAACAACTTTGTCTTGGGAAACGGGGCAGGGCTTGGGCTGACTCCTGTTTTTTTGGGACTTGGGGTTGCCAATATGCCTTTGAACTTTGCAGCCATTCATAAATCCTTACATAACAACAGCAGCCACAACACACTGGAGCTCTAGAAATGCTGACATGAGGAAAGTGGTGGGAAAAATTCTTTTAGAAACATATAACAACTCACCTTGAAGCATTACCTGAAGCCTCAACAACCCATATCACCTTGGAAAAGGAGCACCTTTCTGCTCTGGGAACTCATTTTGCTCTGCAGAAAACCTTTTGTAGATAAAGAAGAATTCAAAGGCTCCAAAAGATCACAGAATTGTATTGAAAGAGGTTGAATACATGACTTGGTCCCTTCCATTTCAGGAAAGTGATTCTTCTTTGTTTCAGTGGGTAGTCTTTGCTGAAAGCCTCCAGGACCAAATAAGAGCAAATGTGAGCTTCAAAACCCTCATAAGCATCACTCTGCTTTATCCTGTCTGCATCTTCAGGCTCATTCACAAGCAATCAAGACACCACAGTGGCTCTAGTTTGGTACCAGCTGACCCACCCCAACTCTCTGCTCTTGCTGAGCCAACATCCACTCTCTCAGACCAACTGCATGGTGCTTTCAACAAACAGAATTTACTTCCCACTTTGCCTGGCTGACAAGAAGTGATTAATGAAAGTGAGTGCTATTCCTTGCTATGGTGTGAACATGCCCCAAGTGCAGAGAGATGGAGCAGCTCCTGGAAGGAACATATCCGAACAATATTTCTGAGGGGTTTCTTCCAGTTTTTTTCCTCCTTTCACCAGGCTGGCAGGGCCCAGTGCTCCCTCACACTGTTCATATCTGCTGCTGTTTTAAACAAGTATTTAACTTACCTTAGTGCTCAAGTAGTTTTCAATTCAACCAGACTCTCACTGCTGGTTTTAAGATCAGACCTCACAGAAGGGGTTTGGGAAGAGTTGTGCTGATGGCTGAAATATAGCAGCAGCTCGTGAATCAGCACTTGCTTCTGCAGGAAGAGAAAAGCAGAGGAGCATGTAACTCACAGCTTATGAACATGCAATCACAGGGACATTAGCCTGCTGATATCTTGGAAGACCAATATCTAGCATATCCATTCTGCCTGCCTGAGTTAATCTTTCCCAATTGGAATCAGGCACTGGAATAGCTCAGCTGGAGTGGTGCTGATGCTTATTAGCATCAGGAGAGACCTGGACTGCTCTTGCTGTTGGTCTCGGTGTTCTTTCTTCTCACTCTGCTATTGAGCACACCTGTTTGAGGTCTCCCTTCTTTCCAGAGACCCTGTGGATTGTGGCAAGGGCACCGTGGGGAACACTGACACCAAGTCCCCACGAATGTCTTGGTGCGGCTATGTCTTGGCAAGCTTGTCACCACAGCTTCCACCTACAGAAAATGCTGTGGGAGGTGACAGTGAACAGGGTAGATAAGCAGGTCAGAAATTCAGCTCGGGCACACCAAAACAACTTTACTTGTGATTTTAATAGTGAAGCACGTCCCATTGCCAGCTGCTCAGTGCTAAAGTCCATGCAAGGCAGCACAAGCCTTGCTCATGCACACACATGCACATCCACCCTCCAGTGTGCCCATGCCTTGGGAGCCAGAACCTCTACAATGCACTAACAGTTCTGCTGTGAAACTGGTTTTTACATCTCAGCACTGACACAAACAGGCAACATTTTCCTAGTTCTCCACCACAGGTGTGCAAAACACAGTGTGGCTGCACCCCGTGAGCTCAAGGTGAAAATGTGCTGCCAAGAACACGTTGCTATCTGCCAAAGATAAACCAGCTGCAATGCAAAAGCGGCCCAGCCAGAGAAGAAACCCACAAACAAAACAGGCTTCCTGTGTTTTCTAAAGACACCAAGGCAGTGTTTAAGGAAGGTGGAACTAATATGCGTGTCCTCAAACAAGGCTCAGGAACAAGGGGAGGACAGCTTTTAAACAAGAGCCTTTGTTTCTAAGGCACAGGGAAGAAATTAGGCTGAGAAAGCTGCCTCCTGACCCAGGGCTGTGCTACTGATACTTTACTGTATTACCTTGAGGAATAGTGTCCAAGACTGTGCCTGGCAATTATTTAAACATTTAATAGGCTGAATTCAGCATGCCCTACGCAGCTTTCTAGTTCACAAAAAGCTTTTGGACGTGCCCACTCATTCAGATGATCCAGTCAATTAAAAATTGATGTATGCTCCTATTTCAGTTTAAAGGAAGCTAGTTCAGGTAGCTAGCTGAGTGCTGCTCCTGACAGGCAGCCCTTTAACCAGAGCAGGCCTGATGTGAACTTAGAGAGCTTCTGGCTTTGGGTATCTGATTAGAAATCTCACCCTGCAGAAGGCTGATGCAATTGTGTGCAGATCAGCCCTAAGAAAACCATCTTCAAAGTGTGGGAGATGGAGCCTGGTGGCCCCACTGCTCCCCTGCCTGCTCCCATTGGCAGCAAAAGGGGACAGGTAGGAAAGAAAAAATGGAAACTACCTCTGTTTCTTTCACTTCTGCATCTGGGTAGTGAGGTTCCCACGGTGCCATGAGTATGTCAGATTAGTACAAGACTGTTCCAAAAAGATGGGGGCCAAATTGCCAGTGCTGTAATGCACCATAGCTCTGCTGAAGGCAAGGAAAGGGGAGGTGAGGCATTGCAGGAGAGCTGGGAAGGACTGCTGACCACCAGGTCAGTAAGACCAGCTCAGGCCCTGCAATGACAACTACAGAATCACAGAGCATTCTGAGTTGGAAGGGATCCACAAGGATCATCAAGTCCAACTCCTGGACAGTCCAGAAATTCACATCATGTGCTGTTTGTCTAAAGGCTTCTTGAACTTTGTTAGGCTTGGAGCTGAAACCAATTTCCTGGGGAGCCTGTTCCAGATCCCAACCACCCTCTGGGTGAAGAACCTTTTCCTAATATCCAACCTAAACTTCCCCTGACACAACTTCAGGGCACTGAATGCTGATCTTCGTCAGTATTTTGTGTTCCACTGCTGCATTACCTAGTTCCACTAAGATGTTTTAGGGAGAATCCCAGTCTCTTGTTGAGTCCCCCTTTTGTCCCCAGCCAGGGGAACTTCCCCTCCACAAATACATACCACATGCTACCATGGCCTTGCATTGCAGCATTGCATTAGTGAGTGAAGCACGTGAGGAGAGCTCGCCCTATTGACACAGATCCGTGGAGGCCGGTGGAGTTGGACGTGGGAACATAAGCCAAGGCAAACCTGTTCTCTGGGCTGCCCTCGCTGCCACCTGCACAAACACAGCACAGTCCCAGGGCACTGAAAAAGCAGGAAGGGGGAGGTTGCTGCACACAGTGCCTGCCAGCCCAGCTGATGTACCAGGGCAGCGTCCCCCAGGCAAGCCCCACATCAGCCTGGCCCAAAGGAGGCAGCACCATCCCCAGCTGCCTGCATGCCCCTGTCCTCCCTCCTGGTCAGCTTCCCATAGAGGGCTCTTGTTTTCGGACAGCCTTGATCTGCACTGTGTGTCAAGCAGCCTTGTGTCAAAAGGCCAAGCTGATGTTTTGTTCACCTGTGAAGTTTTCCAGACCTGAGTTCCCTTTTCCACCAAGAATATTAAGCGTTACAAAACATGGACTTGAAACATTGTGTTTGAACACCAGAGTTTGGATTTTTTTTTTCTTTGGTATGAATATATGATTTCATTTGCCTGATTTCTAGAGCGAGAGATTCACAGCCCCAGTGACATTCACACAAACAAAGGTTTCAATACGTCCAGGACAGAAGAACTGAAACCATTTGTGCTTAAAATATATGACATGTGTGCCTCACCTGCAAAACAGTTACTTAAAAGACACTGATTTAACGAGCTGCAGAGTCAGAAAACTGACTGCCAGCCTTTCTGTCCATTTCCCCAGCCATTCAGTGGGGCAGACAGGATCCATTTCTCTCCCAGAGAGGGGGATGGGAGGTGTAGCTCATGCTTTGATAGTGCCCCATGCCATGCCTTGCACATGGACCGGACATTGGTGTCTCAGTTTTCTTCTCTGTTTTTTCCACTGAATGAATTCATCAGATCTGGTGATAAAGTCTCCCCTCAGCTTTTGTCCTCTTTGCATTCTTTAAATATTTAGTACAAGAATGTCTTTAGGTCACCCTGGCTGAGGCTGAGTATTTCCTCCCAGGAGCTCTGGTTGGTGGCGTGGTGAATCAGGAGAAGGCCAGAGTGGGAAAGCCAGAGTGGGAAAGCTTGTATAGCTGCCACCCCAGCTATACAAGTGGGCTCTTGTATAGCTGGGGTGGCACTGGGGTGAACACTGCTGAGAAAAAAATAAATCAGGAAAGGCAAAGGGAGAGGACAAGGGAAACAAAAGAATTGGGTAAACTTAAAGGACGTAGGTTGAGATGGCATGGAGAAAGTTCCTGGCTGGGCAATATTTTATGTGATGCTTTCAGAACACTGAGAAGACAATCTGGATGGAGACAGCAAAAAGCCAGTGGGAACAGACAGGTTGCCCAGCTCATTTGGAAATAAAGAGAAAAAGGGAAGTAAGGACATATCTAGAGGGACAGGAGTGGGTAATAACAATTAATGATAATTACAGAGTGAACTGCTGAGATGTGCTCACTTCAACTTCAGCACCAGCTGATGGCAATCACTCACAATCTGTACAGTGGGAGCTCCCTGCAAGAACCACGAACCACAACTTGTAAAAATTACATTTAAAAGCAAACCTTTTACACCCCTGCTTCATTCTTACTCCTTAAACTATCTTTTGTTCACTTTGATTTTTAATAGATCCCCTGGGAAGCTAGAAGTATGTTGTTTCTGGGACAATTGCCCACCAATGTATATGCTTTATAATTCTCTTTATTAAAATCTTTGTTCTTAAGAAACACAAATTGAAACACTTTGCAATCAGTTACACAGATCAGTTAATATTGGTGACAGGTCCTACATAATTAAACAAGTACTAACAAATTTCAACTGTTTACAAACCAAAACTTAAATTAACAAGATTATATAAGCTCAATAAATAGTACATCTGGTCCAGTTCAAGTATAATTCAACAAATCACAGCCTTAATCATTAGAGAACAGAAAAAAAACCCTGAATATAACCAGCCTAACACTAATTTAGTGTTAAAGCCAGTGTGAAACTTTGTCTGATCTAATGGGGCAAATGTTTAATTCTTTCATTTTTTTCTTCAAAGGAAGTAGGTTGCAGATTGACATTAAAGACTATTTGAGATCAATGCAGATTTCACAGAGATGAAAAACATAATCCCTATTATAAAAGTGCAATCTTTGGTTGAGATGTATTGAAATGGTTTTGATATATTAAGAAAGCTCCTTTTTAAATATCAATATTTGTTTGGCTAGACCTGAGCCTGCTTTGTGCTATATACATATATATATATATATATATAAAAATAAAGAGCGTGGATTATAGTGATGACAAATTATGCCAACTAAAAAAAGTCAAGATTTTAATTAATAAACCAAAAGAAACAACACATTTTTACACAAGCTGAGGAAGGTAAGGGGCTGCCTACAGCAGAATTCTTTCTCAGCAGAATAGGTAGTAGAGACAAGTTGAGGAGTGCCTGTCAGCATTGCATGATGGCCTGTTGGAGAGGGAAGGAGATTATCTCTGAGTTCTCAAAGTGCATCGGGCTGCAAACTGATCATGGGCATCATTAGGAGCTAATTGAGACTTGGGATTGCTTTCAACTGTTGAGGTTTTGGGGAGAAAGGACCTTCTCAGAAGGTGAAGTGCCCAATTGGCTGTTCCCAGGATTTTGCAGATTGCTGTTTTGTCAGGACAGAGCCCAAATGGATGGGGTGTCCAAACCAGCCCTACAAATGTCTGGCTCTGATCACAGCTGTGGGGCTGGGCTCTGCACCTGCACTGCTCACCTGAGTCATCTCCCTCCAGAAGAGGAAACTGCACAGGGCAGAGATGCCATCTAGAGCCACCTCCTTCCTCAGTGGCAAGCAAGGGCCTGTAGTTGTGACCCAAACAAGGTGTCTGGAGCCAGGACATTTCCTGCTGAGCCTCAGTTAAGGCTCCACCTCTGGAGACTGAAACTTAAATGGCTGGGGACCAAAGGATACCAGGACCAACTGTATCAAGGAGGGATTAGTATTCCTAATGCAACTGTCTAGGGAAAAAAAAGAGGTTAATTGCAAGCTGTGAATAAAGGGAATTAACCTGGTTCAGAACCAGAGGAGGGGGAAAGTAGTTTGAATCATCTCCCATAAATCAAAAAATAAGCCCCTGGGTAAACACTCATTTTAATTATTCTTCTGCTGCCAGTCAAAATCTCATGGTTACCTGCTGCTTTCCCTGCCTACCTGTATCCACCTGTTGTCTGTTTTCAGAAAGTGTGATTTAAAGCTCTTTGGCCTGGGAAAGTCTTTGTTGTGGATTTGTGCCTTGCCTATAATAAAGGCAGTGGACCTGTAGCTTCTGCTGCACTACAAATAAAGAATAATAACAGTGATACTTTTCTCATTTGAGGTTACCTGGGGATAAAGCTGCTGGAGGCATATGACTTTGATATACAGTCAACTATGTCTCACATCCAATTAAGCTTAACCACATGGTCTAACAAGCTCCCATTAGGCTGGTGAGAGCCCCAGTTTGATAGCAGGGTTAGCTTCAAAGATTTGATGCTTGATTTCCTTCCCTTGTGTTCAGTTTGTGCTGAAGGGCACAAAGGGAACTTCATATTCAGATGATACATGACCAGCTAGAGAACTGCACTTTAGAAGACAATTGCACAATCTTTACTGCCATTTTCATCATCTTACAGCCTGCAATACAAGCTCTTGTCCTAACAGCCCTGCGCTCAAGTTTCACTGCAATGTGAAAAACAAACAGTCAAAAGAAAACCCAACCCTTGAAGGAAAAATACCTGGTTTGCAATATTGGTGGGTTTTTTTCTTCTCCACAGGGGAAAAAAATCAAACCCCTGCTACAAAAACAAAAAACAAAAAACAAAAAAAAAACCACCACCAAAAACCAAAAAAAGCTCCCACCAAAACAACAAACTTCCCCCTCTGAGACTAAAACTAAACTAGTTTTTTTAAATGACTGATGGACACAAGTCTTAACATACACATACTTCATAGCTGGACAAAGAAGGATTTAGGCTGTAATGTTTTTCATTTCCCCTTGTTGTTTGGTAGGCTCTGTCTGAATCTGGGATGCAAAGAATCCCTCAACTTGCAAGAAGCAGGAATTCCAACTATGAAATCTGAACCCACCTCTGGTAAAAATAAGTGGAAAGCACAGGCCATGGAATGGAACAGGGCTTCAGGCAACAACACCAGGCACCTCTGAGAGACACTGCCTGGCTACAGTGTACTACAGAGAACGAGCACAGCTGCTGGCACAAGACAAAATGGAACAAATACTTTGGTGGAAGCAGTTTTGGCAATTTAGCCACTTTGCAATATTGTGCAACATCCCTGTCACTCTTAGGGAAAGCTAGAACCTTCTGGGAAACTGTTTCCTCTGCACAACATCTAAAGAGGACATCCAGTACCAGCAATTTTTACAGAACATACTGTGATGAATATTAGAGTCAGGCAAAGAATGGAAATGCCTGCAAATCCCCATCAGCCCAGATTGCACAGGGCATTTTATAAACTCTGGGATCAATCCTGGCAATGGTTTGCATGCATATTCACTTTAGTACACAAAGCCCTATTGAAATGAACCAGAAACTTGTACAGTGCATTTCAAAGGGACTTTGCAAAATACTAAGCAACAACTGTGCAGAAACAATAGGTCATAATAATGCCAGAGCTGCTGGTGCATCCTGTGTTCTTAGTGCAGTGCTCCATGAGCCATCAGTTGTTGTATTCACCTTAAAAAATTCAGGGAAATAAAATACAAAAACAATATTAGAAATCTGGCATCTTTCCATAAAAACCAGGAAAATTCAACGCTGCCAAGCTGAGGAAAAGCAAGCTTTAAATAAAACAAAAAGACCCCAAAAGCAAGGAACTTGAATAAAATGTCTAAAAGAGACATGGTCCAAACATGTGGCACTTTAAAAAGCCTCTCATGAGAGTTTCAAGTCTGTAAGACTCAAAGTTGGCACCCTTTAGAATTATCAAAAAGAAGAGTTTCAAACACAACGGTCCCTGGAGAACACCCTGACCACACCATGGAAAATGCTGAAACCAGAGCAGGCTGGCTGTCAGCACGTGCATTTGAACTGCTCTTGCTGTGCTGGGTTCAGGCTCTGAGGTCCCTGGGACAGACTGTGGCTCCCCCGGAATTGGCACAACACTGGCAGTGTACAGTCAGTGCTTGACAACACAAACATTTGTCATTCCACCAAGCTCTAAGACATGGAGGTGGGTGCTGATGGGGTTTACATTATGCCATCTACTCACTAGTTTTTGCAAAATGGTTTTAGATATCCAATGCAAATCCTAGTTTTCACTGGGGCAATGAGTGAAATGGCTGAAGATATTTTAAGCAACATTAAAGCCTATAAATAGTCACATCTCCTTTCCTTCCAGCGTCCACTGGAGGATGCTGAGTGCTGCTAAGTACTCCACCTGACCTGACATGTTACATCAGAACTAAAACTTTAAGAATCCCTGAGAATTCTGATTTAATCTAGGAAACCACTCCCAGCACGCAGAGTGTGAGAAAGAATTGCTCCACTTCTAACAGATATGCCAGCATTGCTTCACCGTGGGAAACAGTTTCAGGCATTTTGGTTTTTAATGGCACTCTGGGCATAGATGCATGGAACATGCTCTTTATTTCCCCTCCTCTGTACAGTGCAAATTGACAGTTATATCATAGAAATTAAAAAAAAAAAAACAAAATGTATCAGCATTCACTCATTACAGCTCTTCCAGTTGATCAGCATCATAGTTTTTTCTTTGCAAAATGAGGAACAATGCCAGTGTCATCCTGAGGCAGAGGGCTGCCTTCTTCCTTCACTTTCAGGCTCTCTTCTGCAAGCTGGGATAGATACTTCTGCAATCACAGAAAAAAACCAAAGCACTGTTACCAAAACTGAAAATATTCAACACAGGATTCTTTATGCCTCTTCAGAGCTCTAACTCTTCCAATATCTCAAAAGGAAAGAAAGCACACAGAAGCCCCATTTTGGTGAAAACTCAAGCTAGAAAACATGGCTGTGTCAGGTAAACTACCTGAATACATGCAGAGCCTCAGAAGTTCAGAGCTTTACTGTGTGCCATGGGGGGAACTGGTGACCAAACCAGGAGGACTCTACTCCCCATCAGTCTTTGTGACCAGACCTCACCTCTTCTCTACTGCCCTGTGCTACAGGGCAGGAACTTACTCCACTGAGTCAACTGGATTCTGCCAGGAAAGTACTGGTGTGTCAGAACATAAATGTGATTTCAGAGTCTTGATTTAAAGTTTATATATTACATTTTCAGCATGTCCAGCTCAGAGATACACCTTTTGCATGAGAACATTTTGTTTTAAGGGAATAATCACACTCAGTAATAATCAACACAATTTAGCAGTTTGGCTAGAGTATTTACCTTTATTGTGTTTCTCTAAGATAAAGCCTTTCACTGAGATTTAAAAGAACAGACATGGCCAGTGAGGCTTTCAGCCTTTTGGCAGTGCTCTTAGTTGGCAGAGCTGCACACAAAATGGATGATGAATGGGTATGGGTCTCAAAATAGTGCTCAAACTCTTTATTCAAGGTCAGCAGACATAGAAATAGATGGAAAGAAGCTTTTTCAGCAGCAGCTGGTGCAAAGACACCTGGGAAATTCCAACATAATAATGTAGAGGTATTTTTCTTAATGACACATCACCTTCATCATACTCAAGAATAACTGATCTACACATTATTAGGATCATAAAACTCCTTTCCTAGCTATTTACTCGTTCTGATTTATTTTGAAAAGATCCTTTCACATCACTGCAATATTCTCTCTACTGGCAGGATTTCCCCAGAGTACAGTTTACTCTTTGGCATCCATGGGAAAGAGATTAAATGAGAAATGGCTGTAAAAATAAGGGCTGTGTTAGAATTGCCACATTCTCTCAGATAAATACAAGTTTTGAAAAAAGAGGTTCATTTGAAAGTTACTCAGCAATGGTAATGAATGGACATACCCATGGACTGCACCCTTATTACTCTGACTAGAGACATTGGGCTGTGGAAATTACACAACTCTCAGTCCTGATCTCTGGGTGCAAAATTCCACGTGGCAAAAAGCCAGAGTAAATGTTACAGTAGTATACAGAGATATAGGGACCATAAAGGCTGGGATACGTGTTCTGTACAGCGTGAACTGTAATAAATCACTAACACTTGTCCCTGGATCGGATAACCCAAGCTTTTGGGGCTTTTCATGAGCACCGACCAAAATAAGACTGAGTTTTATCCAATACCTTTAGCTGATGTTGCCAGCTGTCATGAGTATCAAACAGACCAGATTTGAAATTTGAGATTCAGATTAATATATAGCAAAATGGGAGTCAAGCAAAAAATGTACGTTTTTTTTATTTAAATACAAGTTTTGACAAATACTGCATAAAGCCAGAGGAAAACAGTACGAAATACTGCACTGAGTTGCCACGGTAGCTACCACCTGATGAATGGTGACAGCTTTCTGTAGCTGGAGGAAGTGGAGGAAGGAATGGCAAAAATATGGATTTTTTTGGACATAGGAATTGCAGTGTATCTGTAAATACAAATATCACAAATATTCATTATGATGAAGAGAATTAAAAATTACAAAAAGTCTGCAAGGCTGGCAAAGAAACAGCTAATTTTTTTTTATCAGTGATTGATGTTATTTGAGGGGCATCATAGTTAGATAAAGTTGACTAAACTTACTTCAAGACAGAACTATCATCATATAAACAAGGCTTTTGGAAGAAAATTGGCAAACAAGCTGTTCAGTGTCACATTCAAATCCAAGCACTGAACGTATATTTCGGATGCGGCTCAAGGAGACCACATGAAAGACAACAAGTAGCAAATCAGCTGTAAAAGACTCAAAGCTGTGACACAATTTGGGACACTGTTGTTGGCGCTGGTTGATGGCATTTGGCATCCAGGAAGGAGAACAGGAACACTGCAGCAGCACTCCCATAGCTCCACTACAATCAGAGTCTCTAGCTCCTACATTGATGGATACACTTGTTAACTTGCATCATCACAGGAGAAGCCTCGTATTCCTTGCAGAATGCATAAATGATCATTATGGACACTAAAATGGTTCTAGCAACACAGAACAGTGATTTGAAATTTGCTAAGTTTCCATTTGAGCAGGCAAAAGTTGGACGAGACATTTGCTTCCTGTATGTAGCAAGATAAGAGTTATGGCTCAACAGAACAGCCTGTTTTTATTACTGCATTTGGCAGATTTAATTTTAACAGCTTTTATAGTCTTTGTTCTTTTATCTCAAGTCAGTGTTAGCTATCTACCACAGTACTCATGGGAAATGGCTTAATAGGGAGAAAAGGAGGTTATTTTCACACTAAGTCAGTTTTAGTTCGGCCTGTTTCTTATGACTTTAACAAAATAAGTTAGAGAAGTAAAAAAGAAAAATCCCTCTTCTTCGCAGAGAACCAGCCTCCAGGGGCAGGGGCAAGAGCTGCAATCTTTCTTTAGAATGAGTTTCTTAGAGACAGACTTGCATGGGATACACAGCCTGCACTGAATGATGCTACCTCTGGTGAAACCCTCTGGGTTTTTCTGTATGAAGCGAAAAAAAGAATGCAAAGTGGGCACCTGTTTTTCAAGCTTGCACTTGGAGGGTCCATTATAAGCAAGCATCAGAGCCCTGTAGGAAGCCTTTGGAGGCCAGAGGCCTTTGTATAATTACAGCTATGGAACTTCAGGAAAGCCAAGAAGAAAATTCTCCCAGAGAAATTACTTGATTGTGAGTGTCAATGCCTACTAGCCACCTAAAGAAAGAGAGCTATTACTTGAACAGAAGCAGAGTTACTGCATTTACTGTGGGCAGAGGGAAGAAGCAGAGAAAGGAGGAGCAGCTCTGTTTTGCTCTGCCATGACTTTTGCTAAGAGTATGAGAATGCCAGCACAAGTGTGTATGTAGTGTACACACCCTGCTCACAGGCAGGGACTGGGGGTGGGAGCCAAGGCCTTCTCCTCTGAGGAGCCCTGAGAATGGGACAGGTAATGGTCAGGCCGTTGTGACTGATTCTATTGATGGTGCATCTCAAAAGTGATAGAGGCAGGTCTTTGATTGAACTGCAGGCACACATGGTCTCCCTGCACTGTTATCAACTGCTGACATGTTTTTGTTACATTCTTATGGAGCAACAAGCACTGACAGGCTCCTGCATATCCCGATGGAAATGACCCAGCAGTGGGTGCTCTGCACACAGGGAGGGGATTTCAGCGGGTCACAGGAAACGCCTTGCAGAGCCTGCATGTCACAGAGAGCTGCGAGCTGAAACACGCTGAGAAACCCACACCAGCACAGAAATGGCTCTGGCTATGTCATCAGACAAATGCCATGTTTAGTGCTCCTGACATTAAGATGTACTGAACACTGCTACTGCTGGGGTCACTCTCAGTGACAGAAACATCTGGGACCCTCTGAAACAGGGAATTAATGATCTGAGTTGCGTGCTGTGCTAGTCACAAGGACCAAATGTAGATGAGAAGACCAAATTATCACCTGGCCTCATTTTACCTATGATCCAGAAGTTGATTTCAAGGACCTGAGAGTGAGAAATTAGCATACTAATGATTGGAACTACTGAAAAGTTTGTTTGCCTGAATTTCACTTCGTCTGAATTCTGTCCACAGACTAAAAACTAATTTTTTATCGGATCATCTACCTTACACACAAACCACTCCACAAGCTTGTTGTTAGGTAGCTTCAGGTGTGTTTTTACCTGGAGATTTTTGTAGTGAACAGTACTCCTGCAGTGACTTGTCTTTGCTGTCTCTTCATTTGTATAGAAGAGCCCACAGAGCTTGCAGTAAAACCCAGTTCTAGGCACCACAAATTCCACACCTGTTGAGAAATTCTGAATTACATTAAAGTTGAAATGTCAGTTGAAATCCTATCCCTCCCATAATATACTTGTTTTCAAAGAAAAAATGTGCTATTTAGTTAAATATTAGGAATAGGAAGAATGAATCCTGGATTCACTTCTCTGATTTCCCTAATTTTGCAATATTGAGCTGCACTTTAAAATCTTGTGCATTGAAAACATACCTTTTCTCTTCTCTCTTACATATACATGCTTTAAAATCTATTTTGTCATAATACTGACTGGAAACTTCACTCTGTAACCTCAAAGGCTATAAAAGCAATAATACTTTTTAGCAGTAAATACATGTTCAAGTTACACAGATTGCTTTTGAGGATGTACTTCTTCCAGGTGTTTTGCTCATAATCAGTATTTACACAGTAAAGCCAATACTTTTGTTTATACTTCATGCCAAAGGCTTTTAAATTACTAAGTATTTTTTCATATGTATTTCATATATAGTCCAAGGGAACTTATTTCATCTCATCAGCTGCCTTTTGCCATTCATTTGGAATGAATTAGCAATGATCTAGAATCAAAAGGCTGTTTCTTTCAACAGCTACCCGTCTGCCATATACTCTGTTCCTTCCCTCCCCACATCTGTTCTGAAAAATAAATATAGCAAGTAGCCTTAAAGTGACATCTTGTTGTAAGCCCTGGGTATTGCAGTGGGCGGCCCAACGTACCCAGGGGAATGCTGAGCTCGGTGAAGACGTCCTCTTGTTCCCAGCCTGCTGCAGAGGGCCTTTGTTTAGGCTCTACCTCCGGGTATTCCAGAGATCTCATTTCCAAGTACCTAGAATTTGCTTAACAAATAAATAAATGTATTGAATGAGAACAGTTTATTAAAGAGACGTTTGTAAGCTTCTTGGGAACACTTTCTGGATGGATCTATAAATGAAGTAAAATCAGGAAAAAATGCTTTTCCATTCCAATCAGAGGCCTGTTTGGTGCAACTCCAGCAGCTGTACTATGGTGTGTAGTCACTCTGATTTCTCCCAGGAGACCATTTTTCTATTTCTAATTTAATGCTATGTTTGGAGGGGTTTTGTATTTTAATCTCTATCTAAAGCTATAACATCACACACCTCTGGCAGAAGCATGGCCTGACTGCAGCTTTATAACCACATATATTACTGCATGATCAGTGCTGCAGCGGGGCTGACACAGGGGCTGCTGAGATGGTGGGGGCAGCAGGACCTGATGAATACAATTCTCCAAACCTGCCTTTTGTAGGATCCCTGCAGCATCATTGGCATCTTCTCCCTGGAGCCACTCTTCTCCCATCCTCACTTCTCCAAGGGATGGTACCTGCTTTATGGCTCTCAGCTACTGAAAGATTTTGGTCTCTGAATAGTAGGGATGGGATGGTTGGTCCCTGCTGGCTGACGCTAATTGACACAGCAGTAGATTCAAGATGTGGAAACACTGGATTGATTTGCTGAGGTAGATTTAGCCAGTCAAAAGAACAGATGATGTCCCTTCCCATGATTAGTTTTATTTTAAAATAAGAGGAATTTGCTATCACAGAGCTACAGAAATACAGATAAACTGGTATGATTCCTCTTTTTCAGTCCTTACATCAAAGAACTACCTCACTTGCCCTGACAAAATTTCTATTGCATTGCAAATTTCACCTAAATAAGGGATATATTTTCTTATAAAACAAGCACATTTTGCCCAAACTAAATCCATCCTGTCTTTCAAGTCTGTAGTTCAAAGATCTACAGTTTCTGGCTATGAGAATGAATTTTTCTTCACTTTTAAATATGTCTATTGCACAATGCAAAAGAAAAGAATATAAAATCCTAACTGGTTGACTTTCAAGTTAACTTTAAACCTACCCCAGGATTCCAATACTGCAGCAGAGAACCTGGAAGACCCCCAGTAAGCTGGCAAGCTTAGGCACTCAGGGCCTTTGCAGCAACTAAAGCCCCACTTCAGTTGACTTCTGTGCTTTTGAGCAGGCAGCTGCATTTGTAGAGGGCCTAGAGCCTTGGACTGCAGATCCCAGATAACAAGTCCATGTCAGAAACCTGGGAAGCATGAGAGGCCCTGGAGCTTCCAGGCTCCCTGCTGACAAGTTGGAAGCTGAGATGCTGGAAACACTAGTAAATATGCTCTTGAGACACCCAACTCTTTCATCAGCTGGCTGCCCAGGAAGCCCAGGAGAGCCAACTTTGCCCAGTCCCATGGCAATATTATCTCCAAACATGCAAAGTCTGGCAAGGTGTCTTCAGGCCAATCAGGCAAGTATTAAAAACCAATGAGTTTCAAATCTGTCCTGGAGGAAGAAGTTAGCTCAAAATCAATTGTTCACGTGAAATGTTTCCAGCATTGCACTATCAAAAATCTTCCATCAGCTTCTTTTCAAAAGCCCCTGTCCATCACATGGGCTCTGGCAGCAATTAAAAAAGAGCATTTCTGACCAACATACTCAATGTAGTTTTTCACTTCATCTCACTATGCACAGCCCATTTGCTGAAGTATCATGATAAGGAACTGAACTGACTTTCAGACCTCAAGATCCCTTTTTTCCTGACAGCTAAAATATAAATAGGTAGCTATGATTACATTTATTGACATTATCTCACAGCATATCCTATCAGTTATATTAAAGGCATCATGCAGTAGATAACAGGACATGATAAGGCAAGTCCTGGCAAAAGGCATATATTTGCATGAATAGGGACTGAGAAGTAACAATCTATGCATGATATCCACATTAATAATGCTTCAGTACAGTGTGTAAGAATACCCACCTTGTCCAGGAGCCAGCCAGACATTGCAGATACTTTTCTGTTGACCTTCAGAGACTGTCACTCATTTCATTGACAATTCAAAATAAATTTAGCAAGGCACTGAAAGACTTCAGCTAAACTCATGTGAACCTTGACATGACAATTATAGCAGCTTATGCCTTTCAGAAAGCTTGCAAGCTGCTTATCATATTTCCTTTTCACTATTCATCTAAGAGGCTCTAATGATTTAGTTTGGCCAAAGGCACTGGGGTTCTTTTACTAAGCTGCTCCAAGGACAAGCCTTGATACTATTAACAACACTTATTCTCGTTAGCAATAAATTTCAGTCTACTCTCAGAGAAAACATGCAAGGCTCTCTGCAGGCTGAAGGGAAAAAAAGCAGTAGTTACCCTTGGCCTCTGGACACTCTTGGCTTCCATGTCTTGTTTCTTCACTAGCGTTTTTAATGAGCATTTCCGTAACTTCTCTGCTCTCAGCTTCTTGTGATCCCATCTGTTTGTAATCATCTATAAATGTATCAGGGAGCTGGAGAGTCTCTTCTTTCAGATGAACAGAAGGTATTTGGTGATCTTCAGGCTCTAAACGAGTGTCGGAGCTCTTATCAATTTTTCCTTCCTTCTGCTGGCAATCAGACTCCTTAGCAGATTGGTCTTCTTTCAATTCCTCTGGCTTCTGTTCAGGGTCCAGATTTAGGCTTGATGCTTCAGTTACAGCATCATCATTATCATCATCCTCATCATCTTCCTGACAGCCACTAGAAGCTGCATTGCCCTTTGCTGTTCTGAAGTTTGTTTCTAAAGCTTTATGGGCAAATTTGTCTTTACTTCTTGTTAAGTGGCTGTGATCATTTTTCAGTTCTAACATGGTTGACATACAGGGACACATTTCTGAAGCAGCTTTATTTTTTTGATCAACTGGGACTATTTCTTCAAGCTCAGTTATATCAGGCTCCATAATTAAATCATCTTCTCCCACTTCATCTACTGTGACTAATTCCTCCATGTTAGCAGGATACCAGGTCTCACCTTCTATTTCACTTCCGCTCTCCCAGTCTCGGTCCTGTCACAGATGTAAAACATTTGAGAGATTGGTGATTATAGACAATCACTGTAAAAAGTGGTCCTTGAAACCAGGAAGAACCTTGATATGGCCATGCCTAACTCCTATTGTGTTTTAGTTTCAAAGAGTGATATGCCTTGGTGCTGTGATTTTAAACCTTAGGCACAAAGACAAAAAATCGCTACTGAATTATCACATAAACTTCTCTTTGTGAAGATTCTGTAACTGCCTTGGGGATTGCAGTCTCTTCAATCCCCTGCTTCTTGCTTTTCTGTAAGCAATAGAGCAAGGCACAACGTTTGCAAGGCACCCTTTGTCATGCAATTATGCTACTACGTAGCACAATTGCCCTTCCTCTGCCTCCTTCTCAGTGCAATGAAAATATACTGAACCCCGTTCAAGCCATGGTGGCTTTCACTTTCCTGGACCAGGTCCTTTAAATTCACATGGTGACTGAGAAAACATGGCTTCCTTCTGCAGTCATTTCCCTCCACCAGCAAAATCCCTCTGCCAGGGACTGTGCTGGGAGCCACTGGCCTAAACCTTAGGAAAAAGCAGGTTTACAGCTATACCCCAAGGCACATATCCTGAAATACCTCATACATGCAGTTTCAGACTTACAAGACAGGCACTAACACTGGACTTGAGAAGTTTTAGAATTAAAAGGTATATCTTACATTTAAGGCACACTTGCATCTTAGATTTCAACTCCCAGACTCCTTGTGTACACACAATCTATTAATAATCTGTATTCTCCTCCTGTTTGGCCATTCCCACACTTCCCCTCCTAGAATCCTAAAACAGCATGAAAACTCTGTGAGGTGGCACTGCTCTTGCCAGGAGATCAGTTTTCTGCAGCAACAGATATCAATATCTTCCATATTTGACCATCAACCCATGACCCTACAGAAATGAAGCTGGAGGAATTCCAGGGACATTGCTGTCCCCGATTGCAATGCAGCAGTAGGGGTGCTGTAAAGGCATTATTTAATTAAAACCAGAAACAATCAGGAGACTACTATCTATAGTTCATAAGGCCAATGTTCTAAAAAGTATTCATCATAGTCCCCTCTTTCCCCACTAACTGACCACATCTCCTATTTTTGGGCACGGTTTGTGAAGTTACCCAGTTCACTTGGGCATACATTCCTCACAGCTGCCCCTGCCAAGCGCTATGTATGTGAAGCAATGTACATGAGCAAAGAGTAACTAAAAAAAGAGTTCTGGAGACTTCAGGAAAAGCTGTCCCTTAAAGCAGAGGTCAAGATAAGGCAAGCTAATTTAGACAACCTCCTTCTCTAGCCCCTTTATGTGGTTTTTCATGAGGGGTTAATATTTCATTTGGGAGAACCTTCTACCAAACCTGAGGTTTCAATCATTTTCTCAAAGAAGCTACACCAACAATGTGTCACCAACCTTCTCTTTCCTTGTGTTTTCCAGAATCTCTCCAGATTCTTTTCCTTGTTTATTATCTGAAGGTGAGCTCTTCACTGGAACTTGCTCCTCTTTTTCAAGCTAAAATAAATACATATACACGTATAGCAACACACAGTGGTGCTCTAGTATGTTTCTATTCTGGGTTTAGAGAAGGAAAGTCACTCACAAGGTCACATTCTTTATATCTAAAGTTTATGCAAGTCAACTAGGCTGTGGGAAAAGACCCAACAATAAATTCCATTAGTAGAGCTGTACAAACAAGAATTAAGAAAAAGAATTTTAAACAAAATTAGAGGTGTAATTTATATCACAGAATTGGCTGAAAGACAGGTGGGGGAGAATGTCAATTCATTTAAATTTCCAGCCTCCACTCTTCTGTTCTCTACCCACATTTGTTATGTTGGCTCAGATGTGGTAAGGAGAGCAGCAGTGTTAAACTCTGCAGAAGACCTCAACCATTTTGTTTATTGACACAGGATCAGTTGAAAATGGAAATGGTTGTACAGTTCATACTAGGGAAGAAGAAAACCACAGTACTACCTCGTATTTAGTAAAAGAGGGACAAAGCAAAAGTGACTTCAAAACATACAAAACTAATGCTTCCTTTTAAAATAAATTACTAGCAATAGTCCCCAGAGAGGTGTGTCTTTAGCAAAGCCACTGTAAAACAACTTGGAAAACATGCAGAGGAGTGTGATTTAGGATGCTGTCTGACATTTCTCTCTGACATCTCCTCCCAAGGAACCACACATCATAGTAAAATACCAGCCAAAGGAGAAAGATGATAAAAGGTGGTACAAACATGCTTATCTATGGCATGAGGCAGTGCTGCTGCTGGTTACAGACTAGCGAGTTACAAATCTAGGAAATTCCACCAACTTAGCCCCACAGGAGACGAAGATCAACTGGAAACAACCGACAATGGCCCCGGCAGCACAAAGGCACAAGCAAGAGGTAGAGCCCTGGTCAGCCAAGCACCTCTGCAGCCTCCTGTGCCAACAGACCTGGGGGTGGATGGCAGCAGCTATCCCTGGGGGACTCCAGGGGCAGCAAGATGGCCAAGAGCCAGTAACCAGATCCCCAAGCAGTAGGGATGTGAGTATGGGCTGTACTGAGACGGAGCAAATGAGGCATCTGGATGTGTTCCCCCTCCTACTTCTTCCCAGTGGAGAATCAAACCCACAAACATTGCCACTTTACCACTGGAAGTATTTCTCCAGAGATTGCATAATTTTATAGGTGAGCTGATTCAGTGGTTTCTGTCATGGGAAGAGATTTCTGCCAGAACATTGAAGGGAGTGGTATGAATTATCTCTGCCACAGTTGAGGGTAGGGACACATGATTAATAGAAACAATTGCTCTGTTGAGTTATCCAGAAAGACATGTTTCTCATTAAAAGTTCATTCCCCATTTTAATAGGGGGAATGAATAGGAATGAATAGGAATGAATAGGAATGAATAGGAACCACCTCCCTGTATAAATACTGTGCACCTCTGTAAAGTATCACTTAATTTCCAGATAACTCAATCCTCCTCACTGGCAGCGGAAGCAGGTGATGGATGCAGAAAGAGCAGCTATGGGGAATTCTGCACAGAGTTAGCTGGAGGACAATTGCCTTTTCACACACAACCTGCATGCAAATAGCAGACTGTCACTTGGTTTCATTTTCAGCTGTCTGACTCCATCCCCTCATTTGTAACTCAAAAGTTTTATGCTAGACACAAAATGATAATGTCCATATACCCAACACCACAAGAGTGTAATAGATCTGCATGGTCTAGGCAAAAACACGGACAACATGGCCTCCCAAGACTTCTTCTATGACTACATTCCCTAATTTTATTATGGAAAAACATATCATCTTGCTGGCATCACACCCACAACAAATTCTCTAAGATATTTCAGAAAATGTATTACTTCACCACTTAAACTTCTTACATATACCTTTAGATCTCTATTTACCTCGTTCTCAGGAGGTTTGGTTTCCTTTACATCACTGCCTTCAGCAGTAGCATCTTCTTGGTCTTTTTCAGCTTTCTTCACCTTATTCTTATCACTTTGTTTTTGCCTGGAGCCCTCGGATGATTTGCTGTGCTTCTGTTCAGCTGCATCCTCCCTGGCAGTGTCCTCGCTGTAAGAATGCCTGCGTTCCCTTAACTTTGCCTCTTCCTTTCTCTTAGATCTCCCAGGTAAATCCTGCAGCTGCCTCTGAAACTTGTCAGATTTTGACTTAGAGGATTTTCGATAATAGTCATCTTCCCTGTTCTTGTAGCCAGATAAAGGGTGAAGGGACCCAGGGGAACCAGTCTTTAAGTATTTTTCTCGGTGTCCTCTGCCTCCTTCAAGCCGTTCATCCAAATCAAACTTGTCCAGTTGTCGGGAATAATGTTTCCTCTCGTGTACCCACGTGTCAGTCCTGTCCCTCTTCTCGTCCCCATTCTCTCGCCATTCTCTGCTATCTCTTTCCTCTTCCCGTCGAGAATAGGGGGACTGATCCCATGCGTCTCTCCCATTTCCCCAGTCGGTCCTGCTGGTCCCCAGCGGGCTGTGTGGTGAACTGCAGGAAGTGAAGCTGGGCGTGTGGGACCGAGGTGACAGCGAGCGGCTTATGGGGCTGCGGGAGCGGGGCCTCTCAGTGCCGTACCTGCTGCAGGGGGAAAAGGCAGCTACTGTAACTGGCTGACCCACTGCTGCCTACCAATTCTTGTACACTGGAAGCTCATGGGGACTGCCCCGGGGACTGCGAACCTGAGACCCCAGGCCTTTCACAGACATGCACTGCACAGCTGCAAACAGTGAACAGGAGAAAAGGCAGTGTCATAGCCACAGAGCTTAACTAAATCCCCACAGAACTGTCAAGAATATATTCATTCATTCTTAAAAGCATCTCATAGGGGTTTAGCATTAAAAGCTTATAATATGTTAATACCTTTACAATGACCCTAATGTGTATACCCATAATACTCACTCAGATAGGGCATCTCTGACACAAAAGTGACAAAGGCCACCTGTTTAAAAGAGATGCTTTAGGACTGTGATTCCTCTCCAGTTTTGCTGAAAGTTCCAGAAGTCAGAGAGATCAGAAATGTACCCAAATACATTTTAATCTGAACTACCTCCTTCCCACTTGGTCTCAAAGCATCCCCAGCCTTTATGCTTTTCAGTCAACAGGGAGGAGAGTGGAACAGTTTCATTTTTATGCTCTTCACATGCCAGACATACTTTCTGAGACATAATCAGTAGGAAAGAATTATTTTCATAACATGCACAGTTTCAATTGGATCTCATTATACAGGCCCTGTACCAACTACTGAACTATATAAAAATATACACTATTTTATAAATGAAATCCCAATTAGGAAAACAAATTAAATACAAGAGAGAAGCACATAGATAATGCTCCATCTACCTGTAGATTTATAGATTTCCAATTCCAAACTTTGGAGAAACTTTACCTGTCCACTTCACGCAGCAAGTCCCTCTCCCTCTGTGAGTGGATGTCCTGGATTATAGCAGCCACATTCTTACCTGGTTTCTAATAAAAAAAAAGGACACTGTTTAGCACGCTGCTCTACTCTCCAAGCTGATACAGGTGATTTGTCCTTCAAGAAACAGTATCCATGCTTTATTCAATTATACTAGGATTAGAAATACTTGGTTTCAGTGTTGTGGTTACACTCGCGTTTGCAGTTGCCTTCTCAACAGCACGATCAAAGCAGTAAAATGATACAAACAGAAAATTTGCTCCATTACGTTGTAGCAGTCTCTCCTCATATCTGCCTGCTTGAACAGGCTCTGAAAACTAGCTTGTTTTCAAACCTTGTTACACAATCACTACAGAGCATTTTCTAGGAATTGGATCGGAGAGGAAACAAACCAGACTATTTTTCTGATACAGAATCAAATATGTATAGCAGCCTATCTCTGATCCTCTAGGTATGAACTGCCTTCTTTTAATCTCAGAGTTATTCATTCTGCAGTATAGCTCTAAAGGACTATGTTTAGACAAGGAGAGCTTCAGACAAGCTAAATGCAAGATGTATCCTGGGGTGTTGATTACTCTGAGGTAGGATGCCCTACACAGGCTGGAGTGCTCGCAATTGCTCAAACACTTGGAGCACACACAGAGGAGCAACATAATTGTGCAGGAAGTCAGCAGTTTGTAGCAGTATATGCTAGCTCATGCATATTTCCCTCTTTATATTTTTATTTGCTTTCTTTTTTTGCAAAGCAAAAGAATTCTATGATGTGAAAAGCTGCCATTGAAAAGCAGAAAAATCTTTCTGTAATCTGGCAAACTATCACATTCTCCTGTGTAACTCCTGCCTCTCTGTCAAGATGCACAATCTCCACCACCTAACATTTGAACCCCTCCCTGTACCACATTAGGAAAGTCTGCCCTGATTTATGAACTTTTGGCAACTCATTTTAAGTCTCCTTAAGCTAGTATAAACATACAGGAGAGAAAGAGGCTTTCCCAAAGATCAAGCCAAACCATCCGAGTTCCTTCATTTTTTTTCCCCAAGGCTCATAAAGGGACTCTTAACATTAAATTGGAACATTACAGAGCTGTTCTACAAAATAGCTTTGTGCTGTGTTAGGTAATACAATATGGAGCTCTTAAGCTCTGCATTGCCAGTTCTGGTCCAAGTCACCATGAAATAAAATTACTCTCTTAGCATTACATGGCAGTATATAAGACTCTATAAATACTTTCACAAGAGCAGCGATCTCTGGATGTCACTCAAGTGCCCAGAACAGAAGTGTCACCCACTCTACAGAAAGTCTAAAGAATATTGCTCTGGTTTGACTCTATGTTAAAAGAAAAAAACCAACCAACCAACCAACCAAACAAACAAACAAAAACAACAAAAAACCCCCAAAACCAACAACAACAAAAAAACCAACCAAACAACAAAAAAACCCCACTTGCTCTATAACTTAGATCATTCACAAGAAATAAAAAGAAATCAGTATTCTGTTTAGTCCTGTTACCATTGCTTGGTGTCAAGACTGCTATGGCTCAAGCATGGAAGCAGTGAAAAAGGCATTGTTCTGGGCTTAATGCCTGACTAAAAGCACAGAACTATCTTATTTTTGCTGACATGTTGTATCTTACACATGGCTGAGTTTTAGACATCTGTTAGACCAAGCAATGTAGGGAGCCTGCTCACAAGGAAGCTCAGAAGGGATTTTTGAAAGAATGATATGAAAGGATAATAGAAAATGGGGTCTCTTCCAAGAGATACAATGTAAAATAAGAGCCAGTGTAAAAGATCAATAATATACATTCCTTAATTTATATATATTTATTTTTCCATCATATTAAAGCATTAATTAGAAAGGAGTAATCAGCAAGAATCTTTTAAAATGTATTCTCCAGATGTGCCATGGAAACTCATATAATTTGATCAAGAATGACCATCTTACCTTCAGCTGTAATTCCTTGTATCTTTTAGACATTCTAATAAGTAACTTGTCATCATTTATCATGGCAGGTTTTTCTTTGTAGTACTGTACCATGGCTTGGGCTGCTTCACTGTAAGCCATTTCCAGAAAGGCCTAGCACAAATGGAGAGAACTTTACAATCTATTACATAATTAAGAATACAAAGTAAAAGAGAGAAAAGGCAGCACAGTAAATTTTCTCTGGATGCTTCTCACGCAAAATGTCTTGATAGTACAAAATTGGGTAGCTTTCCAGGCCTGAAGCTGAAATGATAATACTCAGTCCATTTCTCATTCTTTCTTTAACTGCAAATAATGGTTTCAAACCAGCTATTAAAGCCAATATGTCACCTTAGAAGGTGGTTCAGTCAAAAACTAAATGACTGGTATCTAATCTTCCTTGACTGGCAGTGTTCCAGGCCAGGCTGGATGGGACTCTGAGCAACCTGTTCCAGTGGAAAGTGTCCCCCTGCCCATGGCAGGGGGTTAGAACTAGATGGTCTTTAAGGTCCCTTCCAACCCAAATCATTCTATGATTCTGTGATTTTTACACATTATAATCTCAAACATTTTCCACTAGCATGGATTCTACATCCACCCATTTTGTCTGCTGCAGGAATGTGAGAGAAGATATTATATTCTTACCAGCTTACACCACTGGTACACTTAAAATACTTAGGGTATACTTAAGCTACTATAAAGAACAAGAGAAGTCTGAAAGTAATGCTAACAAATGGCTGAGAGAAGGCAGGAAGTAATTAACTTTTTAAAAAAAAATTAGTAAAAGTGCAGTTTCACAACACTTTTTCAATGAGATTGCCAGGATTTTTAAACAAGAACTTGTTTAGATGTGGTCATGTTTACAGCCTCATCTAATTCAGTGACCACCAACTTTTTTTTCACGTTGAGAACAGGTTCCATATATTTAAGTTTTTATTACTAAATAAGAGGTTTTCCCCCAAAGACTTTGTCTTCATGTTTATGTCTTCATGCCAACAGATGTCAACACTGGTAACTCCAAATGTACAGTACCTGATTGGTAGATTTCATGAGGATATAGTTGGTGACCTTTCCAAATGGGAGGCCCAGGTTAATGACATCATTCTCTGTGCAGCTTCCCTCGGGGAGGTTGCAAATGTGAACAACTCGACCCAACGTAGATTTCCTCTGGGGAAACTGGGGGAAAAAAATCCAACTCAAACCAATGTTTTTATGTTACATTTTACATTTCCGCAAAAAAATTAAATGCTCTGCTCACCTGCTATTAAGAAAAGATAATCTTTAAAACTTGCATTTTACAATCCTGGTTTAGAAGTACAAATGGAAATGAAAATGTTTAGCTGCAGTGCAATGGAGTCTCCATCCTTGGACTTTGCAAAGTCCAGAGAGGATTTCTAGAAGGGAGACTGTCCTTCAAACAGGATCAACAATACTCCTGCAAAAACTAACTGCTCACTGCAGTCCTTGCTGAATTAATGGATATTGGAAATCAGTTTATGTGACTCCATGGATGCTCAGGATAGCAGGGACTAAATTTAAATCCTTCTTCATGGAACAGAATGGGCCTGGGGTAAAAGTGATCCCACTTGACTTGTGAGAGGACACACAGCTGAACCTGAGGTTAGAAAACCTGCTACTCTTCCCTCTCACTGCAACAACAAACAGGAAGAAGGACTTCCCCCTGGGGGCACAGTGAGCAGTGGACATGCAGAGAGGCAGAGCTCCCAAACTGGGCTGGCTCAGGCACAGAGCACTGGAGTGGTGATCACTTCCCAAGGGTGGAAGTCTATTTTGGAGTGCTGGGGCAGTTCCGAAAGAGCTGCCCGTCTCCTTGGCATGGGAAGCAGGCTCTACACTCCCTGTGCAAAAGGCATCAAGGGTACAGCCAGAGAGAATGTTAATTTACCATAGCTAATGACAAGCAAAACGTCACTCACACAGGATTAAATCTTTCCAGACTACCTCCATGTTTATGACCTCTGCACTAGGATTTTACTGAAGAAGTAACTCTACCTTCAGTTAAAATTGTGCCATTCAAGGGAAGATGCAAATCATGTAATCTTGTGGGATCATGTTCACCAGAGCCATCACAAATGTTTGGCTTGTCAGCAAGTTCACAAGTTACAGAGCTAATGTTATCTTATTTACACCTCCATCCTGTTGCCTTCCCTCCACACTTCACCACTCAACCATTTCTGTATTTTTGCTGCACTAGAACCCTGCATTACACAGTGATCTACTACTGAGCTTGCATCTCACAGAGCCCACTCAGTTGCATAAGGTAAGTCAAAGAAATGCAAAAGTCCAGAAGTATGTTATTTTTCTGCCAGAATAAAAACCTAAGACCTGATCCTGAAAAAAAGATGAAGCAATTCAACTCCAGTTGAACAGAAAAGGTAGTGATGTCTGCACCCATCTGGCAAGGCAGCATGTAGCACAGAATAGAAGAACACCACCACAGCTAGAGGAAAAGGAAAGATCAAATGCAGTCCCAGTGTAAGAACACCCCAGGTCACCAGTCACCTTCTTTTGTTTGTTTTGTTAGCTCTCTTAAAAGATGGTATGTAAGAGTCTATTGGACTAGAAAGGCTCAGCTCTTCAGTGCCTTGGCTCCAGAGCCCACGTTCCCACACACAGCCCTCAGTACATTAAATCAAAAAACTGCAAGACATTGCCACTTCCCCACAATTGTCAATGGCTTAAATGAAAATGCTATGCCATGAACCTGCTGTAGTTCTTGATTAAGATTGCCACTTCCCCACAATTGTCAATGGCTTAAATTAAAATGCTATGCCATGAACCTGCTGTAGTTCTTGATTAAGAAGTGGTCACATACTCATGCCAGAAATCAACAGGCTGTACCAAGCAATAATGTTGTCAGCTGATTGCAGTTAAACTGGATCCATTCATTAAACAGAGCTGTAAATCATGGCCAGAAAAGGAATATACACCTTCCCTATTTACTATCAGGAAGTTAGAGGAGCTGTTGCATGCCAGGTGTTGAATGTAATTTTCAGTAAGACTCAAAGTTAACTTTCTTGGCAACCAATGTCTGCCAGGGGTTACCAATGCAGCTGCAAGCCTATTAAAAAAAAAAAAAAAAAATCTAAAAAAAATTATGTACAACAGCAAAATGTACCTCATATTATTTACAATATTATTTCACCCATCCAATTTGGTGATTTTTTATTACAGCTGCTTTCTTACATTTGTTGTTGTTGCTTCTTGCTTTTCAAATTTTTTTATCCCCTTCTCAAGCTTCTCAGGAAATTTTTTCTAAAGATAGTAAGAAACTGCCAACCTCATCCCTCCAGTGCTAATGGCTCACCATGCCCAAGTGAAGACTGGTAGCACTTGCCTTTTACAGAGGGATAGAGTTATTTGCAGATGGACAGCACAGAGCAAGCTCTTCCAGAAATCTGAACACTTTGTTTATGATTACATGCAGGGTCAAGTGTAATCTCCTACTGCTCAGTTAAATGGCAGCAGCTTAGCTGAAAGTGAATACTACCGTGCAAAGGTGTAATAAATTATAAGCCACCTGGGTTGCAGAGTGAATGACAGCTGGCAAACTCAGTCTTAACACCTCTAATATAGCTCCCTGTTCATCCAATAGGCTTCTGAAGAAAAAAGGGATTTGCAGCATCAAGGAAAATCAAAGTTATTGTTTCTTTTATGTCTCAAAATACTGCAGGTCATTCAGAAGAGGACTTCTTCAGGCAGCTTAAATGATAAATAGTGACAGATTCTAAAGAGAAATGACACTGGTATTAGCAGTGATTTCATTTGTTGTGAAGTTGACAGACATGATGAAAAGGAACATTCCTCTGCACCCACTACTAGTCCACCTCTGACCTTGGAGGCAGCTGTCATGAGCAGCTCTGCTCTTTGCGGGCCTGCACTCACAGTGGCTGTGACAGGCAGAAGCTGAAACCCCTTCAAATAACCTCTTGCACAGTAAAACTGCACTGTAGAAAATTGGCTGGATTAAGGAAATCTGGGTGAACTTTCTGCAAGCAGTGCCTGATGTGAACTGGAGTGCCACAGGGACACAACTCAGCCTGGCTTTTCAGAGTGTCTGAGACCACATCAGGAGAGATATATACATAAAAGTTAACAAGGTGAAAAGTTGAACCCCTGGATTACTGCTGCTATTCCATGAACGCCCTAACATAAGTCTTTGGTGTGTCCAGCTCTAGTTGTAACTTTCTGATATGTGATGAGTTTCATTTTAACCCTAACAGCTTTGTATTTTCATTATGAATATGGTTTGCTTTTATTTGCCTTTTTTTTCTCTTTTAAAATGTTCCTGCTTTGTCAGTGTAAGAACTCCTTTTAATGTTGGTTCTTTTTTCTGCCATTTTTTGACTACAGAGCTAGGAATTCAAGTGTGCATTAGAGCGATATAAAACTGGGTACCTGTGTTGAATGCAGGGCAGGGACTAATAAACCTAAACCATGGAAGGCTCCACATCAAAACAAACTTGCTGAAAGGCTACCAGTGACAGCAGAGGATATAGATACTACACTAAAATAAACTAAGGAAAAGCTAATCCAGAAAAGCTGATCTGGGACCTCCAGGAGAGTAACAGTGAAGCTGCAGCCACTGTCTTTGCCACTGTTGCTACCTGGGAGAAGGACCTCAGTGTGAGAGAGGCAGAGAGCAATTGCTACAAATAACCAGAAAGATAGAAGGTTGCTTGGTGGCTCAATATTGAAGGTAACTCAAAATTAATCCAAATCTTCATTCTAAACTTAAGCTGACCTTCAAAAAGATTCAGATATGGGGGGAAAAAGTCAATGGAAAACACACACAAATCTGTTAACCCACTTCCCCAAATAACTCTGACAAGCAAACAACTGTTAGCACTGGAAAAAACAAAGCAAAACAAAAACTACAACCAAGTTCATATTTGGTCAAAATCAGAAGCATAAAAGAACTGCAGAGAAGTTGAAATAACAGAGTAAATACTGACTACTGTCTAAAAGAAAGCCTTCAGGGTTTTAATTCCAGTAAGCAGAAGTGGCTTCTACAACAATCTTCTACAAGAAACATAGACATCAATTTGCTTAGGTACTCACTCTTACCCCTGATGGAGGAGAAGAAAATGTAGGACCTGGCTGGCCAAAGGATCTTGTTGGTGTAGTGATAAAAGATGCGCCAACATTTGGTGGATAATCTAAATAATGGATTACACACACACATTTCATTAAAATCTTGGCTCATATTAATTGCATTAATGTGCTCAGTAAGCAATGCCCCATTTACATAGTAAATAATTTCATAGTCTCTACACCAAATTATACACTGTTTTGTTGTAGTATGAAAACAAGTTATTGTTTGAAAGAAAAATAAATTCATATTTTAAAGGGTACAGTACTGGCTTTCAATTTTTTTGTACTCAACTTCTCAAAATTTTTCCTTGGAAACTTTTATCACATTTCATTTTAAAAACGCAGTTCTCCTCAGAGACTGATTTCCCTTTCAATTAAAAGAAGTGTTTTTAACTACTGCACATACAATCATTCACCTTCAATACTGGATGGATTGAAAACTGCTGCATTATTGGGCGATAAATGCAATGTTCCATCTGCTGAGCTTAACATACACCGGATACCAGTGCTGGAAAAGAAAGAAAAGAACTTTAGGGACATGCATGATGTACCAAAAATATTAAAGCTTCATTGTTAGGCAATAAATTCCCAATGGAAAACCACTGAAGTAAGGGATACTCTGTTAGCAATGCAGTTTGAAGAATTCACTTTAAAATAATACTTACTTATCTGAAAAAGCCATACATTTTTGAATGTGAAGACTTCCCTTAATGTGCTGATCCCAGTCCTATGTTAAAACAAAGAGATGATGAACACAGGAAAAATTCTGAGACAAATTTACAAAAGATTATTCTTCCATTCAGTTTTCCTTATTCTAAAAACAATACTGAGATGCTGAAGAAACCATGTGATGTCAGAGCCAAGCATTTACTGATTCATTACTTGAATGTTAAACTATCAATTATTTTACAAAAGGAAACCTTCTCTGTATTAGCTTTTAAATTCAGGGTATTTCTAGTAATGAAGTTATTTCACTCTTGCTGAAGACCTCATCCTGCAAGGTGCTAAGCACCCTCAATTCCTGCAATGTCTATAAAGAACGTGTTCAGTATTCAAGGCAGCCAGGACAGTGCTTATTATTTCACTAGATTGGCAACATTTGTCAAAGTACACTTAGCTATTTACATTTCTATGATTCAATTGAGGCAGGGCATTAAATACCAACTAACAGATCTGAAACTCACTGCTATGGCATTCCCCCTGCACTTTTTAAGTGTTTAATGAAAAAAAGAAATGCCCAGCATGCCCAAGACAGGGTCTGCTTCAGCCCAGCCCCACAAGCTGCAGTAACCAAAGCAAAACTTTTTGCAAGCAGTTGCTAATAGAATAAAAGGTAAACATGAGAGCAATTATGTTCAAATATCCCAAATCCCCAGGGTGTGGAGGGATCAGGTACTATTTAATCTGCTGGCCATTTTCCTTCTTACATACACATTGTTATATCTTTATTGTCAGGCCACCATCAGCATGAGAACACATGCCTTTGTGGTTAGCTGCTGGTCCTGTGATGTGACAGAAAAGGTCATAAGGACTTGTAGAGCAGGGCTCACCAGGAGGCCAGAACAACCATGGATGGCTGTGGGGTTCAGAGGGCCACTTAAGTGGCCTTCTCCAGACGTGACCTAAATAACGTGACCTACAACACGCTGCCTGGGAAACTGGGAAGCCGTTTCTTGAGGGTGAGGTTGAATTTGGAGCTCCCTTGGCAGTATGAATAGAAAAGTGAGAGAGAACACAGTCTGTACCACATGAGCTGAGCAGCTTCTTGCTTTCAGGTCAAAGTCCCTGGGGACCTTGAGACCTAAATTTTCTTGTGAGACACAAGGAAGAAAAATTTCTTACAGAGGAATTGTTAAAGTAAGTTTACCCAAAAAATGCACCAGTTTGTTTAAGCAAGCTGCTTCCATGAGGCTGTGTTAGGGGGAAGCCTTTGGGATCAGAAAAAAAGAAGCAGATGAAACTACGGATGTGGGGTTGCAACACTGGCTTGAGTATTGGGTGATCAGCTTCAAGCTCCTCCCCGCCTCGCTCCGGGCCCATGAGGTGAGCTAGGACCTCAGCTCAGACCTCACGTTCCTCACTTCAGTGCTGTAATCTCACTGTCTTTCACGGCGCACGTGGAACAAAACTGGATCTCGAAGCCCCAGTAACTGCCATGAAACAGATGTACCATGCCCTCAGCAAAACTTTCGTTTCTGGGTCTCTCAGGGCACCTCTGTGGTGATGGACACTGGCAGTGAGGGGTGGTGGGAGCTGGTGGCCAGATCAGTCACCTGACAGCCTGTTCAAGGGTATGAACCGTGCCCAGGGACACCCTCAAACCACTCACCTTCAGATCGAAGATCTTCTTGTCGCACAGGGCACAGATGTGGGGGAAGTGGAGAGGGGCCACGCCGCGGAGGTCGCCAAGCTGGTGCGGCGGCAGGGAGCGGGTGGGCAGTTCGGGCGTGCCGCCACTGCGCTCCTCCTTCTGCCTCATGCGAGGGCTGCCGAAGCTCTGCGCGCTGTGGTTGAGGCGGCCGAAGGCGGGGGGGGCGGCCGTGCTGAACTTTGTGTCAGGTGTCGGCTCTTCGGGGTTGTACAGCTCGTTTCTTATTTCATACTGCTGCTGACTCGCTGACGGCCACAGGCTGTCGCCGGGCATGAGGTCAGACTTGTTTTGGCTGGGGAAATTAGGGATATTTTCCCACTGGTTGCTTGTACTGCTGCCATGCAAGACAGGGCCGGGATCTCCTTTCGGATGGGAGCCCGTGTGTGGGTCGCTGGGGAAGGCCCGTGCTGCACCGTGCTGTGCTGCTGCCCCGTAGGACTCCTTGGGAAACGTCGCTGCCGCCTCGTGCTGCAGCTGGCCGGGAGCCCCAAAGTGACTCTCGTAGCGCGGCCCTGCTGTTGGGGTGGCAGTGTGGCTGCCACCAGCAAGGAAGCCGTGCTGGCTGGACTGTTCCCCCTCTGAGGCGAACACCTGAGAAGTGGCAGTGACAGCGTTTTGCTTGCTGTACTCATAAAAGCCCCCTGCAGCAGTAGATGTGGAAGCACCTGCCTTGTTGAGACCCACCACCACGGGTTGCTGGCCAGAGGTCGGAGCCATGACACTTCCAAAGGGATTCATGACAATTGCGTTGGGCGCCTGGGCCTGGACGGCTCCCAGACCTCCCCCTGGGGCAGCTAAGGCCGGGCTCTGGCCAGGAAAGGCAATGCCACCAGAGGGGAACCTCGAGCCAGCGATGCCTGGCCCCTGGGGTGGGCCTGCAGCGTGGCCCTGCGGGGCGCTCATCACCGTGGGGTGCCTCAGCTGGTTGAAGAGTGGCTGCGACATGGCCACTTTGGAGAGCACCTGGTTGAGGACAGTGGCAGCAGCTGGGTTGTTGGTGACGGCAGTCTGAGCCAACTTCAGCCTGTGGAGCGTGAGCTGTGCCTGGAGCTGCGCCAGCTGCAGGCTCGCCGGCGAGGGGAGCAGGGGGCTCGGGGCGCCAACAGAGAATGGACTCTTCTCCAGGAGCTTGGCAGCGCTGCAAAGGATCAGCATCTGGGTTAGCCAAATTCACCCCATGCCTACCTACACCCACCTCCTGTTCAAACCCAGCATGGGATACACAGCTGCTGCCAAAGGTTTGGTGTATCCAAACTCAGGGAAAGCAAAGGCCATACAGGCCCTCCCACACCATCCCCAAATCAGCAATTTTCCCCTTTTTCTGCACATCATGCAACCTCCAGTTTCCCTGCTGAGACATCACTAATCCTGGCTGATTTTGTGATACCATAATTATTTCCTTTTCCTACAAAGCAGACAGATGTGAAGAAGAGGACATCAAACAGAATTTTAAAGCCAGCCCCACAGGTATTTCCCACCTAGCACATCTAGCTATATAAAGAGAAAATATTCCACATGCATTTATTTTGTTTACAGTCCTTGTGTTATTAATCTGCACAGCAGCTTGTTCTGTAACAAAGCCTATAGTTTTGCAAATGCAAATATAGAGGAGGAAAAAAACTGAATGAGAAGCAACTACAAACAAGCTGTCCTCAAGAGTTTTCCCTGCTCAGCTTGAATATACGACAAAATTTCTGCAGCGCCAGCTGGTGAAATTCAAGGTCTTTATACTTCCTAGAAATAAAAGGTACACTGAGTGTTGTCCTTCAAGTCTCATACATGGGATGAATAAATTACTGAATTGCCTGCTTGAACTTGAGAGCTGGGAAAACATAAGATGAATTTTTCAGGCATATGGTGGCTCTTTGCTTTGGGAAACACCTTTGAGACATCTCACCAGTTCACAGCACCACCATCAAACTATCATTTTCATGCTCCTACTGGAAAAATGTTATCCTTCACTTTCCACCACCTCTGCTCACAGACAGCACAGCTACTCATAGCATTACAAATGGCTGTTCATTCTGACAGTGAGAGCAGAGAACACTCACACAACAGGGATGTGGTCCAAAGCTCAATTAATTTATATTGTAAAAATGTATTGAGTTTCAATTGAGGCCTTTCAAAGTAGCAGGAACTATGCATCAACCACCATGCAACCCTCACTGTTAATAATTGGCCAATTTGCTAAACTGCATGGATGAAGCTGTAGTAATGATAAATGTCTTGTCAGCATGCTACATTTGAAAACCACAAATTAGGAAAACATCTGCTTAAATCCAACGTATGACTAAGAGAAAATGAATGGGTTTCATATTTAACATTTCACTTCCACTAGCAACTGCAAGGCACATCTGTCTCCCAAAACACAAACCACCGTTCGGATAAATGCATCATTATGTAATGACAGACTCCCTGCCAGCACAGGCTGACACCAGTGCTCAGCTTCAGAGCTGAGGTGCCTTTTGTTTCCCCATGTGGTTTCCATCACTTACTCTCTGACTTGCACTTACAACCCAGTTTGCTGTAAATTTGATTATGGAAGAGAGTCAGGGAGCAAGTACAGTCAAAACATGGAGAGCCTCACAAACCCCAGCCCATGAGATCCTGAGGACCCACAAAAGCTGCTGAGGGGTGCATGTGGTGAGAGGGGCTCAATGAGCCCCAATGCCACAATGGCACACACACTGTCATTGCCACCGGGGCCATGGCATGGCCCTGTGCCTAGGCTGTATTGTGCCACCAGCATCTGGAGTGTCCTGACTCATGGTGTGTTTTCTAACATTTACCACAGTCCTGACAACAGTTTCATTTTATAGCTAGTTATACCCTTTGTCCTTTAAGTAGCTGCAAAACTCTTTTAAAAACTTTTACAAAGCATGCAAATAAGATCTGCCCAGTGGTCTCAAAAAGAAAAGCCAGCAGAGTACAATGGTTTCAGCTCAGGAGCCACAGATGACTCCTGTTCCCAGCAACCAATTCCACTGTGCTGCAAGCCTATGCAGCAGTGTGCTTATCCCAACAACTGCAGCCACTTCCCAGCTCTGGTGGTTACCTGCTGGACACAGGCACAGGCTCCCTCTCCAGCTAAGCCATCTCACTTGATACTGCCACAAGCCTGAAGCTGCCTCAGCCTCATGTCTTGACCAAGTTTGGAACACCGTTTCCAAGAACCTGCACCCCAGCCTGGGCAATGCTCATGGTGCTGGCTCTCCCCAGCTCTGTGCTTGCTCCTGGGATCTGCTGCTGGGTATGGCAAAGGCAAGGCCAGGAGTGCCCTGCACAGCTGCACTGGAAATGCTCTGGCCACTTGAGACCAACAGCCTTTGGACCCTGCTGTGGAGCAGGGCAGCACCAGCTCCCTGTGCCTGCTGGCTTCATCCCTGGATTGCAAGCCAGCAGTTCAAACCAAGGAAAGACTGGGGCTGCAGGAAACCTTACCAAAAATGAACCTTGTATGAAAAAGCCACAGCCTCCAACCCACTTACAGAGGGACAGAATAAGAGGGAACAGTTGTTCCCATGCACCAATAGGTTTGGGAATGGCCAAACTTTCAAAATCCATGTCTAGCAGTGTTTCAGGTTGCTAAGTTTATCCTCCCACAGTGGAAACAGAATATTTTATCATCTAACCAATGCAAAGAAGGAAGTGCTTGTTCTTGGGTCAGTGGGAAAGCAGATATGGAGATAGAAGGTTGGCGAAGAGCTGTACATAAAGCATCTTTTAGAGAGATACCCAGATTTGAGGTTTTCTGTTCTGTTGTGAAATAACGATGGAAGAGATACACCAGACCAGTGTGCACAGCTTTGAAAGCTTCTTTCTTTCTATTCTACTACCAAAATATTTATGTATTTCATAACATAATTTTGTAAATAATCTTGCTACTGACTAACCTACTGGAAAGTGGAAACACAAGGTAAGGATAGCACTCAGCTAAGGTATTTTGTGGGTGCCATTCCCCATTTGGACACACCTCCCACCCCCAGCTCATCCTCAGGTTACCAAAAGGCAGCCTCCACCTGCTCGTGGGGGGTCTCTGCCACAAGATGATTGAAAGCAGCTGAATGAAGCTCTCATTCTGCATCAAGCGCTCAGGGAATTGGCCTGCGTCAGACAGAGTTAGCTCTATCCCGTGCAAAACATTCCCGATTATAAGGTCAGCAATGTAAAAAGTAAACAGAACTTGTCCTCTGCAATTATTTATTTAACACCCGCTGTACAGCTGGCCTACACCAGCACCACAAGGAAGGCCAGAAATGGTCTTTCTTTGCTGAAATAATGACAGGCAGGAGTGCTGCCACACAGTTTCGGCAAAGAAATCCATAATCCAGACAAGTTTTCACACAGCTCTGAGATGAGAGTTGAAATTGTACATTGATATCGCAGCACTCACAATGGGATTGCAAACACTGGCAAGGTCAATATCACCATAAATCAATTCAGCCCACCTGCTATCTCTGTAATCTTTATTATGCTTTTATTATCCAGGAACAGTGTCAGAGGTAAGGTATCTAGATGGCTGGATTATTTGAGCAATCCTGTCTACAAGAGTGATGAAAAGATTGACCACAAAACATGTCTATTAGAACAGACCAGCAACCTGGAGCTTGATATTCAACTGACAAAACTAAGGGTTTCAAAATGCTGCCCAGCACTTTTCAAAATTAGGAAAGAAAAAAAAAATCTGGACTAATAAATTAATGATCTGAGTTGCAACTATTTATATATTCACAATATTTGAAATGCCACATAAGGTGTGAATTTGAATTCTTAAAAAAAAATTAATTCATAGCAGTGCAGAATTTTTCTTGTATCTTCCACGAATCTTGCATATATTCTAAGACTTTTTGCATTCCCCCCCGAGACAAGTCTTTACATATAATTACACCTGTCAAAATATTCGCATGAGAAATTTTTAATAATTTTTGTTCCAGAGTGTGCCCTTTTTTCCCCCCAAGCAGTCTGCATTACTATGTTAAAATTTCAGAATTAAAATGACAAGGACATTAATGTACCCAAGTATCCTAAACGTATCATCACTCTGCACTAGTAGAGTATTAGATTTAAATGTGTGCAGTAGCATGCTGGTTTTTCTAAAACTGCTTCTGAATCAGTTAGCAAACTTTAAATTAATGAGCCAGGACTCCTGAATACATCACACAGAACCATTTCCTAATTATGCAAGCACAAAATCATTCTGTTATGTAGAAAGGTGAACATACACATTACATTCCCTGTAATGCATGACTTATGAGAAATATATTGAGCTGCTTTCTCTAAACTCATCCAAAACAATTGCCACTGTACAAAAAAAGCAAATAAAAATGCCTTAAAAATATACAAATCAACTGTTTGATGATGACGTTGGCAAGATATTAGGGGTAGACGTGGTTTTCAAATTAAAATGTATAATTTGACAGCGCTTCATTAAAATTGCATGTTTGTATGTGAGGACAGAATCCAGCCTCTTGAAAACAAGAGAACTACAACATCATATTTCAAACACTGTTAGGAGTAAAGACAAAGTTTAGCAAACTCCACAACATATATTAATTATAATGAAAATTAATTATTATATTTAATATGATGCTGTTTTGCTGATCTTATAAATAATACAGGGTCTCTATTCACTTTTGCCTGTTGAATAAATCCAGCAATTATACCAAAAAAGACTGGAGCATCGGTTAAAAAATGAACTCTGGAACTTTTTCCTTAGATTGTTTCTGGCTGATACTAAATAACTGTTCACTTTCCCTTCAGCTCCACAAGCAGTTATTTTGTTGGGCTTTTTTTGTTTAAGTAAAATTAATTTCTTGGTCATAAAAGCTTGGAAAGACTGCTGAAAGGAGAAAACCCTTCACCTTCATAATTTAAGCTCTGAAATCATCTACCACCAAACTTTTTTTTTCCAGAGTTCTGGTTAGAAATGATAAAAAAAAGATATCATGTTTCCCAGTAAGTTCAGCTAATGATGGGGAGCACTAAAAACCTTAAGCTACTTTAATACATGTATAAGCTGCAAGTAAAAGCTTTCTGTTCCCAAATAATGATTTCTAAAGCTTTCCATTACACTACTGAGAGAGCAAAATAAAACATCAGCCAATGTATACATGTGCTTTGCCAAGTGAGTTTTGCATGTTTGGCAATGCTAAACTCTACTAACCAGACAATTATCTAACCTAACAGTTATCTAGAAGATGAAATGTAAAATGTTATCACAGAGCTGCTAACCCTGATGTTTACAAAGCTAATGGGAGTTAAGTGCTTGCCTCCTACCAAGAGTCCTTCTGCTCGTTTTGGCTTGAAACTTTCAAGCCAAAGGGTTCTCTTGCCAGGCAATTTTCACAAAGAAAGGAACAAGATAAAGGGGCAAAACACAGTAGCTTTTTCTTGGATAACAGTTCTTTGTTTTGATCACAGAAATAAAATTGGAAGTGATCTTAGAAGGATGTTTAGACCAGTTCCTGAAGCAGGATCAAGCTGAACTCAACCACTTGGGACATATTTGTTTAATCTTGGGTTAAGATATTTCATGACCTCAAGGGATAATTAATTGCTAAAATCCCCTTAATTTTATAAAACTCACCATAAGCCTATGGTGGCTGTCTGCTGCCACCCTAGGCCCATCACCCCATGCCCACAGAGAAGGGCTTCTCTCACCTGTAGCTGCTGCTATCCTACCTTCTCTGCAATCATCCCAGCTCCCTTCTCTACACATTTTGTGTGCTGCCCTTGTTTGCAATCCCAGGCTGATTGCTTTTCTTTATAACAGCACAGCCCTGTGGTTCCCTGTTACACCCAACCCCTTTCCTGAAGGGATATTGCCCAGATATGCTGGTTGGGAGCAATCTTGGGAGCTCCGCTGGTCTCACCTCCCACACAATAAGGACCAGTTCAGTCCTTGCTTTTTTTGACTGTCCAAAGGATTAACTGTATCACAATTTCATTTTTATCCTCATCAATATTGCATCCACATTAGGTCAGATCTGGTTTGTCAGGATTACTCTGAATTTCCATGGTGCCTCCAGAGCACTTGTAAACCTTCTCCTCTTGGCACCAATTTAATGGATAATTTGCTCACCCAAGTTTTCAATGAAGGCATCAAATAAACTAAGGATGTTCCCAATAAGGAAACTGTGGCACACTCTCCATTTGCTCTCCAAACACCAGTAATTCAAGGACATGTTATCCACCTTGAAGCTCTGCTTTGCATGCTTAGGAGACCATGTTTTTTCCTCCCTGAAAGTCACTTCTGCTAAAAAAATAAACCAACAAAACATATTTGCATTTGCAAGAATAAAAGGGTGGATCACCTCTGGTGAGACTGATTTCTTATTAACAACTATTGCTCTATATTTCTGGGGAAGTTACTTGGATTGTTGTTTAAAATCAACTACGTGTTCTGGCTTCTTTGCAACAACATTTGCTTTTGTTTTGTTCTAGCTGCTCTCAGTTGCTGAATCCACTGCCATAGAAAACAACTGGCACTTACAGCACAAGACTAATATCAGGTACCACCGAGGTCTGTGCTGGCCATCACATTTTCTGTATATGTTACTTAGTACATGTTTTATCCTGAAAATATGCTTCTTCTATCGTGTGGAACTCCAGATTGCATCCTGAGCTTATTTCTGCTTTCCCTCACGCAATGCAACTCTCCACAAATATTTAGTTTGGTAAAGTTCATCAAATAAGGCACACAGTCTAGCAGAGGTACTACATAAACCCAAGGCTCCAAGTCATTATTTCCCAAAAGCTGGGAAAGTTATTGTATGTTTCATGATATTTAAATATTGTTTGGTTTTGATGATGTGCCACAGTATGTCAAAGATGTCTCTGAGCATTAGTGTGCATATAGGAACATTGGTCTGTATTTTAAATTTCAGTAGGCAGCCATACTATTTCCTTCAGCTATACTGCAAGCATCTAGCTCCAAGTGGTTCCCAAGGAAATGCAATCCTTTATTTACTGAAATTAAATAACAATATTTTTCAAAGTTGATTTTAAATTTACACTAAAACCTGTCAGAAATAGCTATAGCACCAGATCAGTGACCTCAGTAACATGTTGCAAAGTTCTAAATTAGCAGAGAAATTGTGTCACAGTTTTGTGGAGTTTCAGGGCTTGCTATAACAGTCTGGCAGTGCCATCCTGCCCGTGCCTGCCCCCCAGCCCCCTTCCTGCAACAGCTCTTATCAACTAGGCTTCAAATACCCTTTACTGACCAAAGTCCTGGTTGGTTGGATGATCCCTGCAAACCAGCATCCCAGTAGGGGTCCTGTAAGGAGGGGTGTTGAAGGACCCCAACAACTCAGGACCCCAACAGCCATGGGCCCTGTGCAGGTGGTGGTGTCGGGGTGCTGAGTGCTCAACCCCCTCCTGCTCCTGCCCCAAGCTGCCAACAGAACAGCACCAGGGACTTGCCTGGGACCACGGAGCACAGAAGGTCTTTTGGGGGATGAAAAGCAGGAGAAAAGGTGATATGGACCATAATGCAAATCCACAGGGTTAGCAAAAAGGCAGGGACAAGGATTAGCATTGGCAGAGCCAGGTAACTGCTGGGAACAGGGCAGGGGCTCCAGCAGATGCACCCCTGCCCCGCAGCGCTGCTGCTCTGCCACACGGCTCCGTGCTCCAGCACTGCTCCCGGCCTCCCCTTGGAAAGAACAGAATTCTGGGGAGAAAGGATCTGGAAACCTCCTTTTAATGTAACAAAGAAAAGAAAATGCAGACTTTAAAAAAGAAAAAACTCCAGTCAGAAACCCTTTAAAGCTTATTACATGAGTGCATAGACAAATGCCCAATCGAAAAATAATCCTTGACATATAGTATTTACTAAAAGAGATATTACAGTAATATCTCACCACACCTCATTTTAATGTGTTCTCTGCATGACATTGTTAACCACTACAATAATAATAAGTTTGAATGTATCAGTATCTTGCAGTGCCTAGAGGCACAGCTGTTTTCATTTGTCTGTTGAAAGTAGGAGCCATAATGTGGTAGGTGGATAATTCCTCATTTGAATAAGCCATTTCTATTTCACAGTAATGTAAGACAATATAAAAGCCCTTTTACCAAGGTAATATCTTCAGTTTGTAGACAGGAAAATGACATATAACTGTGAAAAGCGTAGAGTACAAAGAAGGATTTTTATTTCTAAAGTAGCTTCATTTGTGTTCAAAGAAAGGATTGCCATTTGTGGGGAAAAAAAAAATAAACTCTCCTTTTATTTTTAAATATTAGTGCCAATGATACATTTGAAAAGTTTAATGAAAAAGCATATTAGTAAACTAAGTCTCTGGCAGAGGCTACAGAAATCACATGCAAACCTGGGCTCTTTTTGTACCTGTTTGTACCCTAGGTCAGCTGAAAAGTGACAGCTGGTGACCACAAGTCACCCAGGGGCATCACAATCATTTCAGAATTAATCTAGTATCACCATCTCCCCTAAAAGCTGTTTACATGCTATGAGCTACTAACCAACATAGCACATGAGTGCAGGAGCAGAAATGCTGGAATAGCTCCTATCTGAAGCGGCCGAGATGATTTACTTTCTTTTTACTGCTAATGTTGAAATGTTGGCAATTTAAAGTAATAATTTTTTTGAAAAACCCAACCAAAGCCCCTGAAACTTCAGCTATTTTTCAATCAGATTTATGATTAGAAAACCAGAACCTCTGTGGATTTCCTAAGATGTTTATATTACATGACTATATACTTCGGCCTATTTTTCTGTTTCCCTTTTATGCATATTTTAAAACAACATAAATGTTATAAATTCCTATTGTTTAGGTACTCTCACATGCTACTGGTATATATAAATTGTATAAGAACTTTGTGAAACCCCAATCTAATTCAGCTGTTACTGAAGCATGTTGCAAAGCCTTCCTAATTTCACTGTAACAAGAGCAATGCTTCTGTATCTCTTTTTGGTTATATTTAATTTAAGCATAAAACATCAAAGAAGTTTGCTCTCTTTCCATGATCTCTTTGAAATCAGGCTTTAATACTAGGCCACAATATTCATACTGTTACACAGAAGTAATACGCAGTGTATTTTAGCCTAGAAGCTTTCATTATCTGTTTTGCAATGAATGTTGCTCACTGTTTTCTTTAATGAATTCCATTTTCTATGCTAAAGAAATTTAATGTGTATCTTAAAAGATATAGAAGAGGGTTTTCTTAATTTTCTTAAGTTAGAGGGCAACACTTGTATGAATCAGACCTGAGCATGTTTCTTCTGGCAGAAAACAGCCTGTGCCAGAACTGTTGCAACTCTTTGGCTTTGAGAAGTTTAATTTATTGTCTTAAATAATAAACTGTCATTCAATCAACCTTGTGAAACAAAACATAAAACAGGACTGTACTTAAATCTTGAACAGGAACCAAAAGAGTTTTCCACAAAGGAAACAAAATTGGAAGAGGCATTTTGTATTAAATAACGTCAATTATTTTGTACTCCCTTTCTGTCTGCCTTCAGTATTAATTAGGAGTTACTGACAGTTAATATGCTTCAAGCTCTGCACAGTAAAATTGATTAGTATACTAAGACAGAAAATAAGAATCAGTTTTTGATGAAAAATATCAGGTTTCAGAGCACTGCATGTGGCAGCTGTGAGGAAGGAAAAAGTGTGAAGATATTAACCTATCCCCAACACTGAGCTGGGCATTTGCCCAGTCCTGCTGACAGAACTGTCAATGGAGACGGCCGGCCACTACTTTTTGGTTAAACACTGCCTTATTTCCTCTCAATTTTTGCTTGATGGTCTGTCCATTTTTACTATAATGCACATGCTCTGCTGAGTAGCTATTGTCTAAATGTCTATGTAGCCTACATGACTGAAGAAAAATAAGTTTATATTTATCCCACTGGCCTGTACAGTAGATGTTACACCTTGAGTTATTGATGTATCTTTTATCTGCAAAACACCCTAGGACCCAGATTCATTTTTGTGTGGAAAGATGTCTAAGAAAGCCATTACTGCTATTGCTCTTTAAAAAAAAAAATTATTGTATTTAATATTATTGTATTTTTTTACCAGACTTTATTTCTGAAAATAAAAAACTCAAAGTATAAAGTATCAGTAATTAGAAAAACTCCAAACGATAAAATGACAAAACAAACAAAAAATAATAATGCTTTGATTCCTCTTTTTTTCTTTTTTTATTTCAAAGAACTCTATTCATAGCCTAATGAAGGCATTTCCAAATTCAAACATCTTCAAAAAATTTTGGTATTTTGAGTTCTTCCACAATTTGCAAATAACTCTTTGCCCACTGGTTGTAAACAGCACTAATATAATTCTGCTTTGTGTCTACTAACACAGACTATGAGGCTTATTACCGGGTGGTTAACCATGGCAAATCAATAGGATACAATTGGGTGTGGAATGTCTTTTAAAGTCTAAAAGCCCTTTATTACAAAAAGCTAAGCACGATAAGAAGCTACTGCCCAAAGCAGACCGTATCCTTAATCTGAAATCCCAGTTAGCTGTTGCCGCCAGAGCTGCACTTCCCTGTCTTCTCCCTTCGTTACGGAATGAGCTGAACTTCAAAATTCAATTTTAAAGATCGCTAAGATACTCCACTTGGCATATTAGTGTCCCTCCTTGCTGAGAGGACGGGGACACAGGCATTTCGGTGGGTGGACACGGGTGACACGACATGATCTTACCTTCTTGCAACATGAAGGGCTGCCGGGAGCAGCGAGCTGGTGCGGAGGGAGCGCGGCCAGGAGCCGATGTCAGCGTTGCGCACATGCCTCCCAGTAACATCCCACTGACATTCTACCTGCTCTCTGCACCCTGATTATTTACAAGCTTCCTTCCAGAAAGTCACAACTTTAGGAACAAAAAAACCCACCCCAAATGGAGGACTGGAAGGCGGATCACGTGGCCACCAGGAGCCGGTCCTGTTGCATTACACGCAGCAAGTGTGGATGGCAAACAATATCGGTTGATGTTTATGCCATATGTTCTTGATCTTTTCAAGTATCAGCACCAAAACCCTGCTCCTGTACAGTGTAATACCATGGGATCCTACTGGGAAGAGGGTCACACTCTAATTACGCAAACTGCGGAAAAAACACGGCTCACTAATGAAGACTGAGGGAGACTGAATTTTACAAAGCAAGCCCTTGCTCTGAAAGGCAACAAGCATTAACCAGCTGAAGTTTTAACAGTTTCTTAAAACACGCACTCAAATACATCACATTTTATCCCCGCAGCAATTTGTCCATGTTCAGGCTAGCTGCTTCCTAAGGAGAGTTGAGGTTTTGAGGAAAGACACTGCTGATATTTGTTAGCTCGAGCATATTATCGCTCAAATCAGCTCTCCGCCCGCTCGGAAACACTCAGCGAAAGGAAAAGTCATCATCCACTGCCCCATAAGTGTACGGGTGCTGACCTGTGCCACAGGTTCCCTGTGCTGGGACCCCAAAGCAAGAGCAAGAGGTAGCGCAGAGCCCGCACACCCGCATGCAGCCTTCAGCAAGTTATCTCAGCAGGCTTCTTATTGCTGATCCACCTTTTCCTGAAAAATCAAAGCTTTCCAAGAACAAATTTTGCACTTCCATAAACCCAAATATATTACGCCTTACATCTAGGTGGTAAAATCGAGGATCTTTCCCATATTTCACACTATTAAAAAATTAACCTAGACAGAAAACCTTCCATTTTGCTGTCTCTGCTTCTAGCATGACATAGTACACATGTCAATTAAGAAATAAATTCTATTATTAATAAATAAATTAGCTGTTCTCTCATATCCAAAGATCAAAATAAGGCAAATATTCCCATTTTGCCACAGGAACATGAGCCTCTTCAGCCCATCAGACAATGTTTCTTACAGCAAGAGCTTGTTAAACTTCCTTTTTCCAGCATTAGTCTGGAAACCTTTTGCAATAGCACTGGCACTCCGTATGTGACATGATCCTTCTATGGAAGATGCCATTTCCAAAATTACCTCACAGTAAGGCAAACCACAAACTAAATCAGCCTGCAAGTGCACACCTCTTACCTTAAAAAAAAAAAATTATAATCCTGCAATACTTCACACTCACTCAAAGTGGAGACCGGAGGGTTCTCCATCCATATTTTCTAATTTTTTCTTGCCTTATTTCTTCCTTCCTGCTCCACGTCGGAGAGCTCTCCCCGCCCCTCAAAAGGAGAAAACTATTGTTCAAGTTTTTGGCTTTTCTCCAAATACAAAACCCCCAATGTTTAAGACACGGCAAAGACCATGACTGAAAGGGGAAAGGCACCTAACAGGTGGTCCAAGGGGGTTCCTTCACACATACAACTCCCATCAGGAAACAGCGTAAAATTCAGGGGAAGGAGAAGGAATTAGTAAAAGCTACAGGGCTTTTCTACAGCCTGTCACATCTCCCCTCGGCACAGGCGCCCTCATGCTCTGCTCTGCATCTGCATTACATTAAACGGGGTGAAGAAACACAAACCAACTTTCACTCGAATCTGAACTCTCAGCTTCGTGTCACCCTCAGGACAATCATGTGAAGCACATATGGCGAGCTCAGCCTGGGAACCGCACGGGGACCTTTCCGGCCAGGAGCAGAGCTAATCCCCACCGCTGCCCGCACAAGGTTCATGTGACTGAGCGCTGCAGGTTCTCCCTGCCCGCAGCTGCCGGCCCAGCCAACTGCACCCTGTCAGCAGGAGGACTGGCATTCTTTCCACCGAGTCAGGGCAGGCCAACGGTGAAGAAAAGCAAGGAGAGTAACACAGGCAGTTTGATTGCAGAAAACACTGCCTAACACACAGGCTGCGTGGCTGCTGATCTCTCCAAAGAGGGAAAAAATTCACTCTCTCGGTTATGGAGTTTTCCCCAACCTGCACTTTCATCTGTCATCAGATACTTGTGTTTCCCTTCAGGCCCAGGGAAAGAACGTGCCCCAAAACTGTGGCATTCCTGGCAGTCTGGCAAGTCTCATCCCTGTGGCGTGTCCTCACTTCATCTATCTGCTAAGTTAGGAGGAAAAAAGAAAGAGAAAGAAACCAGCAACTAGTCCTTTCCCTACTTGTCCACAAGGAAAGACGTGCCATTCAGAATAAATCAGTTAACAGTCACTTCCATCTGCATATTTAGGGTTTTTTGCAACCTTAAGTGATCAGAAGGGATCAAAAAAACCCATTAATTTTGAAAGTGGATGCACTTCAGAGAGAGACTGTGAAGTCTCTCAGCTGGTTCAATTTCAGCTGGGAGCATCTCCATTGTTTTCAGATAGTCCCAATACCCACCTTTTTGGCACATGCAAGGCCTCCTAACTGCCTTATGCCCTCTGCTAAGGTAATATGATGCTCTCTGGGGCTGGTGAGATGAGAAAGGCTCACTGGCAGTCTTTAAATATTAGTGGGAGTCAGGAAAAAACCATTCACACCACTTGGATCAAAAAATGAAAAAGCATAGATGAAGTAATACAGGTGAGAACAGATTTTAGCTAAGCAGTTGGCACACAAGGAGAGATATCAAGTCAAAGGCAAGAATATATTTGATGAGGAGCTGTAAGTCCTTTGATGCAGCTTTTCAGGAAATTTCCTCTCTAACACTCTAATTTGGGATTGTTTACACTTGACTTTGTAATTTAGCGGTCAATCTTTTTATATAAATCACCTAAGCATAAATTTTGGGCTCTGAAGTCTCTTCACTTGTTTAAAAATCTCTTTTTATCACAGCAAGCATCAAAAAAAATTTAGATTCTGCCTCCATCTCCAGAATTTCTGGATCATAGTATTACTGTTACAAAAACCATCAGTACGTCATTTTGAAAACATCCTGAGAAGTCAGATGCATCAGCGCAAGCCAAGCAGAAATGTGACGGATCAATTTGAATATTTAAACAGCAGAATTTAGAAAAAGAATTGGACCAAGATCTCCACATGTGAGAGCATCCCCACTCAGACAAGACTACTGAATAAAGAACACATCCTGATATTCGGATGGAATATGAGCCTAAAAGTCTCTTGGCATAAACCACCTTCTACAGACTGGGGTTTGGAAGAAGCTTATCTTCATATTCCACAAAAATGAGCTTTAGTGTCATGCTTCTATAATATCTAAGAAATGAGATGCTGGCAGAGAGAATTGTGGTTGGATTTGCTGTAAGAATTCCCATATTTCTAAAACAACCAAATGAGTGGGTTTTTTTTAAATGGAGTGCATTTCATCTATCTTAACATCTACAATGTAATGCACAGTAAAACAGAGATTATCTTCTTCACCCAAGAAAAAAACCTTAATAAATTGTTTTCACAGTGCATGCAGAAAATTCACATATATTTCTTCTGCTTTTACTCACAGACAGTCACTCCTCCTAAGCTCCCATCCAGCTCCATATAGCAATAATCAAACAAATTCTTTTAAAAAGAGAAGCTACAATTCTTTTTGTAGCCAGCATTACAGCCTAATTAAGCATTAAAGCCTGGTCCTACAGACCAGGACAGGAAACCACCTTCCTCACTGGAGCTGGAATTGGACAACCTCATCTACAACTTCTTTATGATAGACAGGAAAACTAAACATGGGTCTTGCATGTCTGTATCTAAACTAGTAAGTTGAAGATCAGAAATATTCCACACAACTGTGATTCCAAAATGTTTGGGCATCTGGACATTGACATTTTTGAACAACCACTAGCGAGACCATTCAAACTTCATAAATACTTTTTAACATGACATCAAGAAACAATGACAGACCTTAACATAGTGTTCTGGGTTTATAAGTGCAATCACCGTTTGATAATAAAACAGGGCCACATCAATATTTCTAATTTTTTTTTTTTAGATGCTCAAGTGCCTGTAGAGATTGAGGCTTTAAAGATTGGCAGCATCAAATCTGCCAATATATATTACTGAAATCACAGTGTAGTGCTGCTGCCAGAGTCCAGGTCAATCCTGATATCAGAGGGGATGAGTTGTAAAACCTGGGTTTGGGATGACAAAGGACCCTCTGGGTCACACAGTATGAAATATCTGTGTTACACCTGAGGTCAGACTCAACTGTTTAGTTGTCTTTTCTAGCTAGGAAAATCTCTACCAAGCTGAGATTTGCTCATGTGTCCAGCATTCACGCTTCTTCTCCACCTGGTTCAAAGACTGTGCTAATAAAATACTCTAACAAGTGTTTTTGCTGCACATAAAATACAATTTAGCAGAGAAGATAGTTATACTTTAAGTGGAACCAATAAATCCCCAGTCATCCATATGTGTAACAGAGGTGGAAGCCTTCTCACTGCAGAGAAATGCTGGCCCCCTGCACTACTGCTGGCTGCTTCCATCTAAGGGCAGAGCACAGTCACCTGCTTTAATGATGTTTTTCCTATTTCTCTGCTGTTCCTACTAGGTTTTGTATTGTATTCCACAGTGAATGCAGTGGTTCATTATCACACAGGGAAATAACTTGGTGGCTGGGACAGCAGGTGAAGATAGTGTTCAGTGCTCAGCACCATTATAAAGAGATCCTGAGCAGTTTCCATAGGTGTATCAGTTTTCATTTACTTAATTGGAGTATCTAAAATCCTCCTGTACAACAGATCGGTCTCAAAGTCTCTTGTCAGATTTAGTAAGCCTTCAGTCAGGTCTTCCAGCTATGATCCAGGCCTGTGTTCTCTGTGTTGGTAATACTTTCAGACACTTTCACCCTCTGACTTGCCTACTCAAAGCAAAGCCTTTGGTCATTGCTGGAGCTTCAGAGAGAATAATACACACAATAAGCTCCACTGCCCATTCCAGCATTAACATACAAATAAGTTAGAGGGCTATATAGATGTCATTGATGAAAACTCAGTAGCAAATCATTTAATCGAGTTTTGTCCCATTTGGCCATACATTTGGAAAAAGGCATGGCCAGCTAGGCCAGCTTTTACCAATACAGGATGGTGTTTTCTGCAAGACATCTGGTCCTGCTCAGTTATTTTCACCTAATACAATGCACTGATGTTGTGGCAATTAAAACTATGGCAGAACTGCCATGAATTTGCAGCACAGGAAAGATTCATTAATTTTCTCCTCTAGGAATGAGTGTGGCTCAGTAGATAGAGCTAGACAGCCCACCTCTTCAGCAACTCTGTCAGGAGCACGCAGAGGTACGCAAAAAAGCTCTTTCCCTGTCTTATATGTCGGTCCTGAGGGGTGTGATGGAGACAGCCAGTCCCAAGTGCCATCTGCCACTCTACATGTGAGCATCACACTCTGCTGCCCCTTCACATGCCTGCCTGGATTAGCCAATGTCAACAAGATAGTTACACCCTTCCCTATATGGGCACATGAGGGGCATCCAACTCCAAGTGCACCATGGGGGAGGGACTGCAGGGAGAGGACAGACAAAACACAGGCTTGAAGCCCTAGGAATCAATGCCAAACTACTCCTGCCTCTTGAAACAGGATCAGAGACCCTGGGAACAGAGCTCTGGAGCAGAGTCAAACACACTGAGCAGATTTTGTCCTGAATATGAGTCACTTGATGGCAAGGCATAAGACAACCCAGCATTTTGGTGCTGCCAGCCTTTTTGGTTCCTCATCTCTCACCCTCTCCAGGTTTTGCACAGCTGGTGTGGTGAGTACAGCAGCCCTTGAGCATCTGAAGTGATGCTCAGGGGGAAAGGCTCAAAGACCTCACCAGTCTGGAGTACGTCCAGGCAGGGTGCATTTATCACCAGTGCCACAAAGGCAGGAGGGAACAAACCCAGATTGTACTGGGTGGCTCCCTGCTCTGCTGCAGTCTGGATTTGCTCAGGAGAAGGTTGCTGACCTGGAGCATGAGCAAGGACATGCCAATGGTCCTTTGGGCTTCCTGGTCTCCAAGGAGGGAAAGAGGACAAGCAGCACTAGGTCTATAAACAGATCAGGGGAAGGATACACCTGTTTAAAATTAAGCTAAATGTTGGCTCGAAGATGCCCCAGGGTGATAAGTCTGGGGGTTGAGCAGAAGATGAAATTGTCAGCAAAAACACAAAGAGAGTGGTTGGTTAGAATGTATGTTCTTCCATCTGAGGCACATACTTTAAGGGAAAAAAGATACTAAAGTATTTTCACATAAATCAGTTGAATGTAAATGTGAAATATTGCATGAAAATCACAGAATAAGCTTGAGAATTAATATCAATGATAACATTTAGGATGAACCATTTTAATAACATCTCCACTCTGCTTCTACCCAGGAAAACATGCTGATGCAGGCTGGGAAATTTGAGGAGCAGCTCATGTGATACAGACTCCTGACATTCCCCCAGACATGACTAAGCTAAAACAAGTGGCATTATCTGCTGCATTTGAAAGCAAGATGTGAACAGCTTGATCATGGGGGCTTTTTTTGGTTCCTCTCAAAATGTTCTCATTCAGAATCAGGATGGGGTTTGTGAAGTGAAGGATATTATGAACAAGTTTAAATTTGCTTGCAGCATTCATGGTCTAGCCAGCCTTGAACTTAGGAGAGAGCACTGAGATCTAACAGCATGAAAGTATACAACAGTAATTCTGTCAAAATGCCTATAATGGAACTGACACCATCCCCATGACAAAAATAACTACAATTCCTATCACAGAAAACACAAGCTTAGCTAGAAATAGAGCCTAAAATTAGGCACTCTTACTCAGTTTTGCAAATTTTACATCATCACAAATACATTGGTATTTTAAGTCTGCTGCCTCCAAATGTAGAATTAAATAGTAAGTCACCACAAATGCTATTTTCCAGTCATGAAGTTGAACACACAAGTGAGCTTTGTATTAACCAAAAAATTGAACAAAATGAAAATGAAAATAAATGTATGATGTGAATCCCAGATGCTATTACCCTGATGCATGTGCTCAGCTCAGGAACACCAAGCTCAAACAGCACCTAAGCCCCTGTGCAAGCAAACCCTAAAGGCACACACCAACCAGAGCTCCTGCACTGCAGTTTCCTTTATTCTTAGCATGAGATTAATTTTATTCCACATTCATAGGTGTTTCTTCAAAAAAAAAAATCTTGATATTTCAAATGAAGACTTCTGCTTTTGAAGAAAGTAGAGCAAAGAGATCATACTTAATTTTAAAAGATTTTCAAAACACATATGGTGTGGAGTCAAACACAGCCTCTTCAAACAGAAACCAATGTACATTTTCCATCTTAAGAAACTTGTAATTTCTCAGCTTTCCTACCTAGACTTTTGCATTTAGCTCAGCAACTATTGGTGGTGCCCACTGGCTGATACTGCCACCCAATGGCTCTTTAGTCATTAACAGATTACAAAAAATAAAATCAAAGCAGATGTAATGCAGAACTACTTGTGCTTCAGCTTCGGGAACAGAAAGCACCTTCATAGTAGGACATTTCCAGTAAATAGCTCTCTCCATATAGAATACATGTTAAAAATACTCATTTGAGGGTGGAAATGGAGCCAACTCTCAGAATTTCAGATGAATATTCTTACTACCATTTCCAGCAATAAACATGGGTGAATTATTCAGCTGACACAAACAGCAGCTTCTGCACCCAGTCCTCAGCCAGGCACTTCTGAAGATGTTCCCCCACTGCAGGAGAAGGGATAGAGAGCCTCTTTCTCTTTCTCCTTTCTGGCTTTCTAGCTCTGGCTACACTTAGCACTTCTTGACATAAAGCAAGTCTGATTGACCCTGAAGACTTTTTAATTCAGGGCATGGTGAGGGATCCAACAAATTATCTTGTGATCTCTGAATATGTATGTTTGTATGTAGAGAAAGTAAAAGGGCCTTCAAGAATAGAAGCAAAATTAATTAAAGATTGAAGAGAAATAGAAAACCCTGTTTCCATTCCTGCAGTGAAGTCCATGAGAGATTTATTTGCCCCCAAGTGGAGGAGACCCCATGGTGGGGAAAGCACAATGAAGTTTCCTGTGAGGAAGAAGATGGGAGTTTACACCTGGTGCACACCTTGACTTTGCCTTTGAATAAAAGGGGGGTTTGCCCTCTTTCTCCCATCCCAAGAGGTCCTGAAAATGTCTCTCCATCCCAGGTTGTGAGAGCATGATTGCATTTGTTGGCACCCTTTCCCCCACAGCCAAGGAGGGTCAGATGGCTGCACTACAGCCCCAGCCTGGGCACCTCTCAGTCAAAGACCAGCCTTGAACTACTCCTGACTCACAGCCACCACCAACACCCATCAGCCACTCAACAGGGAGTTATGGTGAGGCCTTCTGGAAGCAGGACTCCAACAAGAAAAACAAGAGATTTTGTTTTTCTCTGAAAGGCACAAAGGGTTACACGCAGCAGAAATATTGCTCTGCATTATTATACGTGCTACAAGGTCCCAACAATTTTACTTTAATGCAATAATTTAATTCACAAAGCAATGTCTAGTAACTAGTTCTTTTTGTCATTTTCTTGTCAACAAACAAGACTGATCCTGCTTTATTTTCTGCATACAATTATGATGACAAGCATCTTCATATGTATTTGCTGTGTCATAAGCAGTACTAAAATATTCCCTTCCATATACCAGCAAATTTTTTCCCACTAAGGACTAAAAAAATTTCCTTTGGGAAAAAAATTGTAAGTACTTTGTTCTGGACTCACAGCAGTTTAAGACACCCATAAGGAATGCACTGAAGTAACAGAGGGGCTACAGCTGGTCTTCTATGTGCAGGGCATCCTTCTTCCCAAAGTGGTACATAGTGAGTGAAGGTGGAATAACCACTAGATGGGGATGTCTGGCTTCAGAATGTTAAAGAGACAAGAGTTAAAAACAGCGTTACAAACTGCAATAAAGGCTTTTAAGAGTATTGACAGGAAAGAAAAAAAAGGAGTAAGAGGAACAGAGAACACATGCACTTGCCTTCTCCATGTCTTCCACTGGATTGAGTGAAAGACCATGAATTAATTCATATTGTGCAAGGGATAAAGAGTACAAGAGAAAACAGGTAGAAAACAGTATCAGATCAATGTGCGTATTCCCAAACTGACCTGAAAATAGTTTCAACAAATATCCAGGCAAGAGCAAACTGCTGGTGTATCTCCCCAACCTTCTAGCAGGTTCTCCTACTTCTGACCCTCTTTCTTCTCTGACAAGGGATCTTTTGCAGTTCCACCTGCTTGTCCTTTTTCCTCCCCTGCTATCCACATGGATCCTCTCCTCTTCCCTCCAGCATCTGGTTGCCAAATCCTGCCACTCTCCTATCCATGCCTTTTCATCAGGTTACAGCTAGAACTTCAATATGCATCACCTGTCTAAATTAATGGGACCCACACCTTCATAAGATGTGCATGGCCCTCATCCCTTCCACCCTGACAGAGCTCTTCAAGTGGCTCTGCAGATCCCAGGGCTTGAAGCCTCTCTTAAAAGTCCTCACCCTCAAACTCTTCACAGCACAGGAAATTCTTTTTCTTTACCACTTTATCAGCCTTGGGGCCCACTTGCTCTCTTGTCCCTCTTTCTCCCTGTGAGTGCAATGCCTTCTGCACTAAAATCCAAGGTCCCTTTTCCCTCCACCTTCAAATCCTCCCTTCCAGCATTACCCTCCTCCCCAGCAGTGGCTAAATAATCACAGAGCAGCAGAGCAGTGGGGGATTACTCAGAGATACTTAAATATTTCATATACATCACTTGAAAATTCCAGTATACGTCAAGTGAAGGCTGCACTCTGAAGTCAGATTCTTTTACAGAAGACACCTGGGGAGCCCTGTTAGGAATACAGACAGATTTGGGCATGTTCCAAAAAAACTGGATCTTCCTTTTTCCAAACCTGAAAACTATTTACTCCCATAAAAGCTTTCTAATTGATTTCTGTTCACATTAAAAAAAACACATGAAGCCTTTTAAACTTTTCAGTGATTGCTTTTTCTTGTCCCAAGGTAAAAGGTTACAAACAAAACACCACTGTTCAATGCTTTGAAAGTAGCTGGCCATCTCCTTTTAAAACACTGTTGTGTAAGAGTGAATAAAGAAAAGAAAATTAGGAGTGAAGAAAAAAATTTTAAAAAGTTATTAAAAGTTTCCTTCAATTTAAGAGGAAAAATCTTGGATTTATTTCTAAAGCTGTGTTTCAGAGATGACACATATTTAGTCAGGCTTTCATACTCTTGAGTAAGCAAACAAACAAAAATGTTCAGTATGCTTTGTCATAGCTTTCAATTGCTGGAAAACAAAGGTAAATACAAAAAGCACTGCAGGCTGTATTCCTCACCACCATTCTTTTCACCCAAAGATAAAATATTTATTGATCTCAGCAGTACAGACTCAGCCTCCTCTGGGCATTTGCTGTAACATATTAGAGATCTGAGGAGATGCTGTTAATGGTCACATGGGAGCCTCTGCATTTACAATGCAATTCTGTCACACCACTGTGACAGAATTAAATTTTTCAATTTAATTCTCAAACTTCCATGCCTTTACACTGCTAAACATTCAGTCAGGCTCATTACAGACTTTGACACGCTCTGCATCTGACTGTAAAGGAGCATTTTGTCATTTGCAAGACAGCATTCCCCATGCTCTGGTCCTGCTCAGTGCTCTGTGCAGCCAATTAGGCTGTGGAATTCCCTCCCATCAGGCATGAAGAAAGTAATTCATTGCATTATGCTGGAGCATACCAGTATCTGGGTGGGCACCGCTATTTACTAAAAGAATAACTATATGTGTGCATAAGAAAAGACTTTAACTACAGCTCCATGAAAGATCCTGGGCAGAGATCTCTTGAGGAGCTGCAGACAATACTCCCGAAAGGAAACCTGATTCTATCCTCGGAATTACAACATCATCCACTACAGCAAGGAAGCATAAAACAGCTCATTAGCAGCCCTATCGAGTGACAGACCTAAAGCCAGCTCCAAAGTCATCCACACCTGTCTGCCTATAGTGACTGCCAAAAAGCCAAATTCCTTCGGGATTAGAATCCTTGTCCCTTTTCTACATCTGCATCTTACAACCCCAATTTGCTCCAGGGAATCACAGGTTTTAGAGCAGCAGGGTGCACAGCAAGAGTGAAAAGATAAGCAGATGCTGTAGATCCTCCCCACAAAGGACCAAATTCCACACTGCTGTGTTTTAAATGGGAAAACTCCAAATGCCACTAAAAATACCCATCAATTTTAAGTAGCATTATTTGAAATAGCACAATATTAAGTCACCCAGCAAAAAATACACACTGGGACTTCTACTATACTGGTTCCTTTATGGTTATAAACAAAAAGGCACAGGCCCTACCATGATCCTAGGATCTCATTAATAGTAGGCACCCTGAGGTATTCTTTTGACAGAGTAAGAGCAAACAGCATTAATAATATACTAGTTATTTTGTGTTTCACACTGAACTCCAATACCACAGTGAAAAGGCTTAATTATGATAAAGCTGAGCAGAACTCTTAAAAGCAATCCAGAAAAATCTATTTTTCCACATCATGATTCACAATGATCTGAATGCGTCATCAGTCTCCCAGGATCTGTTTTCTATAAGCAGTGGGATTTTTTTAAACATGCCTTGCAGGCCTTAGGGGTGATCTATCAGGAAATCTGATAGTGAGTACAGAGAAATTAAATTAACAACTGACATACACCTGTATCTGTCAGAGATTCAGCAACAGGACTACAAAGACTCATTCAACTCTCTATAGGAAGAAGGGAACAGCCTCAGTTAGATCAGACAATTTTATCCTTCTGGAAATCTTTCCTAATTGTAGCAAACTGCTAGAAAAATTAGGATAAATAGATTATACAACATGGTAGAAAGGGGGAGAGGAGAGAGATGCAATTTTTTTGAGGCATTTTTATAAGAAATTTCAGATAGTTGTAATGATGTCTTAGAAGTGTGAAAAAGTACTCCTCACTAATGCCACCCTGTTTGCTTTCCTTCTTGATATAATTAGCATTATTACTATCAGAATTTACTGCACTGTTAAAGTGAAGGACATAAAACTAGATGCAATAGAGCTGTGGTTGTACACAGCTGTAATAAGACCCACACCAGTGATCCTACAGAGTAGAAGAAAATGATGCAGCAGAAAATGAGAACTCCTCACACTGCCAAAACACTACAAGGTACAGCACTGAGGTACAGCACATTTGCAAGCCCATGTGTAAGAATTTTTCGGAAAAAATTGCAATCTTGCAAGAAGCAAAAGGTAGAAGAAGCCTTCTGAATACTTTTCTAAATTATTCCTTCTACTGCAGCACTATAAACCTGTGTGGGCTTTTTTCTACATCTTAAACTCAGCTTTCAGTTTTTATCCCGAATAACATTGAATCTAAATAGGTGAAGACCTATTTACTTGAAGAAGGCCTGGGACTTTTCTGCTTCGGAGAGAAAAGGATTTAACAACAGCCTGAGTTTCTTGATCAGTTCACCACAGCTTCCTCATTGCCTAGAACTGCCTTAAATTGCAATTCTAGTTGTAGGCTTAAATAATTCTTAAAAGAAATGCATGGTTTTGATGTAAGGAAAAGATCCACTAATGCTGGAGGACCATTTAATCTCTCTCTTAGCTTACAAAGACTTGTCTAGCAAAAGTTTGAAGCACAATAATGATCCTGAAAGGAAAGTCTCAATGGCAGCACCCACATCTAAACACCCACCTGCTTCCCCCCACTGCCAAGCTGCTATGGATTCAGCAGCCAGCACAGACACCTAACTAGCATCTTCCAAATTTTGGAACAAGCCTGCATGAACGAGAGGCAGAGTAGAGCCAGAAGCAGGTTTAAGGAGGCAGACAACTGGCCTGAGATTGGCACAGGAATTCAGTAATCTGAAGGGCTGAATTCCTGGCCCACATGAAGGGACCTACAGCCCCAGCTGCAGGATGAAAGAGCTCAGAAGCCCATTCATTTATGTACTAAGGAGAGATCCACACTGGAGTAAAAAGTCACATATCATGGCAAAACGTATGTGAGAGAAGCTCAAAAGCTCCTTATTACAGGTGGGAGGGCAGTAACTAACAAGAATCCACTTACTAGGTTTCCCCTCCTTGCCAGAGCATTGAGACACTTCAACTATTTCTCACTCAGCATTTTGCCTTTTATCTTAATAAAACATGCAGAAATTTTAAGGAATTTAACCACTCTACCTGGGGTTAAAAAAAAAAAATCTCTATCTCTGGTTAAGAGTCTATTTTGTATAAATGTGCTAAGAAGTATCACCTTCAGAAGGGTTTTTAGGAATAAGTACCTACCTTATGAAGATAATAAAAGTCAGATCCATTGGAAACAGCTGCAGGTTCTTCTAACACTTGCAGGGCATCTTTAAAGAAACCCCTCGGATCTGTAGCTGCAGTGCCGGGTGGGAGAGCCCGGGGCTGTGCCTGGCCACTTGGTCACACACACAGTCTGGAAGTTGATGCACTGGATTCTTCTCTGCATCATCACCCTGCCCTTGCTCAGCCAGAACTTCAAACCCCACAGTCTGTCTGGGATAATACCTTAAATCCTAACCCATGCCCCCCTTCCAAAAAATGTACACTAACCCAATTCATTCCTTTTGTTTTATCTGTTACACATAATCAGTGTTCAACTGCACAGTAGATGGCAGTAAATCTTCACATGCCATGTTAGAAACCCTCCAGCCTCCCTTAAGAATTTAAACAATTTGTGAATACATTTATGACATTTTTCAACATACTGTAGAAGTAAACTCCCACTCAGCTACACAACTTCAGCTTCCTCACCAACCTTTTCCCTAGGAGTACACACTTGATTCTATTATTTCACATATGGTTCATTCTCAAGAGTTCTTTTATTTTGAAAAAGCAATGGGATGTACATGAAGTTTAGTGCTCTCAGATGAAGACTGGCTTATTTCAGTGTAAGGTAACCCAAAAACTTATGAAACATTAAACAGAGGATTCTCAATCACAGCTTTAAATGTGTTGACACACACAGAGTGAGGTAGGGAAAAAACATACTCGGTGTTGCTGACAATATGTCCAACAGCATTACCGGAAAGAGACAAGCTGCAGCATGTGATTTGGATGACACTTTGGGACACAGAAATACATCCTGATTTAGATGTTGTGCCATAAAAGAGCATCCTCTTCCTACCAAGCCTCTGCAAAGCTCTGAATCTCCCTTAAGTTCTCTAATGTTCAGCATTTAACCTCTTCTACCAAAGATGCCATTTAAAGTTTTAAAACACTCCATGTCCCAGTTCACAAAAAGTTCATTTGCTAAATAATTTTACAGCTACAGATATGTCTGAGTAATTTATAAGACACATGAAGCCATAAAAATCGAGCCAAGAAATGATATTCATAGAGGGTTTTACCCAGAACATGAATTGGTAGAGGTATTTCCAGTTCCCTGCCTTTGTTCTTGGATCATCATCAAAATGAATGAAGATTTGCTAGACAAGCATTTTGATCCAGTTCACAGACAGTTAAGTGGCCAATTTTCCAGTGAAATTGTAAAATTCACACCAGTGAGGAAAGCAACCCTTTAAGTGCCTTCTCTTCCAGTGAACAAATTCAGCTCATCTCCAAAAATTATTGCTATGCCTTGGCGTGTTTCAGAGGCTTCCATAAAAATCAGTGAGAAGCCATAAAACAGGCTCTCTTTATAAAGTAATGCTCATTCTAATTCAACCAGATTAATATTGTACTGACTTGTAACAGCACACGGAAATCTGGTTTGCATCACATCTTTCTGATGGACTGCATTCCAAAATAATTTTGGTGCCAGCTCTCACATTCCCAAAAGTGTTTTAAAAAACCACCTTGCAACCATCTGTAGAGGTCTCTTAGCTTGCATCCAGCACTTGAACACTGACTCTCTGGGAATTCTGGGCCAGCATTCAAGATCAGTACCCTGGCATCTGCACAGGGCAGCGCAGAAGTGTGAAATCTTTGGGACTCAAAACTCCACCAGAAATGTCTTCTGATCACGCTTCATTTATATGAAAGTCAGTCAAACAGCTTCTGCAGTTCTGTTTCTCATGAGCAGCAGCTGAATTGCTTGCACAAAGCAATTTGCCTGCTGCACTAAAGCAATTGCCTCTGCATTGCTCCAGTGTGCTGGGGCAGCAAGGACAGAGATTTATGCCAGGACTCGCAAACAATACTGCCCTTGTACCTTCTCTGTTCCAGCGTGGGACTTTCTTGCAGAGTGGGGAGTGCTTACCAACAATACAACTTTTCTTCAACAGAATAATGTTGTATATTCATTTCTCTTGTAATTTTGAAGTACTCTGTACACACATTGATCTTTTTTACTTTTTAAAAGACCCCATCAGGGAGGCCTAGCAGCCATTTACTGCTGAAAGAGGAGGCAAAGAGAAAGCTGCCTACAAACACCAGTCAGCACACAGATGAGCTGGATGCAATGCAGGATCTGCTCAAGCTAAAACAGCTTGAACCCAGGAAAAAAAGTTCAGAGGAAATTTTCCTTTACATGCTCACAGCATTGTTAAAAGAAGAAAGAGAAAGAACCTGTTTTAAATCTAACAAATTAGTGGGGTATGCAAAAAAATCTCAGTGTTTTCAAGAAGCCTAACATGAACATAGAAGTTCTACCTATGAAAGGTTTCAAAGCTCTGAATTAAAATTTACTTTTTTTGGTTTATCAACAGCAAATGCTTCACCTCCCAGGCCCAGGGCAAAGCTCACTGGCTTCACAATATTTCACAACATCTACATCCTCAGCAAAAGCACAGGATCCTCTACACAACCAGAGCAATTTCAGCTCAAGACTCTCATTCAGCTAATGTAACTTGATTTAGGAGAAGCACAGAGGAACTTCATCATTTGTAATCTGATGTTTCACAGCGTACAAACATCTGCCTTCTCAAATGCTGAACTGGACACCTAATAGGACCACAAACTTAAGATTTCCTTGTCGAATTTTTATAAAAACCCCTCACAAGATAATCTAGTATCTTCAAAGTGGCATTATCATCCATGATTAGAGCTGAAAACTTGCTGAAGAAAAGGCTATACACTAAAATAAAAAAATAAAAAAAATTAAATCATGTCACTCTTTTCTTATTCACTAATTCTTCCCAGCCACTGAAGCATATGTCTAACTTTTAGTGGGTTATTGGTGGATTTAAGGCAGTGGAAGAAATCAATTACCATTTCTGTTGCTTCCAGTAAGAGCAATATTGGAATTCTTTGGTCAGTTTAAGCCCCAGACACTACACATCAATGAAGCTCTGTAGTATGGAATTACATTTACACATTTGCTGCAAGGAAGCATTTGCTTCACCCTCACCATAGGATAAAATGTTCAGGAAAAGAAAGCAAAAATCCTTGTGGTGACATGCACACACACACTTTGGAGAAGACAATCTTTCAGTATGAACCAAATGAGCCAGATAAACATCTCTTCACACTCCAGTAAGTTATGAGCCTCCTCCACATCAAAGACAACACAAAACAGCTGAGTCACATGCAGTATTTGCAGGATGTCCTCTTCTGCAGTGGACAATGCCCCTACAGAGCCTAAATATCTTCAGCCTGAGAGAGAACTCCAGACAATCCTGTGATACTGCCACAGTGAGCACACAGGATCCAGACACTCACAGACTTGTGACCTTTATCACAGCCCATCACAGGCTGCTCACCAGCATGTGGACAACCCTATTTATGGCATCATCAAACCCCTGCAAGTTATCCCCTGTCTGAGAGCTTGGAGACCAGCATGCCATCAAATATCTCAGCATTCTTCACATGGTGCTCAGTTTGCTCCAGCAAGACAGACAAATCAGGGTTATCCTCAACCTGCCTTGGTTTTAGTTCTCACACAGGTATGGGCAATACAAAAGGAAATGATGCTGTGGTATGAGTGAGGAGCCAGTACTCACAGCTGACTACTGGTGATCAGATTATTTCCATGACACAAATAGGAACAGAAAAAGGATTTTAGCAAAAATGTTTGCTCATGAGCCACAAATCAAAGTGGAGGAGGGAGCAAAGCAGTTGGGAATGATGAGAGATTTTACTTTTCACCACTTTCACCTTTTTAATCCTTTCACTGCCTCCCTACTGGATAAATGCAACTTGATTTCCTATCTTTACCTGAAAACAGCTTCTTCAGTCTTCTCCTTTTGTAAATTTTGCTTCAATCCTGACACTGCCTCATCTGCCTTTTCCACTCCTCCTCTCATTACGCTGCATAAAATCACAGGTTTGCAAAATAAAGTCTGGACATACCACTGGCTCACCCTACATTACCCTGCAAACCACAGCCTGGGAGGCTTCACCTTGTTAACCCAGTAACACGTATTTGAGTGGAAGCAAGACTTTCTGCAAAACACCACTCGTTTTGATCTCATTTCCCTTACTACTGCAGTGCAAATTTAACTCAAATATCCTTTTCTCTACTTACTGCTTTGGATTTGGCTTTAGAACATATTGCGTTAACAAGGGCCCAGCTTGCTGCACAAACTGAGGTTACAATATTGTTATTCAAAACTGCAGCAATTTTTATGCTTCTAGGGAGCAGCATCTAGGTTTACTCCAAACTGTTGGTGGAATTGCTGAATAAGACTGTTTCCAAGTTTCTATGAAAATATTTCTATTTGAAAGAAATTCACTACTGCCAATGCTTCTCAGACATTTCAAAGTTTGGGGCTTTTAATACAGTAAATTTGCTGTAGAGATAATGTGGTTCTTCCCTAAAAATAAAAGGCCTGGGAAATATGAAGCAAAATACATGGCAAACATGAAGTCTCATTATCTATATACAAATGTAAACAAACAAAACAAAAATCTTGGGGGGAAAAAAAATCAGCCAACTCCTTTTAACAGAAGATTACACTGACAGAAACAACTACACTTCTACCCTCTTCAGTCTTTATCAACTGTATTCACCTTAAAATTTCCTGTAATATTGTTCCTTGCTTGTATCGAACTAATCACACTAGAGCTACACAGACAATTCCAGTCATAATTTTCCAACACATATGCCTTCTTCCTCTGTTTGAATTTTTTTGCCACATTCCATGATTTTTTAAATTAAACTCTCATGGCAAAAATGCCTGGGAATTTCTGGATCCAACTTCAGATTCTTTAGTGCAGGTAGCCAAATGGGTTGATTTTTAGGGCAGTCCTACTAGGAAAAACATTACCACATTCTCACAAAATATTGACTTCAGTGTACTGTATCCTTTTGATTCGATACAACAAGGTTATCGTGCTCTTTTCCAAGGGGAAATTAAATATATATTGGAAAGCAAGACATTTCTCAAACAGTTCTGCTTTTTTTGCATCAATTCTAGCTCCTGTACAGTCTTTATCTGGAACTGGGTCTCAGTCCTTTCTAGTGTCATTCTCCTGAAACATCTAAATTCTTCCATAAGCCATAGATTTTATTTTATACTTCCCAGAGCGAATATCCCTGATGATTTTTCTGTTATTGAGTGGGAAGAGTGCAGTAAATATTCTGCAAGGTTTCTTTACAAAATCTCAATTTAAGTTATTCACTTCTAAATTTTTCTTCTCTATCAAGTTTGCTCAGAAGATTTTTCCCCAGAGAGATGAAATTCAGCACTTCTGAAATGCCACATCAGCATGTTAGCCATCCAAACCAGCATTTGCCTCCTCTTTGGGAAGTAGGTCAGGCTCACTGGTCCCTAGGCAACCACCAAATCTCACTCCCTTGATCAATGCATCTGCATCCCTCTTCATGACGTCTGAAATGGGTTCAGCTGGTATTGTGTGCTGTGGTTTTTGCATTAAAAGATTATTATCTTTTTTTAGCAATGCTAAGTGAGTTATTATTGGCTGCATCAGATCTCTAGCACATTGAATGGCCCATTTTTAAATATTCCATATCTGCTTTCCTTCTCCTCCCACATACTGCCATACAACAGACGAGTTCCCATTGGTCTCTGGCTTTATTTAATGGATTCTTTACCAGACCTTGATTATCAAATTAATCCTCATGCAGTCAAAACTCAGTGGATATGAATTACTCATCAATTCTTTAATACTATAACATCCAGCTTCATTCCTTTATTTTTGTGCTCATCCTTTCTAAGGGTCTGGATGAGCACATGAGCAGAGAGAGAAGTCACAGAGTACACCCCCAGCAAACTGCATTGCACTACACACGTGCACTACCAGGGCCTTTGAAAGCATGAGAAGTGAACAGGCACCATATAGCAAGGCAGGGACCAGAAAGAACAATGACAGAGCTCTGAAAACCTGCTTCCACTGGGGCTGCTTGCAAGGAGATCCCTTGCAAGAGTTGCATTGAGTACTCAAAGCTGCTGTTCAGTCACAGTAGCCTGACCTGGCACTGGTTCAGCCACTGAAGTATCCCATGAGTTTTATGACCCTCATCACACAAATAGTTCCCTGAGGGTTTAGTAATACACATTTCTTAAAATCACTGAGAATATCAGTTCCCTCCTGCTGGTCTCCCACAGCCCATCAGAGCTATGTGAGCACACATATTTTGTATTAGGGGATCAATCTGCTCACTGCAAGCCAAGCTCAGTTTGTACATTTGACTTAGCAATAACACCCAATGCAGTAAATTAAATGTTAATTTAATGCCTTTATATCTGCTTCTTGTAATGTTAGACATGCTTTGCCTTCCAATTTGCAAGGTACAAGGTTACTGCATGCAGAGAGATCTGCAGCTCCCTGGAATACAACCCAGAGCTGTGCCTGGCCTCTGCTATTAGGGCAAGTTCTACTGGTTTATAAGAAAACAGCTCATAAGGTGCTGTATACTTTTCTTCCTTTCTCCTGACAATTATCTTCTGGTTATAGGTCTGAACTAAAATGAAAACAAGGATTTTTTTTCTTAACTACATCAAAAGACATCTTGTACAGGTAAGACTAAAAAGCTAAGAAAGTCCAAACTGCAAACCTAAAATTAAGTTATGATGGAGAGACTAAGGACAGATACCAAAACATGGATATTATTATGCAAAGGTAACAATTGTATTACATTCTCTCATACTTAGTAACTACAACTGCATGATTTAAAAAAAAGAGATAATATAAAGGAATTACACACATATTTCCTATTTACATGGTCCCTACTTGTATTTAAAATTAGTGAAAACACCAATAACAAAAAAAAACCCACCAAAAATATGTGAAACATAAAGGAAAATGAGAATGACATATTTTTCTAAATGTTCTTGCAGATGAGTGATGGGCATGAAACAACATTTTTTTTATATTTGGTTGAAAAAAATGTGCCACTTCTAGTTATCTGTCATAGAAGATACAGACAAGTAAGGGAAAACTTCTTCATAGTGATTAAAACTGGAACTTAGATCCCAGTGCCTCAGGAGAGACAAGACCAAATCCAGCCACTGACTAACCCTGGCCATCACCTGCCCTGGCCCAGCTGATGGAGGGAGGGAACAGTCATTCCACACAAGCAATGTCAAGTGACAGCAGTTTTACCTGACACACACTCAGCAGATGCATCAACAACACAAGTGAAGCAGATGCTGCTTAGACCTTCCCTAGGGAAAGCATGAGAAATATACCTAGATGAATATACCTCCTCACCTCCATGGGATTGCTGCACTAATCGTGGCCTGGCCTAATACCAACATTGGCTCTCCAAAGCAGCAAACCAAGAGGCTTAACAACAACAGGTATTTAAGGAAAACTGTCTTCATTCCTCCATATCCCACCAGTTCCAGGAACCAGGGGTTTGGGGCCTTGGCTTTGCTGTGTGACTGGTGTTCACATAGCTGCAGCCTTAAGACCTGCTGGGCATGACAGCCTGCAGACACAGCAGATTTCCATCTGTCTTCATCACCAAGCTGTGGCTGTCAATCCCACCAGCCTCACGGGAAACCTTGGTGTTACCAATCAGCTTAGCCTACTGTGCACACGCCACACAGCTACAAACCATAAAATTATTGTTTTTACAAGGGCAGTGGATTTAAAATTGCCTAAGCCCTTCAACTGAAGAAATGGAAGGCTATTGCACCAACTTAAATGCACATGTAAATGGATGAAACCGTATGCACCAGTGTCTGGGGATGTATTTGAACCTTGAAGCTACAACATATATTTATGCACAAAAGAGAAAAGGTATTCTGTATTTCTCACAGAATGATTTATACAGGAACTGTCCTTGGAGCAGCAGTTCACCACATGATCTCTGAGGCCAGCAATGGCAGCAGCATCTTCTATAGATACAGAGACATGACAGGTGGAAGAAGCAGACAAGACAAGATTTCTTTTAGGTGTACAAAGTTTGTATTTCATTCATGCTATTTCTGAAATGGAATAACATCAGTAAGTAGTCATGAGGCCACAAGTTAGGAAATTACATCATACACTTGGCAAGGACTGGGGGATATAAATAAATGTGAACATCAAACCTTTCACAGAAACAGATGCAAAAAGGGATTCATTTGCTCCTGTGTAATTTGCAGTTTGCAACATTTACGTGTGGATGAGCAAATTGTGTTTTGCTTCCCAGGAGCCAAAACAGATCTGGCAGAATTGGGCTGTACATTGCTACATGAAGGGCAGAGGGTGACTGTTACAAGATGCAGAGCATAGCACAAGAACCTAACTCAGTACGCCAAAAATCATAAATCCAAGAATGTATGTAAGGAACCTTTTCCTCTCTCTCCATTTCCCATTCAGAGTAGTTCTAGAAAGAGAAAATACTCTGTGTGCTGCAATTTAGTATGAGTAACCTTTATAAAAAATTCTCTAGCCAACCTTACAATAGAAACACTCTACCTCCCTTCATCCCTTTGGGTTATTTTAAACACATTTGCAAGTGGTTCAATACTTAGAGCCAGACCCTGCAACGATAAAAACACAGAATAATTTTATTACCACAACCTGTCTTACAGGTCCTTCTTGGAGTAGATATGCACACGTGCTTCTTCACTTAAATTAACTCTATACAAACTTTTATTGCTTCTTCTGCTTTTATAAAAGAACGACTTAGCTCCCTGGATGAAGGTAGGCATAGATTACTGAGATCCACAGGACACTGGACCACACTTGTCCAAAACTATTGGTATCTTATGCCATTAATTAAAAAGGACAGCATGGATTCATTTCTGGGCACTAGAATTAATAAAATGTCAATTTAGCAGCCACACAGTTTTCAGAATAAGTGTGAGTAGACAAACTGACCTGTCAGACCAAACAATTTGATAAATCTGAATTCATAATAATGCAAAACAAAACAAAACAAAACAAAAAAAAACAACCAAACCAACAACAAACCAAAAGCAAACACCTCTTTGGGAATATTCTTAGCACTTCTCCATGCTGATCTTTAGTAACTTTCCTTCTTCCTTCCCACTCCCCGCAGGGAATAAGCAACAGCCTTGAGATGTTGAAAAATTATGCAAGTGAATCCCACCCCTTCCACTAACATCCCTGCTTGCATGGGGATAGCACTTTCCAGTGCTACAAATTCCAGGCAAAATATTTCTTGATATCTTACTGCCTGGCAGCCACCCCAAAATGTAGAGGTTTTGGTATGTACTATGCAGAAGTATACAGAATCAATTCTTGCTGTTCAGCTCCCCCCCCCCCCATCTAGCAACACTAAGAGCTGGAGAAATCACCTCAATCTGGATTTACCACATTAAAGACTTCTATTGCTGGTCTTGCCTCCCCATAATTAGCTTTTGGTATTTCAATCTGCAAAATCTTTTCTTTATTCAAGAACTCCTATGTGCTATAGTACATCTGCTTAATGATGTTTTGCTATTTTGGATTGTTGGCTATTGAGTACAATGTACTTTTTACAGGAGAGCAAGGAGAAGAAAGACAGGAATCAAGCAAACCCACCCAAAGCATGACCATGACACTGGCATTTTCTTCAATAAATCTTAACAAATTAACACACATACTTAACTAGCAGGAGGTGTAGACACATGACTTCAGTAAGCCTTCCACAAGTTAAATCAATAGTGCTCTACAGCAGAGAGGTTCATTGCTCACTGAAGCTCAGGTAGCTACTGTTTGAAACAATGCACAGATTAAATAACTGCAAATTCTAGAAACGTGGCAGCAAGGGTGGATTGCCTGTCTATTCTAAGATTTGTTGCATTTTCCTGTCTTGCATCTACAATTCATAACTATATGCAGAAGCCCTGATTTCTAATCATTAATTGGAATCATGATCATATAAAAGTAACTATCCTGCACCATAAAATTAATCTAAACACAGAGAAACAATTTCAAGCGAATGGCAGTCTTGCTGACTGAGATTTTACAGATATTGCAAGGATATTGCTTCCTTGCTTCTAGCACTGCTGTAATTTTAAGACACAAATCTAAACACATCTTTATAGTGTTGGCCTCCAGCCTTCACACTTGGCTACTGCAATCACTCCTCTCCTAAATTTTTTAATTTTCCATAAGGATTTTACTTATTTTGATCACGGCCTCTTACTCATTCTCTCTTGCGGTGCAGATAGTAAAAAATAAATGTTATTTAAACACAGAAATTCTTAAAGTAGATTTCACTGGAGTTAGGGTCTATTTTTAGCCCAGCTAGCACAGAGATGCACCGAAGTGTTTACTAGCTTGAACATAGGTCATAAAGTCTGCATTTGTCAATACCAAAGACCACCTGCAGTTTAGGTTATTTATGATCAGTGACAACTGGGTATTACTCTCCAACAGGCAAATACATTTAACCCTTCTCCATCAGCCATAAAGCTCTTGAATGGACACAGCAGTAGTGACCTTTGTGTGTTTCTCAAGAGTGTCTTTCCATCCTTGTGCCTCTGGAAACATACAGGAGACTAGCTGCCTTCAGACTTACAGGCTTTTCTTACTGCTCAGATCAAAAGGGAAGCCCCATGCAGGGCTCGGACATGCAGGGCCAAAATCCCTCAGGAACCCCCTGAGAAACAACAGGCAAATTACCTGGAAAGCAAAACAAGCCCATCTGCAGAAGATAGTGGAAAGAACTTGAGAACTCAGACCTGAGAACTGCATATGTTACTGTATATCCACCGCTTCACATTTTATCAATTTCAGTATTATTTCATCTCAAATTAACCTTGCAGATAATTATAAGTCCCTGTGAAGTATTCAGATATGAAATGCAAAGCCACTTACTTTGACAGTACTGTCAATTATCTCTACTGCCTTTATTACTTATGATTTTGTATTAGTTTCCTGTTTTCCACCGTTAACACTCCAAATTCATGAAGATGTTTCTAAAAGAGTCTCCTGGCCCACCTCTCCCTTGCTGACTCTTCAGGGTAGGAGGCTGAAGGAAGTTGCAAAGGGCAAAAAGATCTAAATTGGTCAGGTTTGGGCAAATACAAGAATTTGATCAGAGGTAGTGATCTACAGGATCAGGACTCAGTTGCTCTATTGCAGCTTTTCTCTGCTCTATTAAACAGTGACTTCATCTCAGCCCAGAAAACCTGCTCTACAGTTCAGCCCTGTAATAATAAAAAAGGATGGAACAATGAATTAATGGTTTTGCAAACCAAGGAAGTTCTCCCTGGGAATACTGCCATCGTTATATTTACCTACTTCAATACAAATATGATAAGCTTAGATTTGTAATCACCCCTGGTTTCCTCTACAGTCAACAGATAAAACTGGTGGTCAACAAATAAAGTCACATGATGCTTATAATTTGGATTTTGGATTGCCTGGATTGGGAACAATTGGTAACATTTCTCTAAGACTTCTTACCACAAGAAACAAAAACAAGTTTAGTATTGTTTAATAAGCCTAATGAATAGAATAGAGCTTTTGAAGTCAAAACGGAATCCCATTTTTTCTCCTCTTTATAATCAATTAATGAAAAATAATGCATAAATCACCTTGTGTCTAAACCAGGTGCAGAGCATCACCTGGAACCATCCTATAAGCACAGAAAACAAATCTGAAATCTGACTTTCAAAACAGAATGATCACTCCATTCCTCACCAACTCCAGTTCACCATACAAATTATTCTGGATGAATTCCTATTTGTTATTTGGGTGAACACAAGTCTTCTTGCAATTAATGTCCATGAAAACCCAAGCTTAGTCTGTGTCACTTGTCATGCCTAAATGAATACTAACACTAATAATTTTACACAGTGATTATCTATCATGTAAATAACTACCATGACCTCCTCAATGTCAGTCCTTAGTACACTCAGAGCAATTAGAAACAACTATCCTGCTGTTTGGAATAACAGGATTGATGAAGCCAATAGAAAGATTTCTATTTATTTCCAAAATTAATAAATTATTTTAACTATATACTCATGGCTTTAAAAATGTTGCCTCTGAGTCTTTAATTCACTTGCAATCAAAATATTCTTTGCAAAAGAACAGGGCAAGACAACCCTCGCAGGTCTCCTGTGGTTTCCTGCCAGACCACTAAAGTCTTCAAGGTTGGGCTTCTGCTTCTCCACCATCAACCACCAACCTGGCAAGCCCTAGGAGAGCTGGCTGTGGACAGGGCTTTTGGGGCTGATCTACTCCATCTTAGTAAGGTGCTGGGCAGTGCATGATTGCATTTTGCATTTGTGGAGGCAGGAACGTGAAGCACTGGCTCCACTACTGGCTCCATCCGAGGAACTCAGGCACATGCTGCTGAAACTGCCAGGAACTCCTGCTTCTCTGTTAAGAGCTCCTCCAGCTCAGCCTTGTGAGCAAAGACCTCAGACACAATGCAGCAACAGATTCAGAGCCAGTGCCTCTCCCAAAAAGGAAGATCCTACTTGGTTCATTTGAGAATTAAAAAATAACAAGTCAGAAGTTTTGTATCTTAAATGCTTGCAAGAAGCAGCAGAGTAGTTATGATCACACAATACTTGCTGTGTTTTTTCATAGAGGGACACTGTTTTAACAAGCAAGCTGACACATTCTACACTGGCTTTATCCTCTAAATGATTTCAGTTTCTGTGCCAAAATCAGCACATTATAATAATCTTGCCCTGGAATGGAATGCGGGAGAAATTACTTACTACAAATATTCACATACATATGTACTTCTCAAAATAATCTGATGTTTGCTCATAGTAGTAGCTAGAACAATAAATAGATTAACAACTTATTATCTCTCTCTTCTGTGAAGATTATAGTTCTCTGCTCCTTGGCAAACACTTTGGATTGTGCAACAACATTACATTTCATTATGGATCACTGTCACATACTTTTGTGCTATGAAGCTTTTGTGTGAGATGCCAAGTTTGTTACAAAAATCTTTGAAGTGAATTAAATTTTATGCAGTGTCATTCAATTGGTTATTGATACCATTAAATATCTTCCCAATTCATATTCCTGACAATGCAGCTTGAACTGCAGAAGACTTTAAAAAGTAACACTTGCTCACAATTCTTGAATTAGCTTACACTGCTGAGCCACATGGAGCCCAAACTTCAGCCTGGTTGCACAAGTGATTTAGAAAAATACACACAACTGAAATTAAGGATTCCAGATTTACCACTGGGATATTCTGCTGCATTCCCACTGATCTCCATAGCATTGGTTAATAGCAAAGGTCACTTTGCATTCCAGCACGCTTGAACAACCCTCTGAAGAGCCATGCCTGGGGCTCTGGAAAGCTTCTGAGGACTAACAGAGCAGAGGGGAGATGAACAAGGACAAGATGTCGCTGATGTGTTGAGGTATGCCTTCATAAACAATCAGGGAAACTCTTTAGAAAGAGATTCAGTTCTAACAGGTTTTCAGAGATCTGAGTCATCAAGAGAAAAAACAGGGCACTTTGTGCTAATTTTGTCAGAACTTGCTGATTGCCACTACTATTTAATCAGCATACTTAATGTCATTCATTACGATGAATATTCACTTACTGATGAACAAACCTTCCATCGCATTTGTCAGCAATAATCACTTCTTCAGGGAAAGGCTGAAAGCCTCACAGCCCTCTGATGAACGTGCTAAAATACACCAAGATAACCAACAGTAAGAAACTGAAATTGGCAATTTAAAGATTATGTTCAACTGGCTGATGTACATCTCCTCAGACTCTCATGATGTCTTGATGAGAGATTAAAAGCCCTTTTGGCAGTGTGACCTTTGCATGTGTAGGGTAATCTATATCTCCTGTACATCAGATCCCTGCCTCTCTTGTCCCCTTTAAACTCATTTTCAAGCTTTCTGTTTTGCTCAGCTAAAGGGGGTTCAATGCTATACAGGTGAACATTCATGGCTCCTGCTGCTTTAGGGGTAGGATCAGAAAAATAGTGCTACTCCCACATGCTCATATAAAAAAAAAAAAAGGCAGTAAAATGTGAATTAAAACTATGGTAGAAGAACAATGTGTTTTGGGAAACAAAACAGCAGATGATCCCCAAATTTAGAAGGTTTATCCCATCATGCAATCAGGCCCCAAATTCCAGGACAGCCCAAGAAAAGCTGCTACAGACCAAGGAGAATGGGAGCTCTTCAGCTCAAGTGCAGCAGACCTACGGCTCTGATATAATGTACAGGGATTAAGCAGTGGCCTTCCAATACCTTTCTGAAGATTAGTGTAAGATTCCTTTCTTAGATAATATAATTATGTCAAGAATCAGTCCCATTTCTTCTTGTCATCAATACCTTTATGCACTGTCATTAATATCTTTCTAATTTTCTTATTCCTAGGGAAGAGATCCCATTAAGACTTGGTGTAACACCCTTTTCTCACACAATCTTATTGTATAACTTGCTGGCAAATGTATCCACCAGGGAACAAAGCACAGAATTTATTTGATTTTCCTATATAACTGCCCTGGAGCAGATGCTCCAGCACGGAAGATTTTCAGATCATCAAGATGGGGTAAGGGGAATGTCATGGCCTGTGGTAGTCTGTGTAGGGGCATTTATCAGAAAGACAGCATTGTCCTCTCATGCAACAAAAGGTACTTTAAAAATGCTTTTAAGTAATTAAATACGTTATTTCTGAAACACAAAAGACTGAGGAATTCATTCCCCCACCTGATGAGTTTGTTTCCTTGATGCTGAAATAGACTCAGTAACACATATAATCCTTCCTCTCAGTCTCTACATATGCCAGTGGATATTTCCATTAGGGACATGGATTACAAGGCACTCAGACAAGAGGCTGGAACCACAATTTACTGCCTGAACAAAACATTAGGCTGTTCTTCAGGCTGTTTTCTTGAGGTCAAAAAACTTCTCCCCTACTCTAGTAGGATGGAAACATATTTCACTTTGACAAGTCACAGAACAATTAAACACTTAAGAAGAAAAGCAATCTATCGGCTTGCGGGGTAAAAGAGATTCACATTTTGTATCCCAAAATGCAAAGGTGGCAGAAAGTTGTGCAAACATTGATGGAATTTTGGATTGCTATCCTGTGGTTGTGAAAAAGAAATTGTACCTTGTATCTAACTACCAATAAATGCAACTCATGCAGGAAAAGAAAGACATCTTACATGAGAAAACAAGCAGCAAGGGAAATTAGTCTGTAAAACTTAATTCCTAAGATACTTATGGATCTGGCACGGGTCAAGCACTAGAAAAGACGCATGAAGGAGAAAGGTTGTGATGGGGATCCATGTTGCCAGAGCTCTGGAATGCTGCAGTGTATGTTTAAAGAAAGCCTTTCTTAGAATTGCAGGATCCGCATGGCACGGTGCACACATGGTGCATAGTATGACATTAACTGAGGAGAGGATCTGAACAAGGAAAACATCTGCATCTTCTCCTTTTTACATGGCTACAATGGCCCCTTCTCAAGGGAATTAGGTGCCCATCTGCATGAGCGCTGGCACTGGCCAATAGAAAATTTTCCTCTGGAAAGGATTTTTTCCTAAGGACAAAAGCTGCTTTGAGAGTTGAAGTTATTCTGCTCACAATATACTTACATAACTTTTTTTTTTTTTAATTATCTCTGATGCAGTTTTCCTGATCTTTAGCTTGTTATGGTAATATTTGCATTTTTTCAATGTGCTTTCAGTGAGAAGCCACAAGTAGGTGAACAAAACTGATTGTGTATATAAATACCACAAGAGACCTGACAAAAATAACATTTAACCAGTGAGGAGGTGCCCACAGGCCATATGCATGTGGGTTTACCCATTTCACTGTGCATGACTTGGCTGTGTAATACATATTTTACATCAGCTTCTGCCCTGACGTTGTTCACATCAAACCCTTGTAAGAAGATAGACAAGCTCTTAGGAGGATATGAAATTACTGGCACAACAGGACACACATAAGCCATGGCTTAATTCAGCAGTGTCCTTAGGTGCCACCTTTTCCTAGAGTATTTCCAGCTTCCACAAAAGTTTCTGGAAAGCAAGAGAGCAATATTTAAAAGTCAGCAACAGTTTAACTTGAGTCTTACACTATTTACATCTATTTATCTTTTTTTCCTTGTAAGGTTTGCATGTGACAGGAGAGTAATTTGCAACTGATAGCAGTGAGATGCATGACTTTGCATACATTACCCACTATGGTGCAGCATAGAGATATTTCAAGATAGCTTAAAATAAACTGGCTTGAGCACAAGAAATGGGTTGAGATGTAACAACACAGAGCTCTGCCCACAGTTCCATCCATCCCAACAAGTACCCAAAGCAACTGGCACAGCTTGCAGATACATTAGGCTTGGATGACTGCCAATCTCTGCCACTCCTACCCCTTTCTGAGCAGGCGTTTTATTCCACCTTAACAGCATTTCAGCAGAGAAAGCTTAGGCTCCTGCTACCCATGTCCTCCATGCACAGCCACTTGTCACCAGCCCTTGCAGCAACACCCACACCAACATCAAACAGGCAAACCAGCCATACCACATGCCACAACAGCAGCTGTGGCATCTGCAGAGAGCAGGAGCCTAAACCCCTCCCTCAGAACCATATGGAGACACTGGAGACCCTGCACTGGAACAACCACTGTGGTATCCTGCACTGCTGCCACACTGGGCAGGGGTCAATGTAAAAGTAAGGAATAAAGATTTCATGTACCTCAAAGGTGATTTACAACAAGTGGAGAAGGGGAAATGGGACAGGAAAAGCTATTTTCCTCCAAATTTGTATGGCACATGAAATTTCCTTCTTAGCATACCAGGTCCTTTCAGGATATAAAAATGGTAGTGACTGCAAAAATAACAAGATGATGACATAAGAATCAAAACTAAAATTAGGTGTCTGAGGCACAAAACTATATTAATACTTTTGAATTAAAAAATAAAGTTTTGTAAAATTTTCAATGTATTCTCCTTTTTGGCCTGAGCAAATATATGCTAAATGTTATTAAAACTGCAAATATCAAAGAAAAAGAATCAGATACACTCTTTCAGTGAAATTCCTGATTATGTAGGAAGAAGGTATCAAAACCCCAAAGAGTTAAAAGATCAAACATTTAGTATACTTTCAAATATCAAGTTCAGACTCAATCATTCATCAAGTTTATCTCTTCCCAGATGCAGGGATGTGATCTTTACTAGGTTTAAAGCATTTCCTAAACATCACTTCCACTTCCATACTACCTAAATAAACAATGCACTTGTAGGCAAGAGTGCATTTTGTGATCTGCTACACCAATTTTCAGTTGCTTCTGGTTTTGGGAGGTTTTTAATGCTACAGTTCAATTTTTGCTCTACTCCCTCCTGCAATCAAGAAAGGAATCTAGAAATTTAAAGGGTTAGTCCAGGAAAAACTCACAATTTATTACAGAGGCTTACATAAAAGCAAAAACAGCCACAGTGGATTAATGTATTTCCTTTCCCACAGCTTTTTCACTTAAACCATAACTGTGCATATTTACTGCAACTCTTCCATCTGCCAGCGGCATTGTGCTGACACATCCGGCACACAGGCTGAGGGCTGATGGCAAGGAGACAGGTCCCACCACTGCTCTCAAACTTTGTTATTAATATAGCATGAAAACTGGTGAAAAGCCACACTTACAGACATTGCTGACTATCAACAGTGACCCAAATCCCCGCTATTTCAGTCCTTTATCCTAAACTTGAGTCAAGTCTTTAACAGTATAAAATGCTTATAAACAAAAACTAAAATAGATTGTCATCAAAAGCTTAAGGGTTATAATCAGACTTGCTCCTTTTTCTTACAAGTCCTGCATAGCCTGTGTAGGGGAAGGAGAAATGACTCATGGAGACATTTAATTTTTCTTTTATGAAGAGCAGTACAACCACAGAGGAGGTACTTACCTTTTGCCAAGGTCAAATAGAGTCCACATCACTGTCAGAGTTTATCCTTTGAACCCAATCCTTTCAGCAGGCATATTATAACACACACACTTGACAATATGGGAAGTGTTACTGATAGATAAGTTATGTAAATGATACAGCGTACTACAATCACCTCTAAAGTCATTCTCCGAGTTCAGACGTTTCTGGAAGAGATCAACCAGCCTCAATGTCACTCCAGTGCCCCAACATGACAAACTCACTAACTGCAGCAATGTCAGAGTAATTCTTCCAACAGTTTGGTGACCTCTTTGAAAACCTCTCTCCAGCCTAACACCAGCCTGAAAAAACTTAGCTCCTCCCCAAACTGAAAAATGCACATAAAATGTGCGTATGTTGCTTCCATGTAGTGAACTTCAAGAAAAGTAATATTTTCTTTTCTCGTTTGTGAGGGCAAATCTGTTTTGCAATATGGTTATTTCTGAAGTGTTATTCTTAATTACTAGTAAACATGCTGACTGCAATTCTGACACTGAATTTCACCCCTCTTTCATATTTTCTTTCTGTCCAACATCTTCTACATTACCAAGATGGGCAAACTCACAGCAAAACGTGGCCATTTAAGCAGCTTGAGAAGGCCACCAAAAGCCCCATACAATCCCAGTTGTCAAGAAAGCTGAAATCCAGAGGTCTTCAGACTACTGGAAAACACAGCCATCCCAACCACCCTCATCCTACTGATGCACCAAGCAACAGCCACACAGCCAGAAGTGGTCGAAGTAAACCCAAGTAGCTCCCACACCATATGATGCTGATTTCTTCCAGAGGTTAAAGTACTGCAGACTCGTTTGCTGTGAACAATAGGCAGGCTTGGTCATACAGATGTTTATTCACTGGGAATACAAATCGGACATATCTTTTTTTTTTTTTTTTCTTTTTGTTTGCTGCGCAGATGTCAACAAAAACGTCCAAGTTCATACTTCCAACTGGGCTTTACACTAAAAGCCATGGTGTGAGCACAGACAGTCTTTCCCTGCCCCATGAAGCTTCCTGGCAGGTGCTTTTTCCTTAGAGACGATTATTACTATTGATGACGCACATCAATGCTTTTCATGCCTATTTAAAAAGAAAAAGCTGCCAGCTTTCTTAACTCTCTGCTATAAAACTTAATCATTTACATCTTAGCACAAATAATATTTCCATGTGCCACACTAGTCTCATCTGATATCAAGCTGTGAAAAAAGAATCCCCTACTGATCTTGACAGTCTTAAAGGTAATAAAACGACTTTTGGTCAAGAGTGTCAGTTAAGACAGCAATCTCATAAAGGAACCTTGTAAGAAAGATCACCCATTGCTATTCATAAACACAAGCCTGGTTTGGCTATATTCAATTACAAGCAAAGAAGGATAATTAAACAGTTCATGATATGGAATGGCTATAACATGTGCAATCTTATTTATGTTCTCTGCACCTGTGTTTTCTATGGCTTAAATTATAATACTGATCTTTTAAACTGCACTCAGAGAATATGCCAGTTCATTCACATGGGAATGAAACATTCCATTTTTAATTAATATGTAAATTTAAAATGATGCAAGATATTGCAGAGCCTTGCCACTAGCCAAATATATACTGGCAAATAACTATTAAGATATTTACTCTTGAGTCAAGACAACCCAAGTACTTCCAGAAGTAGACGGTGTGCCCAGTTTACTTGTCAGTGTTACTTCTCCCCTTTGTTCTCTCCACCCCAATTTTGGTTTTTTGTGGTGCTTCAACTCACATTATTTAATCCACAGAGTAACGGGGACCTCTAGTAGCTCATTTTTCAAAACGGATTGTAACCTCTACCCGTGTAAGCTGCAACTGCATTTTCCAGCGCTCGGGGCAATGAAACCACAGAACCCTTGCTAAAGCCCTCTAATCCTTGACAAAGTCTTTGAGGTGGAGGCACCCAGTGCTGTCAGATGCGCGCAGGGGGACGGCCCGGGGAGCTCTCGGTGCCGTGGCGGTGCCGCGGGTGGCAGCTCTGGCTCCGAGGTGGCCGCGGGACGCCCGCCTGTCCCCAGCGGCCGCGCGAGCGGTGCCACCGGGGAGCGAGGGCCGAGCAGCCCCCACGGCCGAGGCAGGTGGGTAATTCCACAGCTTTACCGCAACTGCCCGCTCTGTCCTAGCACCGACAGGCTGCTCCCGCCCTAAATATCGTGGGAAACATAACATCCTTATGCTTTTACTTAGTTATTACACTTTTAATTAATTCTTGCAGTATCATGGTAGGTTACTGCTATGTCTGTAATTTCATCTGCCGTAGATTCCAGCCATTGCTTTTTACAGATCTTACAGGAGTTACAAAATAATTGTCAGGTATTTTTATTTTGCATGTTCCTTAAAAGTACTTGAAAAGAAAGCACTGGTAGTTGGTTTGGATATAAAAATTGAAGGCAATCTAATATAAACTTTATCTTTTTAAAAAGCCACTTAGTTCCAAGCCTCCTAAACACAAAGAAAAAAGAAAGAAGAGACTGCACAATATGCATGTTTCTAGACAGGGAATTCTTAAAATACATGACTGCTCTTTATTTCCAGTTCGTTTTCAAGTGTGTGGGTAACACACTACGATATTTTTTGTTTGGCAAACACTTTCCCCTAAGGTAGAAGAATAGAAATGGCTTGATAAAGAAAAAGTACAATTATACAACTGAATGAAAACTCATCTACCTTCAATATATTTAAACACATGCAAAAAAACCAGATTTATATCCTTAAAAATTTTAAAATGCACCCTTAAACCCACTGTAATAGTTAAGCATAACCATTAGTTGACTTCTCTATTATAACATGGACTAGTAGTAATTAAAAATATTTGTGTAATGATCTATTTTATATATATATATATATATATATATATCCCCCCACAAAAATCTAATGCCAGACACATCAAAGAATTTTCTGACACAAAAAGCTGATATTATTCAATCTTTGTAGTACACTGACTTTTAACTATAACATCAAAATGTGTTTGCACTTGCTGCCTGTACACTCTGGACAGCACAGAACTTGCTGAGCTCAGTGAGGACTTCAAGAAAATTTCTTCATTGCCAGTATTGACATGTATATATTAACTCCTGAGAAACAGAAATTATGTAACATTTTAACTACTCTCACATACTGTTTTTCCTTTACTACCAACCAATGGTCCTTCATATTTGCCATACTTTCCTTATACCATCATTCTTAGAAAAACACTTAAAATTTACAAAAAAAAAGTTTGAAAATACTTGACTGAAAAAGGTAACAAAACATCAATTCAAGCTAGGTATTACTATTTTTTAAAAACAAGCTTCTAACATATGAAAAATCACTTTTAGAGAATTCACAAAGAATGAAGTGTTTTAAATAAGATTTTCCTACTATGACAGCCAACACCTAGGATTATTTTCACCGTGCTTTATTCCAACAAGCCAACAGCATAGCAGCTTCTAGTTGTATGTGCAACTCAATCATCTCAGAACAGCAATTCAGAAAAACAAATTTCTTAAATGTTTAATAGATTGCCAACAGCATACTAATGGAAAATTATTCTAAAGGTATAGCAACCACGATACTTTCTCCCAAGTAATTAGAAAAACATCTGTTATTTACATTGGGTTTTTTGTTTATAACAGTTACTCTTTCTTTTCTTTTTACCTCTAGGTGATATTTTATTTCACAGTAAAAGGAAGTGCATGGCCAGTTTTAGGTTATGAAGGATTACACGGCATTAGGACTGTCAGAAGAAAGAGTGAAGGCAAACTGTGAACCAGCCAGATTAACACCAATGGTGTCACCAGGATTTTCCTTCTGGCGCTTAACTTTTTACATTTAAAATATTCCTTCCTTTTTTAGATTTAAAATTTAATCCTTCAAACAATCTTATCTTTATCTGAACTTATGATATGTCCAGTGCTATAGTTTCAGTATTTTGCAGACTTCTCTGCTAAGAAGGATGTAACAAATCCATCTAGGGTATTAACTCTTTTGTAATTTGTGGCTTCTTAAAGGTTTTTTTTAAGATGACAATTATATGATGAAATTCAAAACTCATTCTTAGCAACCTAAGCTGAATACAAACAAATTTTAATACTCCCAGCACATCACTGAGACTTGTACTCAAGAAAACCAGCAGAAACTCAGATGATTGAAATATCCATGAGCATTCTTAACTTTTGGGATTTACCATAGAAATGAAACAGCAAGAATAAATACACCCAATTGCCCCTCAACAAGTACTACATCACCCCCTTAATTGCAGGGTTTTTCCAATACTAAAAACATCAAAAACAAGTTTATATACTTTTAAGATTATATGCTATCATATATGACGAGGAATCAATACAAAAAGTGGTCATTAATATACTTATCTACTAGTTTCAATAACACAATTTCAATTATGGTTGTCAACCCTTTACTTTCAGAGCTTTCCTACAAACTTCAAAATTCCAGAAATAAAGATGACTGTAACCACTATTTTTTACTACAACTGTTTTGTAAAATTTACCACAACATGTATTCTGAAGCAGATTCTTTATTTTTATATTAAAATTTATTTTATATTACTACTTAATATGCAAGCAATTAGGCCACTGATTTAAAAAAAAAATCTTTGAAATAGAAAGCAGAGTTTTTATAAGTTTCCAGATAAGTTTGTAACAAGTATTCCTTAAATCTAGCAGTGTTCAGAGTCAGGCCAGAGTAGCCCATTTATGGTTTCCCCACTGCAAATGAAACAAACAAAATAATACATACCCAACAAATCTTTTTGACATGATCTACAAAAACCAAACTTGAGTATAACAAAAGTAAACAGCACTATTATGTAAAATTTTGACAGCATTATCTGACAGCATATTTAGTTGGAAAGAGAGACAGATGAATTTATATGAAGAATATAAAAATACAAATTGTCTGCCAAAATATTTCTTCCCTTTATTAACTAGCCATTTATCTGAGAAACTGTTGAAATACATTCCGCTAAAATCTGACTGCTAATATGACGTACTTGGGCCATTCTCACTGCACATTGATCAGAGGAAACACTTTCATGCTCTACTGAAAATGTGCAGGTATTTTTTAGCACTCTTTCAAGCACAGAAAGAACTTCCTTAAACAACCTGATTGTGCTTAATGTACTCTGCTTCATTGAACATTCACACAAATTAAATCAACTAGACCAGAAAGCAATCAACAAAAAAAAAAAGGCATCAATTTGTTTTTGCTTACAAAATTTTGAGTGGACAATGAAATGCAGTAAAAACTACTCAAAGATTTTGCTTGTTTGTTATTTTGTTTTATCATTTGTTTTGTTGGTTTTATTTAAATAAAATCTAGAATCAGGCTAAACAGTCTCCCAGAAGCTGTTTAAATTATTTTACAGTTTTCCAAGAGTGGGCTGGGTTCAGATTTTAGGGTTCAGGACCTTCAGTGGAAAATCTGCCCGAACTCCAATCTCCCACACAACATAGAAACTTGGCCTCCAAAGGGATTTAGTCTATCAGAAATCAGCTTGAGAGATACGATTCAAATGCTGGGTCTGGTAATTCCAGGTGTTCTCAAAGCCGTGTTAGCGTCACAAATGGAGAGGATTTTACCCTTCCCCACATCCTGTTTAAAGAGCAGATGTGGGGGCTCCCTGGACCCTGACAGACAACTCTTTGTTCCCAGTTGACTGGAGGGCGTCCAAGCGTTCTGCTAGAGAAAACGGGGTTTCTCTGTCCCAATTGTGCTATGAAGGAAGGAAAATTGCTAATTCCACTGGCTCTTTAGGGGGCATTTCTCAATGAGAATGGTCAAGGTTACCAACATCTCCACAGGTTTCACAGTTGGCTCATTTTAAGGTGCTTTTTGTTTTGTTTTTCTCTCAAGCCCAAAAATACAAGTGAATGAATTTTCATGAATAACATCTCTAGGATTGAAGATCTATTGATGAGAATTAATTGGGCTTGGGCTTTAAATTGTCTCATGCAGTCTGCTCATAAAGGAGTATTTGAAATCACTAACTGAATGCAATGAGACAATTTTCCTGCACAACAAAGCCAACATTCCCATTCTTTCTTTAGCCATTTTATTGAGAAATATAGCATTTATTCCCTCTGCTGGTTCTCTAACCAATCTTAATAATGGATATTAACACCTATTTTGCTCAGATGCCAGAGAGCATGCAGAAGATTCCCTGGGAGGTTTCCTGAAGCAAAGATTCAGAGAAAGAATTGCTAATTCTAAAATAGAAATTTTCACGTTCCAGGGGAATTAATGAATAATATACAGAAAATCTCAAGGCAACTGATTTTGGAAACTTTGCATAAAATTAAAATTCTGAGAGAGCTGAACAGGAGTCTCTAAAATATTAATTTTTGGTACAATCTCACTGAGAGATATGATGAAGATAATAAGAGGAATAAAAAAAGCATTTTCATGTTCCTCAAATAGAAAGGTTCATGCTGCTTCCTGATCTTTGAGGGTAATAAGACAGGATATATCTATTGGTAAAATTTATTGGATAATTTGTTAATTTATTGGAGTTCTAAAACAGCATGATTTGCTTAGTTATATGCCTGTAATATATATGCACTGAGTAAAAAGGCACTTTTTAAGTACACATGTAAAGAACTGTTCCAGAACTAATTATTCCTACAGGATATAATTCCATTCTGATTTTATTAAATGTACTTTAACAATGGCTTTGGAGTATTTGAGATAAACAAATTTCATGTCACATCAATGTGATATTTCATGTATTGTGCAAATGAGTAATTTGCACCTTAAACTCCTTCACAGGTTTGCTCCCAGCGCTGTACACAGCAGGTCACTGCCAGTACTGAAAAGTTTTGCTGCAGTTTAGCAGCTCCAGTTTTCAGTCACACAACGCTGCAACAGTGACAAAATTATGAGTTTTCTTTGCCACTCCATTTACTGGGAAGCATTTTACTCAAACCAGTAAGATCTGATAAAAAAGTAACCTTTCCAGCTTTCAGTCCAGCTAAAATAAAAACACACGGGTCATTGCTTTAGAAAGCAAACTCCAAGCGAAGGACAGCAAAATACTGCTGAAGGAATGGTTCTGATACTCTGCTGACTTGTATTACCTGTTTGATACATGAAGAGCCTGAAAGCTGGGGTTTGGAAAATTTTAAAAGTCACCATGACAAATTTTAACATAAAAAACATCAATGTGTTGCAGATGTTAAGCCTTTTCTGCTAGTCAAGCGGAATATTTTGGCTGTTTAAATCCTTCAAGATAGGTGGTTTAAAGAAATAATCACAATTCTCTAACTGCAGAGGTGGCGAGGACCTGGCTGGGACCAAAGCAGCTCATTCTTTACCACAGTTCATTTTTTCTGCCTTTTTTTTTTTTCCTTCTAACCTTTTTTTCCTTTTTTTGACAGTTGCAAAATGGGTGAACGACACTAAAAATCGTTGACACTTTCATTCGGCAACTCCACAGATCTCTAACCAGGAGCCGCGTACAATGCATCGAACAAACCGACAGCACAGTATTTAACAGGTAACACTTCTGTATCTACTCATCTAGTCCTAGGAGGCACTGGGGATTAACCTCCATTTACACTCCACAGGGTTAGGGAGTGCTTCAGAGCAGCCTATGCTGCTGCATTTGCAATTTTTCATAAGAGCATTTTACAAATCTGTGTAGTAAGAATTACAAACTCCAGGACAAGGAGTGACCACATTGTCTGATTCGGATTTTTAGTAAATAACTAGGACCACTTTTAGTCAATATAGAAGTATCACTTGTGGGGATGACAGCAAGAGAAACCATTTATGGTAATAGTTATTAATGAGATACACCAACAAATTTCTCCAGAAAGATATGAAGACCTTTTTTGCATTGGGAAAAACAGGGGCTTAATTAGGCTGTGATTTATTCTGTGGTTTCAACTTAACTTCTGTTTCTTGCCTGACACTCAGAAATTATCTATAGTATGTAAGTAAGAAGTATGATATCAAGGAAATATCAGTTCAGCTCTTCTAATTATTTTTTAACCTTATTCAATACCAACCTGCAGCACTTTTTTTTCATTCAGTACAAAAATACTCTGAGTTAGATTTCATAAAACTCGTTCTAACCATTTTAAAACAGTTTGCCCCCGTCCATGAGATTAATATTGCACGTAAATACCATTTAGACAGAAAGCAGGTAATACATTGAAGATGATCAGAGAAGACCTTATACTGGCACTACTGGACTGTATGAACTGCCTCTATGATAACAATGTTTTCTCTGATTAAGAACTCATTTTGAAAGAATTTCAGTTTTCCTTTGTTCACAGCAGAATTCTCCCCTCATACAGAGATTTTTGCCCACTGACTAATAAAATTACATAGATGAAGATGTTAAATAGTAGTTTCTGCAAGGCTTCACTAACACAAGGTCAAATATGTATTATCTGTCACCTTAATTTTCTTTTTCAGGTATAACTCTCCACTATTGCAAATCACACAATAATTGCTCATGTTGGTAGGCATGTCAACAATTGGCATAAAATAACCTCCATAACTCCTGAAAAGTGTTTTCTGTATTTACCATGAGGAAAGTATTCCTGTAATTTATTTTCCATGGTATGATTAAGTTGAAGAGACAAAAGCAACTTAGTCATTACTTATTAACAATTACATTTTTATACAGCCTGAACACAGACAAAGAACATTTCATTTTTCTGTTAACACAGAAGTTCATGAATTTTCATTTCCATCTTCAAAGTTCTGCTTAAATTTTGCAAATGTGTCTTTAGATAGGGAACCATTCACCAGTTAAATGTCTATTTTGAATAAATTGTTTCTTCTCTTTGCCCCTTCCCTTCCAGTAAAGGAAGTTGCTATAATATGTAAGAGACTGAAATCAGAGGGAAAACTACCACTTTGCCAAAACCACCTATATTTATTCATAGTGATAAGAATGCACAGTCTCTTATGGGATTTTCTTCTTGTGCATTATTTATAGCTAAAAATAAAAAATAAATTTTCACAGTTACATTTTATTTACATTATTTAATTGTATTTTTAAAATACCAACATAAATAAAGCCAATCAAAACATAAAGTTTCTGAGAGATATAATACTTTATTATTAACCCACAAACAGAGACAGAGAAGCAACTGTGCAGGTAAACTGCTTTGCTCTTTCAACACTGCAGGGTCCAAGAATTTGGGGCAGGGGGCAGTGTCCAGCCAAATACTAAATGGTTTAACAAAACCCATCATAAAACAATGTGAGTGAATCTGCCCACTAGCACATGCCAGCACAGACAAAGCATCTTTTCATGCATTCTAACAGTTTGTACAGAATTTCGTGTTCTTTCCAAAGCTTCCCTCAATGCCTTACCTTTATGAGGGTCTATATTAAGTTTTCACCACTTATCTAACAAAAAAAATCTTTAAAATAATGCACGTAACTAACTTCTCCTTAAATGAAACATTATGTAATTGCAGTGGCCCTTCTTAAAAATGAGTTAAAAGGAATTAACTACTTAATTTAAAAAAAAAATCCCAAATGCACCATAAAAATACACTTTGAAAGTACACCTATTGTACAAAACCAATAATCAAACAAATAAATCATGTTTAAAAAAATTTTTTATACTTCCAAATTGTTTACACTACTTCATGCTTTTAACAGATCTCTGTTTAAGGAAGCATGATTTCCTATGACTTCCTGGTGTCACTAGCAAGTGTTCTCCCACAGCCCTGTAGCTCAGTAAGCCTTGCTAAAGACTTTAATGAACATCCTTAAAAATAGAGAAAAGTTTGTGACTTCTCCTATCTAGGTCTTTTAAATGCCAGCACTATCAAGCAGACACGCCAGGACCCAGGAAGGATAAAGGTATGTTGTCAACAAAGGAAAAAAGAGATAAGGCCTTCTGTTCCCACCCCCTTGACCTAACAAAAACCCAAAGGGCTTGATATTGGTCTCCAGGTCAAAAATAGACTGTCTGCATCTGAAAGCAGCAGAGAACATTTCCACAGCTATCTCATTCTTAGTTGTTTTGCAAACCACATTAGGCACTTCAGAAAAACAGCACCCACATCTGCTGTGGAATCATTTGGGAACAACTCTGAATTCTATTTAATAAAAAGCATGTTTTTTCAAGAGCAATAGAAGCAATTAAGAAAAATAAATCCTACCGTGAAGACTGTTCTCTTGTACATTATGCTTTCAATAGTGTCTTCACAAAACCACCACTAACCTATTCCACTGAAAATTAAAACCAAAACTCATACACCTCCCTCTGCCTTTTTACTCATCTCAATATCCCACACCGAAGGTACAAATGCTTAACAAAAGATTGGATAGCCACACAGCAGTGAGATACACTGTGTTCTTCTTATCTATCAAGGAAAAAATAGCATTAACTACCAAATGCTATTTCAAGCAATTTTAACAAACCAGTATCATCAAGTCAAATGAACACACTACCTTTTCTGATTCATTATCTTTGGTTTTGCGTTTCTCCTCTTATAAAATTTTGTCTGCTTTCCTCTGATAAAAACTCAGTAATTCCCCATGTTCTTGCTGAGCACTCATGTGAGTACACACGGTTCAACTGCTTGTGTTGTCCAAGCCAGTATAGCTTAAATCCCAGCCAGCCAGGAGGCCAGGCAGATAAGCACTGGCCTATGGAAAATTTATCTTTTGAAAGGGAACAGAGTGCTTGAAACGGAACTTAAGGTCAGGACAATCTGTAGGTTAATGTAAACTAGAGTTTGTTGATGAAGGACCTAGTAAATGTATTGAACAAGATTATCTGTCAGGTTCCACTAGGTGTTCTCAATTACAAATCAATTCATTTTATCTAAGTCGAATAGGCAGATTTTGGATTCACACTTTCTCCACTACAGAATTTCATAATTTAATAATAAAATTAATAAACCAGATTCTGAGATATGCAGTTTGATTAATAAAAAGGTGGTGGGATGCTTTTTAGTTGAGACATGCAGATTTCCTTGCAAACCAACAGAAGAAAGAACATTTCCAGTGGAAAGCTCTCTTGCATAAGAAAGTTTTTTCTTCTTTTTTAAGGAAAGTCTTTTATTTTAAAATCATATATTCTAAAATCATCTGTTCTATAGACTGAGTACTGAAACGTTGTTTTCCAACACTATACACAAACATAAATTTCATAGTGTGTTTTAAATTCAAGATCAGAAAGCTTCAGAAAATAATTAATATTTGCCTTTCAAAATCTTCAGGTACAATGGAATTCTAAGACATTGAATAGTTGCAGAGAGAACAAAAATTTCACTAAATCAAGGAGGGAAATCATATGTAAATAATACCTGTGCTTTCAGTTACTATTAAGTAGTATTTAACTAATTAGTTAATTATTTAAGTAATTTAACTAGTATTTAACTAATCACATTTGACAATGTATCAGTGTATAGAACAGAACAAAAACACCCACTAAACCAATGAAATTAACATTATTCATTTACATTTGTTCTTGAAGGCGACTTCCTCTTACGTAAAAAATTTATATTCACAAATTTGAACTAAATTAAATTAATGAATTATACACAAGCCTAAGCTAAAGAAAAAGTCATTTAATGTAAAAAAAAAAAAAAAGTTTTTCCAGTATATACTCTAAAAAATAATCCAAAATAGCACTAAGAAGATTTAGACATGCCTAAATAGCATGCCTAAATAGCTTTCATTATATAAATGAAACTAAATTCTAAGCTAAATATTATATATGTTTAGTTTAGAAGTGATAAAGAATTTGACCTGCCTGTCTCCAATCTGAGATTCTAACCCCACGGGAATTTCTTTTGCTAGAAAAATTAACTCCGGCTTTTGGAAGAGGGTTTTTTCAGTGACATGCAATCTTCTTGATGGGATACAAATAAAAACATGTGTTCTCTTTCTTCACTACATATACATGCAAGAATGGGAAACAATTCTAAATTTACTCATAAAGTATCGGCTTCCTGAGCTAATGATTTCACCTTCTGTGCTCCAGATATCTAGAGAACAAGCAGAAAATGGGACATTTCTGCAGTTGTCTTGGAGGTAAGAAATACACTGATAGAGTAAGCAAGAATGAGCTACAATATGAACAAATGTGAGACAATATTTTGTTAGATCTAAATAGAAAATATTTAATTACAATAAAATTGTCTGATGTGCCGCAGTATGTTACTGTTGACCGATGGATAAACTTAAATGATTTTCCATTTTGCTTGTCCCATTCACATGGCAGTTGCACACCACTTCCCACTAACCTACTCAAAGAGTCTCTGCATAGGACAAGACTTCTGGATGGTTATTGGTTTGATCTTATCTATTATCAATGGGAAATAAATAAACAATACAGTTTGATATCCTGTCCTATGACTTCTGCACACAAAAAAAATTTTCTCTAAGTAGAACAAAAGACCATGTCCTGTGACTGCTTCATAAAAGCCTCCCCCTTTAAACAGAAAAAGGGCAAGGTTAATACGCACAACCTGATGTTTAATGACTGAAGTGATTTATGCAGGATAAATGTTTATGGTTTGCTCTGTAGCTTTCCTATAAATGTTACAGTTTGACATGGCGGATTTAGATAAACACAGCTCCTAAGAAACAACGACAAAATACGGTACAGCACTACTGATTAACAAAAATTGCCCATTTTGGATTAATTAGAAATTGAGAGCTGAGGAGGGGAGAAAAATGTAGTTAAGAATTTTAAAGGAACATTTGCATCATAAAAAAAAATCTCACTTGTATCTGAATAATTGTTTAACCTATTTGTGCTAAAATGATCCTGTAGTACTGCTGCAACTGAATAGATGCATGAAAGTATTTTCATGCATCTATTATATTATGCCATATATGCCTATTCTAGACAGACAGCTTTTACACTGACATATAACTTTGCTCTTTTAAAATTAGAAGATGATGGTAAATACACAAAAAGCAGACGAGAAGTAAAATATTTTAAAGACAATGTATTTTGATCAACTGATTTTCCTACTGGCAGTACCACTTTAAACTACAGTGGAATTTTAAAAACTGTCCTGAGATATCCAAATCAAACTCAGAGTATCTAACAAATTTCTCAAGTTTCTATGACTAATAGTGTATCACAGAGTTGATAGTTATGGGCTAAATGTGATCCTGACCTTTTGCGCTTACGGCTGCGAGCCCGGCAGTCTGTGCGCTGAGCCAACACAAAATCTATGCTTACAGCAGCGCTCTGCACACCAACAATCCTCCCAGGCAGGATCCCCACTCAGTTTATAGCCTCTTTAAAATACAGCAAAGGGTTCCTAGAATCACAGAAGGTTCCCTACTCCTCCTCAGGAAGATAAATGTCTTTTGCAGTTGCTCTCTCCTTGATCAAGAAGTAATTATTTTGTTTTTTTGAGGAGAGACCCTGTAATGCTAGAAAGCTGCTGTTAATAGAACATTTTTAGGCTTTGGATACATATTATATTTCCAGAACATAAAGTACTCTCTTTCTATCAAGTCTGAAAATCTCTGGTCTCTCTCAGTCAAACAAATGTTGAATTTCTATTCCTACCATATTAAACCAATTCAGTGAGCTGGATTTCTGTGCAAAAACTCTTCCAGGTGTCCAATCTGCTGTGGCATTTCTTACAAACAGGAAGATGCAATGAATATTTCTACTTTGTGCTTTATATACAAGGTTCAACTGCTGAGGAAGAAGCAGCAAATTATTACACCAAAAAAAAAAAAAAATCTAAAATCAAAGAAGGCTTGGTAAAGGAGAAGAAACTAGGAATATTGCAGATCAGATATGGCAGGACATCAGGAAGACTAAAAAGATTTTGAGTGGGAGAAAACCTGATGAAAAAGTTGCTGAGGAGCAGAGGAGGAAAGGGAGAAGGGCATGAAAACAGCATCCTTTCAAGACCTTTTCCCACCTCTGTCCCCTCAGCCCTTAAATCACTGGTGAGCCCATTCACCACAAACTCTTTGCAAAAAGAAGCAAAGAGATTACATGAAACTGAGCATCACAGCTCTTGCCCTGGGCTTGGAGGAATATTTAATGAAAACTGTAAATAAGCCTCTGCTACCCTTCAATTTCTAAAAGCCACTGTCATTAATTTTGTTTCAGAGGACAAGCGAAGCAAACAGAATGGCAAAGCTCTTGAATCACCACCAACACTGCAGTGAGCAAAGACAACCTAAGTCAATAAACAAGCCTGGCTGAGTGACTACAAACAACAAATGCTCCTTACAAGCAGCCAAACTGAAGATCATCAGGAAACTGTAAAATGAGACATGTGCATCGTGCAAAGCTCTCCTCTTTCCATCCTTCCCTACAAGGCATAGATCTGACACTGAACTGTGGAATTCCCCAGAGACTTGATAAAGAAAAAATAAAAACAGATACCAGTTAATGCCATGCATGATAAAAACCAGATGAGGGAGTCACTAGGCAAAACAGCATCACACAACCATTAAAAAATAACTGTGCTGGAAATTGCTCTTCTTTCCAGTGTTTCTCAGCTCCTGTTCCAACTCTCCTTGCCTGAAAGTCTACAGACAGGGTAGAAAGTGCTATGCCAGATCAGATCAACTAACCCAGTGATGTGAGCCTGCCAATGGCAACCTATGGGCAGATGTTCCATGGATATTTAGACAACTACAAGATACTAAACTCACCTCAGCAAATTTTCTTGTTTCCAGAAGCTAGTTAAAACCATATATTTATGTCTCTTTTGCTATTCTTCTCTCAATCCCATTTTTCTGGATTTAACCAAAGGGTAGGATAGCCTAAAGAAGTGCCTACAAAACCCACACTACAGGTTAACTGCCAGCAGACTGAAACCTCCTATCCCAGCCCTAATCTCCCTTGAACAATTCTTGTATGTGGGTTCAAGTGAGAAACCCTACACAGCTGAATGTCAGGATGCACAGGGAGTTTTCCTTCCCCATGTACTTTTCAAATCCTCCCTCTTCACAGCAACACTGCACCTGTCCCACCACAGTACCCCTGGCGCCTTCAATTAATGCTGAGAAAATCCTGAGTTAAGTGCCTACTTAAATTTGATGGGTTTGCCATTCAAATGATGGTCTGTCAGCCTAATAAAAGCAGCAGTTAGTAAACAACATTACTGCACGAACACTGGCAGAATTATGAGCAACTGCAAGCAGCAATTAATTTGACCTTAGCTACCATGCCCACACAACCAGTGATGCTAATGCTGTGATTTTATTTCAGATCAATGTAAACAGCAACAAATCAACATTCCTGCCATTTCTCCAAAGAGGAATCAAAACTACCCAGTGCAGCTAGGGGAATTTGCAATTGAACAGATGCAAACTACTTCATAGCCCTGAGGAAAATGGAATTCATTCACCAATGTGTAGCTTGAGCTAAACTAATCCGAGTTGCATATCCAGTTCTCGAAGAGCTTTGAGCAGCAATCAATCTTCCTGCATTCACCAAGTGATTTGTTAATCTGCAGTTTTCATAACATAATAAAGAACATATGGATTAACCAGCTATTGTTCGTAACAGCCTGATGAGCTTCTTAGAGTCTCTTGGTTACTTACAGAGTATAACAGTATCCAGTGCAGTGAAACAAACTGGGCAGTATGGATTACATCATGTTCTACCATCTGGAAAGCATTACAATATAATCACTAATACTGTGAAGCCTCCTGAATCCATTCTTCATTTATAACGCGACTGTTTGAGTTCCAGAAAGAGCATCTGAAGAGTGATTTGTAAAATATGTTACTGAAATCCTAAGTAGGATATTGTTCTTAATAAAAACCATACCTAAGTACAAACTCGATTTTCAGCTTATATCCTTAACCAATTATGTACCAATGTATATCTCCACTGGTAAATTTTCTTGCTAAATCCACTCTTGCAGTGGATTAGTTAGCTCAGAGAAACCATACTGGGATAGAGCTTTCCAGGGCCAGCAAGGTGATTTGAACATTCCCCAGTGCCTGCTTAGCACCCTCAATTAGGTGTACAGAGAGACTCTAAAGAGTGATGGCATTAGACAACAACACAGAAAGCTGGGTCACAGCTCAGGGAGTGGGTGGAACAGGCTGGCAGTGGGCAGAGCCACTGCAGTCCCAGGGGCTATAGGGTATTCCTGGTCTATCCACTACTCCTGTGCTGATGGGCAGAAAAAACTGTTCATGGTCAGCTGCTGAAGAGAAATGCTGCCCTAACAATGCACCTCAGAGCAACTCAGCATTGTGTTTTGTATAGTCACAGTTGCCTTCAGTGTCACCCACTTTTCCCAGGATGAATGTCCAGCATCCTAGCTTATTCCTGGCCCAGGATGTACGTGCTCACTACAAGAGAAGCCAGCCTTGCTCCTTGCCAGCAAGGGACTAGCACAGCTTCTGACATGCGAAGCAAACTCTGCCCAACAGCCCTCAGATCCATTTCTGTGAAACTTGTTCCACAGCTGAAAGCCAACAGGGGTCAACAGCACGCAGCAGTTTAGTTTCACAGTGAATCCCCTTTACAAATAGCCCTGGGCTGACAAATCCCACCATGCTCCTTAAGATATTTTTTCCAGTAAGATAAAGCCAAGCCCTTAACAGGGCAACCTGCAGAGAGCTCAGTAAATGAAACCTCTGAATTGGCTTTCCCAGGCAGCCATTCCCATTTTACTTCCAAGACTTCAGTATCCCTAAGGAGATATGCAACAGAGTGATTATCCACAGCTGAAGAAAATATATCTATGTCTGTGTGTGTATGAATATATATATATATATATATATGTGTGTGTGTGTGTTTTTATATATATATATGAACACGCACACACTCTCCATACAAAGCCACATTGATACAACAATCTCAACTCTTCCATGATCTCCAGCTCTTCAAACAATCAGGTCAGGCTAACCCTGTCACAAATTTATTACAAATGTGGTAAAACCTACAGAAGGAGTACTTTCTAGAAGTTACTGTAAAAGTTAGGTCATGTGACAGGTCATGCAATAATCTGAAATCTCAAATGGAAAAAAGCAAACCATTTGTTTCTAAAATTGTGCCCTAGAAATATAAAGTCAGTTTCCACCGTATCAATGCTTTGACCCAGGCAGCCCCAGAAATTTGGTAAGAGACTAAAAGATCTTTTGGACAATGTAGTTTATCATATACATCCTTGTTCCATCACTGATTTTACACAACTGACTGCTGAAAGGAGCACAGGCCTTTTTGGATGACACAGCAGCTGTGTGGGAGACCAGGAGTATTTATACATTGGGAAAGGTTAGTAATATTAATAGCTAAAATTGTGCATAATATCTAAAACAAGAGCTCCTCACAAAAACAAAACTGCATATAAGTGCACAAACATACACACCCTAAAAAACACACACACACATAAAAATGTTAATGTGCTACACACATCTCTATTACTAACACTGAGATAGATGTTTTCTATTCCACCTGCATGATATGCTACACAAGAAAGTCTGCTTTCATTATCAGATCACATGACAGGAATTTTACCATTATTTTTATTCATTTCAGTGAAAAGTCCTTTATGACCTGGCTCCTTAGTTTTATTACCCACTTAAACAAATACATTTCATGTGCTGTTTTTGGAATAAAAAGAAATTCTTCAAATTAAGTCTACTATTACAACAATTTAAAGCCCAAATATGAAAAAAATGTTAGAATTTTTATAGTCTTTTTAAAACCAAATGTTAAGCTCAGCTAATAAATCTGCTCATCTGAACTCTGCAGCATTCAAACAAATGGATAAATGCTCAAGCTGCTAAAAAACAGATAGTTTCTAATTCTCCATTTATTTAACCCCATCTATTGAAAAGGACACTAGAGAATTCAAAGTGTCTGCTTTAAAATAAAATAAAGCTGGTAATAAACTTTTAAACAGGCATAGATATAACAAAAATAGTTCTTTTTGCCACCTTGAGAAATGCACCTTTAAGATAATCTAGAAGAACAATCAGCAATTCTTCTAGACTTGCATGCATAGAATTCTCCTTTCCTTTTCAGTACTCTTCAATCAATGTTGAAAGTAATTGCTGTCCTGATAGCCAGCTCATATTGAACAGATGAGCACTAGTACATCAAAAGCTGTCCAGATCTCCTGCTGTGGATCAATATATACATAATGACTGCTTGCCCATGACTGGAAATCCTTCTGATAGCTTAACGCTGTCAGGTGCTTCATTTCCAGTGGCCAAAACATAATGTAACATTCCAGAGGACAAATTTTTCAGGCTTCATTTCAAGCACAGAAGTATGTGAACACCATTAAAACCCACTGATTTTGCCAAGATGCCTTTGTCAAGCATGTGTTTCACTAATTCGTTTACAAAAATAACATACAAAACTAACCAGTTTAGAAAGCTAAACAGCAGCAGAAGATGCAGACAAAGATGACAGAAGCAGAAGTTCTGCAGGTACTGTTAGCCTGGCATTTTTAACATTGGACTACAGTCTCAGTTGGAGAAAAGGCAATCTATTAATGTAGTTAGCATTATTTTTTTAAAATTGTCTAGGTGAGCATCACATCTCTGTTGAAGTCTGAAAATTAAATTTTACATTTCTCAAAGAATAAGCAGTCTGTGTATTTCTTTACAGGATGTAATATGCTTACATAAATCTTTGTGCTGACAAATTTTCAGTCTGAAGTAAAAAATGGGCAGCAGTACAGGAGAGCATGAACAGAGAGACAGCAGCCAGCCAAGGCAGGAGGATTTACAGAAGAGATGGTTTGCCAAGGGTTTTCTGGAGAGGGCAGGGAGGGGGTGGAAGCTTGGAACAAATTAATGGGCAAACTGTTCCAAGCACCAAGACTGGCACAGGAAGACGTGTCCAAAACACTGTGACTCCAGGTTTGTGTTACTTAACATCACTGTCTGGCTATCTAACTATACTGACACAAACCACTGTGAATAGCAACATGTTTCTCACCAGTGATAGAAACGGGCTGTCATCCAAATACCCAAATCTATGAAATCCCCAGTATTTCTGGTAAGCAGAAGATGTGTGAAAGTCCAGCAGTCAGAACAGGCTGAATCCCAAAGTGGGATTTGCCTGGGCAGATGTAATCACACTTACTGCCATGCCCAGGTACCAGCCACCCTAAAGACAGTTTACAGCAGGCCATTTACTCATTTAGCTGTCAAGGGTAGGAGTGCAAACAGACTCCCATATGCACCCTGCAGGATTATGTGGATGTTGAAGGTGATGCCTTTTAAAACCGATCATCTCACCCAACTTCATCTACCTGACAGAACACAAAGGACCCCACGCAGTGGAATGTGTTCACTGCTTAGCCAGACATAGGAAACTGCAGGGAAAACTCTTCCCAAAATCCCTGACACCACAGCTACTCCCCACTGACAAAAGCAAATGAACCAGGAAAACACTGAGAAGGTTTTTTCCATTTTGCACTTTGCTTAGGACCAAGAGCAGTTACGTGAGTACGCAAAGAAGCGCTGTATTCTCTAAGGAGTGTCCTTTCCAGTGACAGGGGTCACTTGGGAGGTAGTCACACAGCCTGTGCTTCAAGCAGCTGAAAGTCAAGGAAGTCAAGGGACAAATGCCACAGGGAACAGAGACAGCCTTTTCCTTGGTACCTCTGGATGCCACCCTGGGTTCTGAACAGCGTGTTCATGGACGGGCTGTTTTGGTCACTGAGCTGGGAGCAGAGAAGGTTTGCAGGAGGAAGCACACCCTCTGCAGGCTGAGTCTGCCACTGGAAAACAGCAGAGCTCTAGGCAAGCAAAGGCAGCTCAGTTTGAAAGGAAGTTGCACAGACTTTTTTCCAAACTGAAATGCAAGAAGAAGAATTCAGTATATCTAAATCAGCAGAAAAATGCTACAAATCTATGGTGTATAAGCAGTTCCACTGCACCTCCTGTTCTGGGATCACATCACCCCTTTCACACAAACAAAAGAAAAGACATAAAACAAAAATAAAATAGGAATAACCCCGCACAAAGCAAAAGATGTGAAGAAATGAAAGAATAAAAAGAATAAGAAGACATTCCCTTTAATTTAATATGAATACCTTTTTTTGAAGTGCACTTTCTCATTATATTTTCCAGAAGAACACATGGAGCAGATACACAAAAACCTTATCTACTTGCTAATTTTTTAACATATCAAAATAGATTTTAAACACTTACCATGAAGTTTCCATCACTGTAAATAATAACAAAACTACAAATTAAGCATAAAACTAATTAAACAAACATCAAGTAGCAAAAGTGTGTCTACAGAAAAGATTAATATAATTATAGCTCAGCAATTTGAGAAGAGAATATTTTGAATAAGTAGGTAATTAAGTTAAGAGAGGCCTAAAGAAAGATTTCACACTCACATTCATATGCTGAGGCAGTTTAAAAATAGAGAGCAAGAACTGCCTGACTTCATGTTTTAATTTTAGCTGGGTGATGAGCTGGTCCCAAAGACAGAAAGGGACAGCAGGATTTTTTCTCAGCAAAGTGCCCTTCGTATTTTTATGTGAAGGAAATGCAGTATGTTCTATTAATATCCTGTTGTGGCCGTACATAAGCCTAGGCACCCTTTCGACCAGGAAAAAGTTCTGGTTTGCTTCTTCAAATCACTTCACTTCCAAAGACAAACACAGAGGTTAGAGAACGTCCCTACTGCTCTGGCCACTTCACAGGTAGATAACATCCACGCAGGAACAGACATTTTGTTTTCCCATCAGTCACCTACTGCAATGACTAAAGCTGTAGTTTTCTATCATAAGAAGGGAAAAGCAAATGATTGAGTTTGCACCTTAACTTCACCCTCATTTTAATTAAGAGTTGGGAAAAAAATGTCAACACCAACCAGAAAGTTGGGTGGGTGCAGGAGGGAAGAAATGTCGTTTGACTTAATGCTGGCATAACGCCTAGGCTCTCCCAAAGAAGCTGGGGGAAGTACAGAGACTTTTCCCAAATAAAGGAAGATTCTTCCTCTGGGTATATCTCCCTCATACATTTCACCTTCCTGACACTTCTCTGATTAACCTAATCCAAGCAAAAGCTCCCCCTTTTGATGGAGCCCTGCCTATCCAACACTGTTTCAGGCTGGCAAATTTTCACAGCAGGGCAGGACTGAAATTCTTCTTGTTCAATGGTATCACATTGAAAACTTTTCTGTCCTTCAGGGAATAGTAGAAATGAAGGCTAACCAGCTTGTAGATTATTTTTCTGACATACTCTTCCCAAAGTGTCAGCTATGCAAGTGAAGGTCAGATTCTCCCCCAAATCCTCAGGCGTCACAAAAGCACATTTTTACATAAGACTCATTTTCTTGATAGATGACAATGGTTAAAACTTAGGCAGGAGTCTGAGTTAATCCTGCAGTGAAAACAAGCCTGCTAAAGTCTCTCATCCTCTTCAACAGTCACACTCCCTTGCTTGTATTTTAGAGCCACAATCAGAAACATCCCCTCTCTTACATATGGCATTTATTTACAGACTCAGCTGAGGCTCCACCTGCAAAATTTCACATGCATTAATACTGGCCATTGATTCATTCCAGCTCCTTCTGTGAACAAGCATTTGCAAACTTTATTTGCCAGGGAAGTGAAAAGCAAGTCAGTTGAAATTTGCATTAACAACCTGCTGGTCAGCACTTCCTAGGTGAGGATGCTCTGCCATTATGATCTTCAGTGAGTGCCTTAGTGAACTGTGTCTCCAAAAGCACAGAAGGACCATGCCATCCCTTTTAGTGACCTGCTTCCCATCCATTCAGCTCTTGAGGAAATAAAGCAGAGCACAATACTTAGGCAGCTAAGCCTAGGAAGATGTGTAGTTTGTTTACATCCATATAACTGATACCTTTTGGTTTTAATCTTAACACAGTTTTGCATTTTTAATTACCACAATGTGTTTTTTTCCTACAATCCCACCGAACCCAATCCCAATTTATGTTAGAAGTTCCATACAGTTCTGAAAACTTTTTTCCATTATGCTGTTCAGATGAAGGTCACTGTCTTTTCTCCCAGCAGAAGCACGCTCTGCATTACATTTGTACACATGAAATGAGCTCATTTACTCTTATCACTCCTAGCATTTCTAGTTTAAGTGTCAGATACCAAAACAGGCCCAGGCATCAAGAGCACTCTATCCCCACCATTGGAATGACAACTTCCACTTGACTTCTTGCATCAAATGGAGTTAAAGCACTTAAAATTAAAGACTGAAGAGATGACCAAGTCCTTTTGTTTTACTACAGACCCCTCTATTTTAGAGATGCTCCCTCGCAAGAAGGTTGTTGGCTGATATTTTTCCTTTCTCCTGCTTAAGTTCAACACAAAGTTTGTAGGAAGAGATCATCACTCACCGCATCACTATTTATAGTTACTTACTCTATCGTTATCCTAACGAGACCTTAATCAACAAAGCTTCTGATCCTCCTAAATTAAAATTGTAACATGAAGGCATTTTTGTTTGAAAGAGCTTTTAATATAAATGAGATTTCTGCTTTTCTTGCTCTAAATTTAAAAAAAAAATATTGAAAATTCAACGACCAATTCTTTTTCATTTCCCTTCCTAAATCATTCAGGTAATGCTTCTCCTTCAACTTCCTGTGTAAACAAATCCTTCATGGATTCTAGGTATGAGAGGCTGGTTTTCTGTGGCAGAAGACAGAGACATTGAATTTATTTTTCTATCTTCTGAAAAAGGAAAAATACTCTTTGAAAGAGTTTGCCATGCAGACACACCTTCCTTCCACACAGCCCTCCAGCAAGAGACCCAGACTCCATCAAGGGGCAAGTACATTTTTGGCAAAGCAGTTTTGATTTCAGAAGGAAACATACAAAAATATTCATTGCTTGCTCAAACAAGCAGTCAAGTCTGAATTTCCTTTGGAGCCTGCCCAGCAGGATCTAAATGCAGGGGAATGATAGGAACCTCTCTGGCTTTATTAGGCTGTCTGGCAGTACTATATAAGAAGCATTCTCCAGGACTTACTGAAGATGCAATGCAGTCCCTACAGCACTGGCTTTCCTGCATGTGAGGGGGATGTGTTCTCCAAGCCAGGCTTCCAGGAGATCCAGCAATACTCCCACCATCAACGCCTGCTGCCCTCACCACTGCCACCCATGCAGTTCTGTTCTTAGAGTAGTGCTGACTCCTAAAAGCTGGTCACTCTGCCAGCTTCACTACAGATAAATAAGTACAATTACCTCAGGGAACTTAAATTAAGAGCTGCCTCTCTGTCTCACACAGTTATATACAACTCTTGAAGATGCATTTTTTTCTGCTCCCTTGATGGTTTTGTTACGTCTTAAGAACAGGGGCTGGAGGTGGAGGGCTAAAAATTATGTACTTAAGTCTCCTCGAATTACTAAAATGTCTAACCCCAGATCTGGGGTCCATTTGTCACAACTCACACAACTCTTGGTCAGTCTCTGTTTTGTCCACCAAGAGGCAACGAGCAAGCCCTCCTCCCATGCTGTGCTATTTGTGCAAACTGCTAGCTTGGAGAGAAAAAAAGTAAATACAGAGCTGGTTTACTTCTAGTGAGGTCCCCCTGGCATCCAGCTAAGAGGTGAGAAAACTAAATATAACAAACTTAAAACTACAATTATTGTAGGGGAGTTTGCCAGAGCCTCTCTGAAGCTCCTAATGGTCTGTTGGGGATTTATGGATCAGCTGTGAAAATTTACTCACAGCTAAAACTTGCCAATCAAGTCCTTGGCTTTGAACACTGCTACCAACTTCTATATAATAGAGTTTGTCAAAGCAAAACTGTAGGTTTGAATGCTTCAGAGAAGGGTACGAGAAAAATCTATCATACTAAGCAGACCAATAAGACAAGCATGTGGAGGCTCCCTTCTGAATGTTTGTATCTTTGTACAAAAGGGTCTTATATTTTTACAGAGCAGGAGGAGATTACAAGTGCTGCCAAAATACACAGTAAGAGACAGTATGTTGTACAGAAAAGACTGCAAACTGCTGTCTTGCAGTTTAAGAGCAGATTCCCTCCATAAATTTTGCCAGCGATCCAGAAAATAATATTATTTGCTGATATTTTATGTTCTTGCCATATGGACGGGGGTATAAAATTTATAAAAGCTTCTCTGAAATTGTATCTATTTGCATGTTATTCCATTTTAAAAGGGCAGCAAAAATAACAAACAAAGAATCCTGAGAACTTACACAGAAAGCAAAGCAAATAGCCAGATTAGATGAGAGATATAAGACCATGCCTTATTTCTCCCAAATGCTGGCACAAATGAGAAGACAGCAGTGATGGCCCCCTGCAAGGGCAGCACTGTGCAGAGGAGCTGATGGGCTCTTTGTAGGCCCCTCTCCACCTCCAGCTCTGCAAATCCCTGCAGCTGGTGAGGCTTCAACACTCCAGAGTACTGGTTTGAAAACATGTCAGACCTCTAATATGGTATTAAGCACCACAAAGGAGCATGGACCCCTACTCCTCCCTGCACAGATCCATACTCTTTTAAAATGGAAGTTTTAATGCTTCAAACTTTGTGATATTTACTTTGGCTTCTACTACATTAGGCCTCTTCTGTCAGCAATTACCCCAAAAAACAAACACTAAAGAGTCACGAAGCCTTGCAAATTTAGATGATAGGATCTGATCCTTTAAAGCCTTACACACATAAATAATCCTCATGTGTATGAATAAGGCTTTAGAAGATCATAGCACATACACTATATCCAAAGAGGAATTCAAGTCCTATTTACCACTGACAAGCAAACTCTTGGCCACTTAACATTATTTATGCAACTTATAACATTGTTATGCTATAAATTATGTTACATATTTATAATATAAAGACGTATTGCTTTACTCTGCACAGATATACTTTAACCACCTACACAAGATGACAAAGTCACTTCTAGCCCTTGCAAATTTCAATTTAACTTCTTTTTTTATATTTGGAAGGAAATTCAATCTTTTAGTAATCTGCAATGCACAAAATCTAGGTTGAACAGTAATGATCCCAAGCCTTGTAGAAGTCTGATCAACAAAAGATGCATGACATGTGATTAATTTAAATTTCATTGTCAAATTTGGAGTATTTAATTAGCACTTTTTTATTCACCAGAAGCTGGGAAAGAGGAGGTACTTTCAAGTGCAGAAAGTGAGTTGACTTGAATTCAAATACCACAGAACTTTGATTATTTTATTACAACACTTTACCTATAAACCTGTTTGCCTATGCCACCCACAGAGGTACCTATATAACCATCTCAGCTACTATTCTTCTGTAGCTCTTACAAACATGTCCACCTCTAGATACAACAATGACATTTTGCTGAGTGTGATGCATGGCAGAGTAACCTGAGGCAGACCTCCTGGTTCATCTGAGAGTCAAGAGAAGATGCCAACAAAAGGGTCAGCCCTGTCTGCACCACGAGAAGGTGTTGCTACACAACACAACAGTGACCTTGAATGAAGCAGTAAATAAAGAAACGAGGCCAGTGTTTGGTTGTGAGTTGGCAGGATGGTGGAAAACTGTAGATGACCTTAAAAGAATGTGCCATGAGAGGAACACAAATGGATGGTGCAGGGTACATGGATAGCAAGGGTGTGAATGTTAAAGACGTGTTAATGGAAGACTTTGAAAGATAAGAGGAACCTAGAGCTGAAAAAAATCTCATCCTAGTTCACTAATATTTCTCTCCGTGGTTTCAGGAGATGACAGTCATCTTTTCTCCAAATGCCATCCTTAGTCTGAATTGTGAGCAATCTCAGACAGAATTTTATGTGGAGGAGCAGAGGAAACCTCTGACAATCACCAGAATAGCATATAAACTGCAAACCACGCAAATACGCATAGCTGTGCCCAGCTCTGCAGGGACTGGAGCAACCTTCTCTGTATCAGAAGTTAATCTGCTCTCACTCTATTCCCAAGAAGAACAGAAAGAAGGGTGAGAAAGAAATTATAAAAATATTTTCTTTAAAAATGAGGCCGAAAATAGAACAGTAAAAGTTGGTCAGTGTAAGGAACTGCATGTGTTATCAACCTAATAAAACTACTTAGTGCATTTTCAGAAATAAGATTTGTTCCTGCAGAAACAGACAGTACTTTTTATCTCAGTAATGGCGATGCCAGCCATCAAGCCACTTGTTGAAGAGGTACTTAAAGCCTGTTTCCTAAGACAAATATTAAAATATAAGTAAAAATGCACTGCAACTCCTGCACATTTCCCCAATGGCCCTAACTCACAGACACCATCAACTCACACATGTCTGCACATCCAGGAAAAAAGCAAAGCCATGACACATAAAACTGTAGCTTTTGACACTACCAAATTCAAGATATTTGACATTGCTTGAATTCTAAAACTCTGCATCCTAATCTACAGAAAATCACAAGTTTCATGGCAAGTTGAGGAAAGTTAAGACTAGATAATACCAGATGCTTTTGTTATCTCAAAAGCTGGTAAATCAGAGAAGGGACCAGGTAATCAGAAAGCTGTCAGGGAGCTTGCTTATAATCTGCCCAAAATGACATTTTCTCTGTTCATCCTGGCCAGCAGAAGATATTACTCAAGGGAACACAAGTTAAAGACTTCTTTATCCTGCCCCTGTCTTTTCTTCAGAAGTAATCCAGAAGTGGAATCTCTCTCCAAGAGTGATTGTCATTAAGATATCACAAAACAGGCTTTAGAGTTAAAATCGTACAGGAGATAGACTGCTCCTCACAACCAGCATAGCTACAGATTCCTGTCACCCCCAGAGTCAGGCAGTGCTCATGGCATCTTTGGAGCACTCTGCAGAGGCTGGTGAGACAGCTGCACATCTTTAAACAACCGAGATGGCAAAGAACAAATCTGAACTGCATCATTCATGCAACATCATTCATGCAACTCCACCCTGGTCCTGCTCATTGCCTGTTGAGCTCATCCCCCAACACAGACATGGAGAAAACTAACAACAAATGATCCTCCTTGTAGTTCCTTAGATGCACAAGACAATTGTACCACAAGCTGCATATTCAATATCAGCTAAACTCCCATTTCACAAGTTTGCATACACACACCCAGAAATGCAGCTATCCTGATACAAAGTAACAGTTTGTGCACTCGTACCTACTGATCCTTTAAGAAAACAAGCCTTTGCCCCCTTCCTGCAACAGAATACCCGATGCTTTCATTCCACATTTCTTCTAAATAGGCAAGAGGCATTTGTAAAACGGGCTAGGCTTGAGCTGTCAGAACAGGACAGATATTAAACGTTTCTAAAGCCCAAAGGGAGACGTTTTCTGGTTTCCCCCTCTGTGTCAAGTGACAGCTCCACTGTGATGGGTCATTAGCGTGACAAAGGGAAAGCAGCTGGACATAGAGAGGGGCAGAGGCTAACAGAGCGATTACATCCTTAAATCAACTATAAAATGTTACAAAGGATGAAGAGGAGGAAAAAAGGGAAGAGTATATTCAGGGGAATAAAGTCAGTTTGATAAAGTGTCTAGCTGCAAATCATATGAAATGAATTCATTTAAATAAAAGAAAAAGCAAGACAACTTACTCTTCTGAGAAAGTAGAATCTAATTGAAGGAGCATTTTTAAATGACTGACATTATTATTTCATGCAAATAACCCATTTTTCCCTTCTAAATAAATTTCTACAGTCTCTATGAAGTAAAAAAGTATCTTTGAAGATCTAGTTCCTCCCATTTGATAGCTGCCAGAAAGGACCAGAACTGGTTACTGAGGTTTTCCCCATCTCCATTTTACTTTCCTCCAAATGAGATCAGGAAGATTTTAGCACCATAGCAAAAGCTCAGCAAGTCACACACAACTCTTACTGTTAGGTGCACACAGCTCTGAAAGGACAAGTGATGAATTAAGAGGAAAACTAAAGGAACATATTTTCCAGCCTTCCCATTGACGGGAACAATATATTAAATTTCCAATAAAAAACAACATCCAGGCAACTGAGTTTTACTAAAGAGGACTCCATTCTCATGTGTTGTATTCCAAAAGTCACTTAGTATATTTCTTCTTATAAATTGTGCATTGAGTTTTTGCTAAAGTTGGCATCACTGCTGTTATGTCTCTCTCCACTAAAATTTGACATTTTCGGGCAACTAAGAATTGATTGATAACTGATAATAAAAGTCAGATTACTTGGAAATGTTTGCAGGCAACACATTCCTTCAAAATTCTTTTGTTCTGACCCCTTTCTGCTTTTGTACCTCTGTGCTCTCTCTTCAGTCTTTTTCTTTTGCCTTTCTGCCAGTAAGCTGTTGGGTTTTAAATCAGAGATTAAAGAAAAAATCAACAAAAGAGAACAAACCCAAGTCCCAAACTCCACATTTTCAGTCATTTTTGTTTAAAACAGAGAACCTCCACTTGATTAAGTAATCTTAAACCTTTGGGTCACAGCTGATATAAAGGAGGGGTCATTGTTTTCCATCAAAAAAAGAAAATAAATTTTAAAATAAATAAATAAATAAAAATTAATTACATGACTTGAAGATAATTATAATCACTGATGCTGATTTTGGAAAACAAGTGAACTTTAAAGTGAAGCACCCTCCATTTGTCCCTGTCCCCTCCATTCGCACACACACATTTGTCATTTTAAGTCCTGATTCTAATATCAGGTGAGGTGTAAAAAGAGTCTCAATAATTACACAGCAAGAAGCCAGACAATTCCAGAAAAATGGCATTTTCCCTCACTGCCTGTTTCATAATATACAGAGACAATAAATGGCAAACGCAAGGAGGAGCTTAACAATGTAGGTTTGCTTCCCACATTCCCTGGCGAGTCCCACACCATGCTGCTTTTACAGCTCCTGTCTCTTGTTTTGGTAAAGCTGCTCAGCTAAGACAACTACAGCCCCCTCTGTTTTGTTTTCATCTCCAGTCAGGGCTGTTAGATTTGTTTCAACACAAACTCCATGAGTTTTCAGAGCCCTATGAGGTAGAGAAGAAACTGAGATTTTGGAGATGTACTTTAAAAGGCAAATAAGTATGGAAAGCCTGTATCAATAACAGTAAGAAGAGAAACAGTAAAACCAGTGTTTCTCCTTGTTAAGTATCAGCTTAGCCTTTGCCATTTATGCCAAACTATTTGCCATGACTAATGTATATAATGGGAGTACATTTCATATTTTATCTCTCCTGAGAGACTTTGAGTTGGGGAGGGGAAAAAAAAAAAAGAAAGAAAATGGAAAAAGAAAATCCCACACTACACAAAACAAACAGACACTGATGCAAATAAACCCACATGTTTAACATAATGGGCTAGAGTTAAAAAAATATATATAAACTGGAGGTAATTTTTCTCAGCAAGTTTTCTCCTTTCTGCTACAGGGAAATAAAGGACTCAAAGCACTCAGCACCAGCCTGCTTCCTCCTCTCTGCCCCCAGAACTGGCACAAACTGATGACAACTTGGGCGCAGATGTTGGAAATTCCATCTTCCTTCCAGAGGAGCTCAAAATCTCCAGGGCACAACCCCTTAGGAAAAAAAAATATTAATTTTGCCTTTCCCCCCATTGTTTTAAGGTGCCTTTTATTCAATTTGTAAACCAAACATATATTCCTGTATCAACACAGGGAGTTAAAAACTGCTCTATTTCCACTGAACAGATATGACCCATGACAAATCATTAGAACCAAAAGCATACAAAGAGTTGGATTTCAATACAATGAGGTCTCCTATAATCACAGAGTTTACTCGTGACAAATGTTTTCAGCAAGAACTCATAGAAAACACTCTTCATGCAACATCTCTACAGTTAACCCACAGCCACCACTCACAGTCCTTTCTCTCAGTTATTTCCAGCTTGTTGCTCTGTCAGACTGCAATGAATCACACACCTGGAATTATTAACAGGAGTCTCCACTCTCTCATGCTGCTTAGCCACCCCAGCCAACCTAACAGCAGGTCCTAAAATTCATCACACACTGACCTGTCATTTAAAACTCATAATTTGCAACAGCAAATTATAAACAAACCTTTCAAACCATATAAATTTTCTCATAAGAGCAGACTTACCGAGAGAGGGGGGAAAAGCCCCAAGCCAACAAACAGTTCCAAACACACATTGGTCTTTGCAGAGATATCCAATACGTGTTTCACTTGCTGGCACTACAGACCCTACCCTGCATTTCCTCTCCTTCCGCACAACAGCACCAGAAACCAGTTATGAACACTGGCCAACACCATTACAACGTTCTTCTTCTCAGTCTTCTGCTCTATCTCATACAGAAGGGTATGTGTTTATAAGTCATCCTCTGATGCACGTAAATTCAGGTTTCCTTTTCCCAGCAATTTCTCATTCTCAGCTCTACAGCTTGAGGGCTTTGACTGCAATAAGGCTTTTAGTTTTGGAAAATAAGAAGTATTTTCCCATCAAACATCACAACAAGCTGCATAGATAGAATGCTTTAACTCTGTAAATCTTATCATTGGACCTTTACTATCAACGCAACTGACATCGTCACTCAGGGGGAAAAAGTACAACATGTAGAGAGCATATTTCAATTTATATTTTATTGTAGTTGGATACTATCAGCAGAGAATTTCAAACTAGAGGTTCAGTAATACTTTTATATTAAAATTACATTATAAATGTTAAAGCAGAGGGGCATTTAAAGAATATAGTACATGCTACCTGTGTTGCATGAGTTCGGCCAATGTAGCTGCTAAGACATTTCAGGCCTCCAGTTTCACTAAATTTTAATCCTTGTTCAAAGCTTGGCACTCACAATGAAGTTTTATCCACTGCCCATGTAGGAAGCCATTTTTTAAAATTACGTTGCTCTTCACCTAATATCTGTAAACCTTCCTAACAAAACTACTGAAGGGGAAGAAAGAAGGAATCCAGAGAGATTTCAAAGTTCCAGTGGGATAATGAAAAATGTTTATTTTATAATTAAAGACTTCACACAGGGAGGTTCTTTGTTGAACACCACAGAATATTCTGATCTACTTGGCTCTGAATTAGCATTCTGCAACTGCACATTTGTTTACTGCAGCTCAGAAAGCAAAAATATGGCAATTGTTGAAAAAAGCCAAGAAAAACAAAATGCTCAGAAAACAAGATCAATGTTTTCTTTCCTGTAATGAAACCATTACCTCATTTTGTAGAAGAATCACTGTTTTCATTCCATGGTATTTTACCAGTCATAATACCTAGCGTGTCAGAAATAAATCTGGAAGAGCAATTCTAGATATTCCCTAACATCTCCCTTTCAATTTTTCACTGTATATTCAGTTTAGATTATAAAATACCAAATTATTGTCATAAAAACAAAGAACAATTTGCCTGTATTTCCAATTCAGGGCATTTATTAATTGTCAGGTAAACAGGCGCACACCAAATTACGCCACATGGTTACAAAACTGTAAGATCGAGTTGCAGGACCTTAGATGGAGATGTTCGGTGTTTGCCACCCTACGTCACATTAACATGACAAAGAACACTCAGACTCAGAACATGGCATCTCTCTCAAATCTTTCCATTAAAGGTAGGGTCAAAAGGGAAGCATTTCAAGTTTTCCTATCTCTAATCTACTAGGAAGCATGACTCGCAAGAATGTGATGCCCTCATACCGTAACACACACCACGTGAGAAATACAACTGTGAAGTATCCTCCACAGATCTACCTATCTGACTTGCAATATGCAGCCACATAGTCTTGGTAACTGTGAGAAAATGAGGGTCAACTTTAGAGACTCGTTTTAGTTTAAAATTTAAGATTGATTTTGAGTAAGTGTAAATTACTCTGTGGTTGCAGAATAATTCACATGTAAAACAGCAACAGCCCAGTGGACTTAGGAAGAGACAAGGAGTATTTCAATTTCAGTGTAAGTCTCCAAATCTGTATTTCCAATCAGAAATAAAAATGTAGGTAATAAGAACCTTGAATGTTTTCACGATTAAGCTACAAACCATGATTTAAAAACAGACTAAAAGAAAATAAAGCATCAAATTTATGGACCACATTCTGCAGAAAGCTTGAAAGTCCAGTTATTTACATATTTATAAAAGCTGATGTGATTCCCAACTCAAAATAACGTTCATACGTTAAATTTGCGGTAACATCAACACACTGTACTTCAGTATTTCTGTACATGTGTGTATTTCGCAAACGTGAGAGAACTGAAAGCATTTCCTCCGTTAATTACATTGTTGGGTTTTGTTAAGAAGGTGATAATAGAGATGCCTAAGCCAGCGCCTTTGCTGAAGGAGTTGTTGCAGGAAAGCAGCTCAAGCCCAGCGCCAAGGCCGTGGCAGCTCCTCAGTGCTTTGTCATACTCGCGCTTTGCTTGAGGGCCGCACACGGGCTCAGTCCACTTGGCGGTCTGGGACATGATATCGAAAGCGGTTCTCAACCTTCACCACTGCGCAGCACCCAGTGTCCAGCTCGTCAACTCAAATCTTAAAGTAATAGAAGGCAATTCTAACAGCTCCATAGCCGGGTATTTGTTAGCAGATTAAAAGCCCTTACCTCTTCTAATACGTTATGACTTGGGGAAAAATCAGATACAGTGCACTTAAACACCTTGAATCAGCACAGATCATCAGCTTAGGCCTTACTCATGCTTCACTTACTAGCTACAGAGCATTCGGTTTGTCTTCAAGCTTCTCATTTAGCCAGACAAGTATCACTGGCACCACTGCATCTCTGTAGCAGAAGCGCTTATTCCCCTCTTTCTGGGTGGAAAACGAACAGCAAAATACCACTCGCATCACTGCACTCATTAATAAGACTTCCAAACCCGCACAGGTTACTTTTCCCGTGACAGTTTTGCAGAGATGCGATCGCTTCTGGCACCCCACGAGCCCCTCGCCCCAGGCCTGCCGGGGGGACGGCAGCAGCGGAACGGCGGCCGGGCAGGCGGCACACACCGCCGCGGGGCAAGCGACAGAAACTTCCCCGGCCCAGCTCCCCGGCGCGGAAGACGCGGTGCCGGGGCGAACCCTCGGCAAACCGACACGGGCGGCTTTTCGGGCAGAAAACTTCTGAGGGCAGCGAGGCCACTGCCGGTCTTTAGGGGAGTCCGTGCCCCTAACAGCGGGAACGGGCCCGCCGCCACACGCAGGGCGAAGCGAGGCTCAGCCCCGCGGAGCACCGCTCGGCCACGGCCAGGGCCGGTGCCGGGCCGACCCACCGCCCGCCCGGCTGTCAGTCTGGGAAGGGGGGAGGGAAGGGGGGCACCGCCACCGGGGAGGGAGAACGACCCGCGCCTGCCCGCCCGCCCGCCCTCCCGGCGCGGCGGAACGCGGGGCGGCTCTTACTTGTGGAGGAGCTGGGGCAGGCTGGGCGGCGGCATCCCTCGGCTGGGGGCCCCGCTGCGGGCATCGCTCTCCGGCGGGTCAGCGCCGCGGGGAGCCGGGGCCTGGCTCATGGCAGCGGCGAGGACCATACGGGGCGGCCCCTGCGGCGGGAGGCGCGGGTGTCCGCGCAGCCCTCGGCCGCGGCGGCAGGAGGGAGGGTGGCAGAGAGAAGGGAGGGAGGGGGCAGAGGACCGGCCCTGGAGACAACCGCGGTCCCCCCGCGCCCCCCCGCCGGGCTGGCGACGGCGGGACAGGCAACCCCCTGCGACTGAGCCCGCCCTGCCGGAGGGCTGCGGCCACCGGCGGGGGCGGCCGGTGCTGCGCGGAGCCCCAGAGGCGCTGGCGAGGCCGGAGGGAGGGGCGGGCGGAGCCCCCGGCCCGGCCCCACCTGGGCGCCGGGCCCGTTCCCTCCCTCCTCCGCCCGCACCTGCCCGACGGGAGGGACCCACGCCCCGCGGCAGCCCGACGGCTCTGCCCTGTGTCCTAGCCGGGCCAGGGTGGCTCGGGCGCACCTGTTCGGGGCAGGGTGTCTCTGGCGCACCTGGCCCTGCCCCTGATGGTCCTGGGGGCCGCGCTTGGCAAAGGACGGGCTGTACAGCAGAGTGAGCAGCCCCAGCCCCTTCAGACTCCGGCAATAATTTACAATCATCAGACTTCAAGGGCGAGGGGAAAAGCGTAGGTACTGTTCTAATTTCTAGCTGGTAGCACCTCTGAAGAAATGTAATCAGTCATCAGACATAGGCTCTGTCGGCTGATATAAAACGGGACAGGAGAGTCAATTAATAAGTAATCTCTACAGCAGACCCCCCGTCTGGGCCCAACCACGATGGGCTTTTAATAAAGGATGTCGATTCTGGGCTCTCTGCTTCCAAACGCATACCTTAGCGCGATCAAGACCTACTCAGGAATGCTTTACCTGCTGCTGTAATAACACAGGACTAAGGAGTGGAATTGCTGCCTGATAATACAGTGTGACAAATTAAGTTTTTCCTGCTCACGTTTTGGGAGGAAATTTCAGATGACTGATGGAGCAGAAATTGCACTCTTGCATTAAACAAGTAACACTGAGAATGTTTCTTCCAGCTCTTGCTCCCTTTGTAAGGTCCTGTTTATTAGAGAGGGACAAGTCAAAGACCATTTCAGTACTTGCATTACCTCTGCTTGCCACACAGCCTTCCCCCAGCACGCACACACACACGCCCCCCCCACCCACCCCAAGGAAAGCAGAAACATCCTGGCTTCTTTGAAAAATTAATCCTAATTCAGGAAGACAAATTTGGAAGGGGTCAGGTTCTCCTCCCCTGCACCTGGCACAGTCATTTACAAATATGTAGCCTTCTAAACGGGAACAAAATGCCACCTCCAGTAACTGGAAAATTTTAAGTTAGTTGCATTAATCACGTACTTTGCACTTTGCAGATGGAGATTACCAACCAGGTGCAGGGCAGTGGAGAATTGGGCCAGATTTCAGTTGCAGAGTTACTTAATGGTAATGTAACACCAAATGAACCTTCTAAAAATTAATAGCCATCAGTACTTGTTTAGACACATTGACTTACACTATATTCTGAGAAATACAAAAAATGGAGCTTCACATCCTTTCCCACAAGGAAAAAAATTTACAAATTATGTGTTTTCTGGTTCAGTGAGGGCCAAGAGGCGGTTGACACTGTGTAGCTATGAGATGCCTGATCTTCCAACAAAGGAAAGGTAAGGTCTCACAGACAGGTGAGGCAACTCATGGGAAAAAAAGTTTAACATGTGGGACCATCTCTGCCCAATGTTTAAAGCAAATCCAGGTGTCCACTGATCATCCACAGAAAAGTGGCTTTGTGTGAATTTCCTGAGTAGCAGTGAAAGCCCTTGAGACCAAGCAACAGCCAACTGCTGCCTGTAATTATTTGAGGAAGTGAAAGATGGTGACTCATGGCTCAGAGGGCAACAGGAGCACAGCTATGACACTAATTCACGGCCCTGGATTAGGAGGTGGATAGTCGTAAGAACGTGTTACTTCGCACAGACATATTACATCACTTGTAATAATGGATCAAATGTGTTTTACTAGGCACTACTATTTCTGCAGTTAATACATCCACTGTACAACTCAGCATTCAGTCTCAGCATGGGGTCCTAAAACTCTGCAAAGATTTTCTCCATTCATTTTAACAGTTCTCATCCCTATGTCTGCTTCTCGTCAAGGTTTTTTGGTTTTGTTTTTGCTTTTTGGTTGTGTGGTTTGTTTTGGGGTTTTTTTGTTGGGTGGTGTTTTTTTTTGGGGGGGGGGTTTCTTTTTCTTTTTCTCTCATATTCCAGTGTTTGGCTTGGCATGATCTGGTATGACAAAAGCACTGACCCGTCACCACCAGCTGGTCCCTGCCTTACCCTAAGGCAGTAGTAAAGGCTCACTGAGGTTGTCCTACAGGGAAATAAGTGGGGGTGGGTGTGAGCAGGCACAGACTGACCAATGTTCATGGACTCTCTTATGCAAGAAATCAATATAAGCAGTTTTTTGGCCAAACCTTATAGTATTTCTGGAGCACTGCCATAAGAGAGAAACAACAGTGGCTGGTCCAGAAAACACACTTTTAGGGTCTGGGTTTGGCAGTAGAACTGAACAAGTGCTAACAGCTATACAAGTTCCTGTTCTCCTAATATGGAACATAGTTATGCACATGGAGAAATCAGAACTGTAGGATTTTTCCACCGGGCTAGAGAATATTCTGTGTTTGTGTAACTGTCAGCTAATAGAGATTTTGTTAAAAATATTGGCAAAACACTGACTTTCCTGTTGCTGACTTTGTATGTATTAAATATCTATGATTTTAGATTAAAACTGCTGATTTTTTTTTTAAGTATCTATGCCAGGGTATTAATGAGAGCTCATACAAAAAACACTCCTGGCTAATAATTTCAGCTGAGATTAATATGTTTACTGCATTTCCCAATACAATTATACAATTCCCACCTCTTACAATGCCTTTTTGGAGTTTCCAGTTGTAGCAGTCTGCATGCCAAAACTGAAATCCTGATCTAACTGCTGTTCTAACTTGCATGAGGATAAATCAGATGCAGCTCTCTGGTGTAAATGAACTCACACCGAGAATATTCCATTTTTAGGAGCAGATCAAGAAAGGCACAGGCAGAACCCAGAGAAAAAGAAAGGGATCATAAAGTAGGACAGTGATGGAGCCAGGCACACACAGATACTGTGTCTCCAAATAGTTCAGCATCAAACAACGAAACCAGCAATGATTTCATTGCTTTAAGAGCTTGTTTAACTGTAGAGTTACACAGTACAAGGAAACACATCTAAGAATAAAAGATGTCAATCTGCCTATTAGTCTGACTAAGGCCTTTCATTGGTTCATGCTTAAATCTGTTATTCTGTGACCTGCAATTTAATCCTTGGAGAATTAATTGCCCTAATTTTAATCTTCTGAAAATTAATATATAATCAACTTTTCATTATCAGGGAAAAGAATCAGTTAGAAAAAAAAGAAAGATGGAAAACCTAGATAACGTGAGTACCTCAGGGCCAGGGCTGGCCCAGCTGTGCATGCTCTGGTGCTCTGGTGTAAATGTCCTGCTCACTTAAGCTGCAATGAGCAGCAGCAGTTTAGGTACCACTGTGTGTCTAACGTGGTTTATTCCTGAAGTGGGTAAGGGACCAATACTCAATGGAGGATAAACTCTGGTTTTTACTGTTACTGCTGTGCACAGGTACTTCAATTCATATTTATAAAGTGTGATCTAGATAGCGTTGTGACGGTTCTGCATCAGCAATAGTCATTAAAATACAAACATGATTTCATGTGGAATGAGATGTCATCTCTGAAATAGGACTGAAGTAACATAAGTATCCAGTTGCAGGAATAAAAGACTTCATCTAGGAAGAATGGCAACATCGTACTCCTTAACAGACTGGTAGAGAGAGGTAGAAAAGCACTCTCTTACTCAACTTCCAAAACTAATGAAGGAAAATTCAGGTTAAAAAAATTAAAAACACTTCAGTCCAGTCAGTTTATGGTTATCAATGCATCAGGTTTTCCCAGGTTACCCTGAACCCTGTTTCTGGAGCTTGCTGTACATGTTTTCTTGTTCTCTCCGATCATTGTTTGGATAGAGAAGCTGAAGACTGAAGCAGAAATTTCCAGTGACTGGGTACGTGAAATTCGCCTTCCGGGTAAGTCTCTATTTACTTCTAGCAGCTTCTCCTGAAAAATATTTCAGTCAGCACCACTTTTGACTTTTTTCTTTTCAGTGATTTTCTTTTCACTGGATGTGAATGGCAACAGGTGGCCACAACTGGTAGGTTCTTTTGCAGTTACTCTGGCTTTGCATTTTCCTGCACCTGTGTAGGCTCTGCTGCTCATGACTGCATGTCATTGAAATGGTGGTATTCAGAAACCAGGCTACATTTATAAAAGACCAGGTAAAATTTAGCTCAAGCCTGCAGATTGCTTTATAAGCAAACAAACAAAATTTTCTTTCAAAATTTTTGAAAACAGAAGTTTCCTAATAGTTTGAAAGGAAAATACAGGGGAGATCTAGTCTTTTAGAATTAGGTAGTAATAGAGCAGATGTTTTTGTAGGAAAACAGAATCACCTGAAGAATTTGATTAAACACATTATGTTAGGAGCAAAATAATCATCCCATGAGTAACCAGAAAATGAAGCTTACGAATGATTCACCAAGAGATACAGCCTGGTTCCAGACTTCTGAAGGGTGAAAAACAAAACTCAGGAGCTGGACTGACTGCTGCAGTGTGCAGATCATGTGCTTTCAAGAGTCAAGCAGATCAAGATGCTGAAGGATAACCTTTGGAGATAAGCTATCAGACACTCAATCATGGATAGCTGAGACTTTCAAATACACTGGGACAGCCAGCTAATGAAAGGCAAACATTGATGAATTTTAAGCCTGATGCAGAACGATGTGGAATAAACTAATGATGTCTTTTTGCAGGTACTGTGAGAAGCTGTGTATTCCCTCAGCACCTTGAGCCAGTGACAATATAATCCTCAGTTCACATATTATAAATTTAGAATATATTGGAATGTGCAACTGATCATACCTAGGAGGAATACAGACTCTTTGACCCCAGAATACTGGCTTATGTCATTAATGGCTTGTATCATGCTCTTTTCTAGCTGCAGAAATTGCAAATGTTTACCATTTTAAATATATTAGCCACCTGCTTAAAGAACAGCAGAATGTAATTAAAGAAAACATAATGGCAACAGTAAAAAATGAATGTTAAACTACTCTGAGGAAAAAAATTACTTTTAAAACAACCCTTGATGTTACTCTCATCTCTTCAGATAACTGAAATATGCATGTTAATAACCTGACTTATCTTTCCATGCCTTCACTATTACATACCTCCATTCATATCATGGTGTAACTGGTCTGCTTCCAGTCATCCTCACTTCTGGTTCTCATCCTTCATGGCCCCATAAGCACAAGAGAATTAACAATAATTGCTTATTTATTTGTTTACCCCACTCCTTTCTAATGTATGCGTGGGGAGTTTTTCCTCTCATTGCCGAAGTGGTAGGTAATAACTATCACATTTTCACTATTCATAAAAATACCCATAATTAATATATGTAGTACAGATTTTACTTCAGTAATTTTTAATTTTAAAGACACTATATTAGAAGTAATATCTAGACCTTAAAAAGCTTAATTTGTCAAGCTTTTAAATACTAACTCTTCTTTATGTGTATGCAAGTTCTAAGGGTATATGCACAGCTAGAGGTAAAGTCTAAACTTAATGGTTTCTTTACCCATGGTAAAACACTGATTTTTGCATAACTGCTGAGTATCATTTGATAATGATAAATACTACTGACACACAAAGACAAGCTGAGTATAAATTAGATTACAAAGTAGGGTCTTTTAATATTTTATACGAAGACAAGTGATTTCTGGAAGTCTGCTTAAGTAGAACAGCACCAATACTGCACAATTTACGCCCCTATAAATGATGTTTGGTTATAGTGAGGATATGGCGGTCCCTTCTATGGCAAACAAATCCGTTCCTGGGACCTCTCACTTGTGAAAGATGTTCTGCAGGACCGAGTTTTTGACAGACCACATGTGCGAGCCCCGCCTGCTGGCGTGAGTTGCCGAGGTGCCCTGACTCTGGGAGGCTGCGGAGCTCGGCAGAGCCAAGGCCAGAGCTGCAGTGCCTCCTGACGGAGCGAGGCAGGGCTCCTTCCCCCTTGTCCGCTGACAAATTGCACAGCTGTGGTGTTACATGTCAGCACTTGCAGTGCGGATCTCCGGAGACAAACCAGGAATGTTCTGCATGCCAGACAGTGGCGCTGAGCCATTACATTGAGACAACCTTCTTGAGGGAACCGTGGGCCCTGAGTGAACAAGAGTGTGGAATCCACTGACATTCTGACCTGCAACCATGTAACCATAGGCAGTCTAGTGCAGCGAGGCCATCTCTACAGTTGAAAGAAAAGAAGTCCTGCAAAAGTGTGCCAAATCCGTGTAGCATTTGCTGCATAGATACTACAGTGATCTCAAACAACTCTCATGGCATTTAGATAAGGTAGGTGAGACTATGTGTCCCTGAAGTCTGAGATATGCTTTCATCAACATTCATGGTGAGCCCGAAGTTATTTGATGATGTTTATCATCATCTGGAATTCTTCCAATGGAAAACATGATCTTGCTGATCTGGAATCTAACTCAGCTCCTGCAATCTATATATTCAGGGTAAGAGTCAACAGAGAAATACACATTGACATTTAATGCAGAGAAGCAAAGGACTCTGAAGTTACCTGAAATGATCTGCTCACCTGTTGAGATCATCTTCTAAAATTAGCCTTTCAGTTTAGAACCTACAGTTCTGTTTTGTTTCACTGAACTACCACAGCTGCTAACCTTTCACATGCTCCTTCCCCTTAGAAAATCTACGAGGACTTCTAAAGTCATTTCCCTATTAGGAAGCTGAAGAATAAGCAATATATAGGATTGTAAAATAAATTTTGCAAATAATTATCATAGAGACTGAAAAATAAAACAGCAGTATTGAAAGAAAATTATGGAGGAATAAAACCCCAAAATGTTCTTGTAACCATGGAGGAAAACACATAACTGTTATTACTGTGATGTCAAATTAGTTTATTGAAATGTGCTATCTAGGATAGGGAAATACTAAGAATAAAAAAACCCTTTTGACTTGAGCTCTGGAGGGCTTCTCCTTTGTTACTTCCCACTTTAGTAGTGAGTTTACCTCTTTCTTTATCAGCAACTTGTGAGGAAGGGCATAGAAAACAAACAGCAAAGATAAATACTGGGGTAAAAAAACCCCATGAATTAAAGAGCAATGACTCATGCTCACAGGTAACACAGCAAAAGCTCCACCATCACAGAAAATAATCTTAAAAGAGAACTAGTAGCATACTGTAGATGAGGCTACAAGAAGATGAATGCATGGCTTCCTGGAAACCTTCACTCACAGCTGGTATGAGTAGTCTGCTGTCAAACTAGAAAGGCGTATAATTTGGAAATCTGGAAGGGTTAATTCCTTTTCCTATATTGTTATTTAATGGTCTGGGTAACGGAACAGATCACACATCTGAAATGTGCATGTGGGATAAAGTGCTATAGGCAAATTGGAGCACAGAAAGAGTCTTCAGAACAATTTGGAGAGATCAGAGAAACTGTGAAAAACACAGGATTCAGCTGAGGAAGGACCAGTGTTAAGTCCTGTACTTAGGAAAGGAAAATATTGTCTGGGAAAGTACAGGATGAAGAATGACTAGACAGAAAACATTTGTTCTGAACAAGACTTGGGGGTATTACAGAGGATCACAGCTGAACATGAGTCAACAATATCATGCAAGGAAGGCATCCATCAACCTAAGCTATATAAATAGGAGTTTTGTCTGATGTAATTCCCTTATTTTTCTTGGATGTGATAAGGCCTCAGTAAGAACACTACATGCACTCCAGCAGGGGTACTTTCACCAGGAAAAGGATTGAAAAATTCAAAAGAAAGAATAGGACTAACCGAAAGTCTACAAAAGAAGAGTCACAAAAAAATGGATGATGGAAAGGCATTGCTCAGTCTAGAAATGAAAAGACTGAAAGCAGAAAATAACATTTAAAGAGAATGGAATAAATTGGTTTTGATCCCCAGGATGAAGAAGATTGAGGAAAGTGGATTTGAATCACAGAGAGGTTCAGATTAAATCTGCTAATTGCAAGTAAGAGAATATGTCAAATTTTGAAACACCTCACGTAGCTGCTTTAAAATAGGTTGCACAAACCATCTGTCAGGAATTAGTTAAACATGATCCAACTTTGGGGCAAGAGGAAGGATTAGGTACACCTAGGTGTCCCATTATCCATGATTATTGAAGCAAGCAAACTCTGGAATGGCAATGAAAAATCCATTGGAAAGCAAGAAGTGCAAAAGTTAATATAACTTATGTAGTTTGCAGGTCCAGCAAGTCTTCATAGTCCATACAGGTCCATGGTTCAGGTGGCTTGAAGATGGCCAACACTTTATACTAATAAAAGGCACGACCATGCATCTAACGAGGATCTTGCAAGTGATACAGTCAAAGCAGGGAAGAAGAAAAAGCTGTTTTCTTAGGGAGAGAGAGAGAAGCAGAGATCACACAAGCATTTTGAATGTTTGTGTTTGTTCCTAGTGAAAGGGAAGTCATACAGTGTCTCTAAGGAATGAATGCATCACTCTCCCAGACACAGAAGCCGTTTGCAAACACAGGCCCTCAACAGCAAATAAGGTTTCACACATGGAGTGACCCTTAAATTCAGGCCCATCCAGGAAACCCTGAACCAGAGCCTAAGAAAATCTTAGTTTAACTGATGCTTGTTTAAATCCAAGTTATTAAATATTTTGGCTAATAGGCAGTTCAAGTAAGAGTCTTGAAGAAGACATGTCTCTACATACAAAATATAAAATAAATATGATCATATCAGGATAGCTTGCACTTAAAGAACCATGTCTGAAAAGTCAGATGCTTTAATCCACTCATAAACACAGGCCCTTTTCCCTCCACTGTTAAAAAAAGATGTGTGATGAGACTGGCCAGCAATCCCAGCGTTAAAGAAGTGGCATAAGCCCCACCCATCAGTCACAGTCCACAAAGCTTTTACTTGGACTGCCCTTGGCTGTGATAGCACATCATTACTAATCTTCCAAACATTGCACACATACAATCTGGAATGCAAGGGCTACCATGCAGTCTGCAAACAGACCAAAGCAAAGTCATTTGATTACTTCATGCTCCGGATACAAGCAAAAACAAAAACAGCCTTCAGCCAGAAAAAGGCTAAAGCCTAAAGTCTACCTAAAATCACATATGAAATTAATTCTGCTTTCTGGAAATGCTCATTTCTGGAAACCTCACAGTGGTCTCCTTGAACCAAAGAAGACATAATCCGTCTTAGGCACTGAAACCTCCCTTACCTTTCACAGTTCACAGAGAAATCTATTAGGCTGTAGTTACAATATACCAACTATTCCATTTATTTTTTTTCCTTTAACAGGGCAAAAAGCTATAAAAAAGAAAAAGCAGCTTTTAAAATCTTATCTTTCCTCTTCCTTTTTTCCCTTTTCCACTTGTTTTTTCATAGAGAACTTGACATGTCATACATTTTCCAGTAAGCTGATCAACTGCCAAAAAGTATGTAGCCTCAGACAAACTTTATCAATCAGCTCATGCTGAACTCAGCCCAAGAGAAAAGTAATACTCCTAAAAGAATTACATAATCTGACTTGATTTTTCTCACAAGCACAGTTGTGTCTTTACCCTCTCAGTTTCAAGAGACATTAAAACTCTAAGCAGAGGCACAGACATTACAAGTGAGGTCAATGCTTGAAAGAAGCAACAAAACGTCTCAAGAGCCCTGTAATTTAAAAAAAAAAAAAAAAAAAAGCCCATTGATAAGGACAGGCAGGAGGAAGGTAAGACAGAATCCAAAGGGAAAAATTAAACCTGAGTAGTTCCAGTTCAATAAAATTCTAAGTAATTGAAAATAAATTCTTAGTAAAGAGAAATATCAGGAAAGTTCAAATTCCTCTGCCTTTTCAGAGGATGAGGTTGAGCTGCATGTTCCCATCTCTCCAAAGTTACCTTAATTTCCAGTCTTCTGAGTTTCTAGGACTGGTCTCTTTCTTTTGTATGGAAGCTACTTTAGATAACATAAATACATAAAAGGCAAAGCAATAGGAATTCAGTTCAAATGCAAGTTACCTCTCCCTAATTCTGAGTCTGGTGGAGGTTTCACAAGATCAGTGATTATTTTTCTTTCTCCTTTTTTGGAGTAAACATGTAAACATAAACAAATTCCTTCAATTCTCAAAATATTCACATAAAAGTTGGTTTGGGTTAAGATAAACAAAATGGAATTTGAACAATGATCAGAAGCAGTTACTTGACTGAAATGTTTTCTTCCAGATGAGCTTTTATAATATCTCCAGCTAAACTGTCTGTACTTTCCTAGGATATGATTAGAGGGCAAAGTATTGAAAGTCCAGCTCTCAAGTGAATGGCCCATACAGGGATTGAATCCACAACCTTGGTGTTATTAACACCATGCTCTGACCATCTGAGCTGATCTCATTTCAGATGGCTAAGGCTCCATCCCTCTGAGTACTGCCCAGCTCCTGTGCTTGCAGAGCTTTCTTGACTGCACCAAAACCACTGCTAGAGCTTGTGAAGGGTTAGAGCAGCCAGAAAGATCAAGTTCACTGGGTCTGAAGGGTGCAGAACTCACCCGGAACCTCCATCACCTCAAGGAAATGGCCCCAGTTACACAAGTTACAAACAGCTCTGCCATTCTCCAGGCAGTGAGAACAGATCCCCTTTTGATCTGCATAAAGGCTGGATAATAAAATATGTAAGTGATACAATAAATTGCTTAACAGTAACCTATTCTTCCTTTGAGATATCTGCTTAATTATTCCAGCTGCTGGTGAGTTTGTGCTGGGAAACATGAGGATTGGTGGCCTATGACATTTTATCAAAACCAATCTGACTACAGATGCTGTTTTTTAAATCCTAAATGCTTAACTATAAGCACCACAGGTTAAATAAAAATCTTTTTGTTTTTTTACATTAGCAGCTCATAAGACATTTCTGAAAAGAGTCCTAGTGTGAGGCTGCACAGAGAACCTTTCACACTCTCTTCACTTGGAGCAATCCCATTAAAATATCTGGCCCCCTTTCTGGATATGGCTCTGAATGACTTGCTTTGAGCCATTCAAAAAATTGTGGTAGACCTGGGTGTTGAAAGTAGCTCTCACAAGGGCTGATCCAGAGCTTATTTAAGTCAACAGAAGTCTTTCCAATTGATTTCAATTAACTTCTGAGAAGGTTCTGAATCTCAGGGCACTGCCCTTGCTGTGGCAGCATGCTTTTTATACTGCTCATTCTATACACCTATCATATTTCTTCCAACAATTCTTTCCAAATTAAATTGCCTTAGGGTGCAAGGGAACATTTCAGAGAGATAAGGGACTGTAAGCTATCTTATTCTCATTGAAATCAATGTGACTTGGATACCTATCTGCAATGTGTGCCATTTAAAATTTTCCACTTAATCAGGCCAGACCTTTTTGCAATGCCTTTCCCCATTTTTATCTCTTTTCTTTTCTGTGGATCACTTTTGCAAGTCTTTTTTGATGTATAACAGGAAGATGACAGGAGATCTGAGCACAGATGGACACTAGACATTGCCGAGAGATTGATACATGAGAAATCTTTCTTGGAAAAGTACAGTTACAAAAAAAATATTTATTAAAAATGAATGAAACTGGTTATTAGTTCAGTTAAGAGATGTGATCCTCCAGTTTTATCCTCTGATTCCAGTAGCACACACAAAAAAAAAAAAAGCTGGCCTGCTGCCATAAAATAGGCCTATCATTTTCCAGTGGTTTAAATATGGGTCAAAATATTTAATCAGACAATATTAATTTATTTTAGTATTCCATGGGGAAACCCAGGGTGTCTTTAACACAGAACTCCTTCTAGCTTTTGAAACAAAGAAGAAATGGAAGGACATCCACTGTGATTTATTTTCTCTGGATGATCAGTGGAGAAATTGGATATGCATGACACATTCATTTAGTCCTCACTTCCCTTTGATGATTAGGGCTGAATTTTCATTCTGGTATATGGGGATTTGTGTGTATCACTCCAAACAACAAGTGTCATACATCTAAGTCCAAATGTAACTTTCTAAGAGTGAAGTTCAGAGACAAGAATCTACGGTGTAAGTGGCCAAAATAGAATATTGCAATAGCATGCAAGTAATACTTATGCTCTAACATTGAAGCCTGAGCCTCACAAAGGCTTGACTGAATTTGTAATTAAGATCCTTTCTCTAGCTTTGGTGAAAAAGCACATTGGAAATATGTGCAGCCATCAACCTAATTAAATCTATAAAAATTGATTAGCCATTTCAAAACATCTGTTACTTGGTCCTTTGCACACTATTGCAAATAACCTCAATAATGAGGTGTGACCAATTGCTTTATAGTGGGAGCATTGCAGCCTCAGGCAAGGGAGGCTGAAGAGGTCTAGCTGTAGCTCAGACTGATTGCAGTGAAATGCTGGGTCTGTGTAGTTAGGTGCTGGAATTTCATTTGTCTATAACAATCATTTCTTTATTAATATAACCTTTTAACAGAACATCAGAATTGGATAGAAATGTGAGTAACAGTTTTTCCAACAAAATCCTTTACTATTTGGGATTACTTGGCATTCACCAAAAGAAAGAAATTTTATGGAACTAAGCTAATGGAATGAAGAAAAGAAAGCTATATAATGGATTATAAATGTTTGTAATTGCTTCTTGCAAACCCAGAGGCAATTTGAAAGGCTATTGCTGTGGCATAATATTTTCCAGTTTCCATTCAGTCCCAATGTCAAGTGATACAAGCAATAAAACTCTCCCTACCTTCCCCAGTAAGACTATTCCATACATCACATTGTGAGCAAGTTTTATTTTTGGACTGTGATGAACACCTCACAAGATCAGGCCAGCAGCAAGGCACCAAGCACGTGGTGGTGATGCATCACATGGATTCAAAAACACTGCCTTCCACCACTGCAGCACCAGCTGCACTCATTGAAATGAACACATCATTAAAAACACAGCACAATTGCACTACTATATAAAACCTAAAGAAATCTAATCCTCACTAAATAATCACACTGCACTCAGATACTAAACATCTGGTGGATCTATTTTAAGATCAGACATGAAGCACCCCTGGACAGGTCTCAGCACTAGAGGAGTCAGATGCAAGTGCTCACAACCACACGAACACTGCAAGAATGAGAAAGGCTGACCTTGAATTTGCCAAGCTGCACCCAGCAAAAGAGAGGTGGCAACAGCAAGCAACTCAAACTTTGAGGATGCAGCAGCTGTGCAGTTGCCTCAGCTTCATTTCCAGATAACCATCCTTGACTCAGCTCAGGAGAGGAAGCTGATAAACTCAGTATCTGAAACACCTCAAATCTTCTGTGTACATGTATTTTATGTGTAAATCTGGAGAAGGGAAAATAAAAGCAGCATTAAAAATATAACTTATTGGTATCTAAAGCTTATGTCTTTATGTTTAACAAAACTGAGCAATTTTACTCAGGTGGAAAAATGCCATGGCTTCATTTCAGCTGGGAAGCTTAAAAGAAATTCCTTGAGGGAAGTGAGAGAAAAGCAAAAGTTTTTAATTGTCATGCAGAAGGAGTGAAACAGAGAAAACATTCTCTTCTGTTATTCCTCCTTTTGTAATTCCAGACATTAGTGTTTGAAAACCTTGGCAGTTGAAGCTCCTGTGCCAGCAGGAAGCCCAGACTGCAGTATACTGAGAAAACTTAAGTCTGATAATCCTCACTCAAAATTTCTGTGCTGGGCATTTAATATTGTAATTTCCAGTTCACACAGATAAATCTCGGCTGGAAGAATGAGATAAAACAAACCCATTCTGACTGAATGGGCTGTTTCAGCTCTAATTCTGCATAACAGATTGCATAATACACTCAGGGAAGCTGTTTTCCTCAACATCTTCACCGAATTTTCCACTACAGTGGAAACGGTAGTACTAATAACAGCCTATGCTCAACAGCAAGGGATGGGCAGCCCTACAAACTGATGACAAATGCACTGTGTGGCTGCAGGCCTTCCCCGAGGCTGCTCTCAATCCCTATTTGTCCTCCCACAACCCAGACTATTTTCCTGACAGTCTAAGCAGTGGGCGAGAGGTATTTTCCTCTCACCAGTCCAGCTCAAGGGCTACAGGACAGGACTTCTGCTGTTATAAATGGGACTCCTTTAAATGAGGAACAAATAACTAGCCTTAAAACTTTTTTTGAATGATCCTGATAAGACTTTTCATAAGGGCATAGTTTGTGATGCCGTTATAAGATATCAATTTTGGTGGAAAGAAGGTTAAAGCAAACAGAACACCCAATTCCCAAACCCAGAAAAGCCATCTCAGAAACTGCAATTGGGATCACACCAATGAATATGACTAATGGACACTGGATACTCTTCAAGTCTTGCTGCAAGAAGAACTGTCAGCTTCCATAAGTTTTGTTTGGCTTTAAATGTGTTTTTTAAGGAATTGGGTTTTTAGGTCAGAGCAGATATGCAAATCTGGAAATAATTTTGCTTTTCACACCAGCTATTAATACATTCTACAGAGTGTTATTTTGGATTTTATTCATTTCCCTGCAAATTCTGCAATTAGATGGGTTAAATGGCACATTTTGCATAAATTATTACACTGATAGGGGTTGAAAGCACTTGGCCCACAGGTTTGTATCTCACTGTACACCCAAGGCCTCTGATAATCCTTCACATGCACACTGTGCATCAAATGTTGCTTCATTAGAACCATACTTCAATTTTCTTACCAAAAATCTTTCAAGGCAGCCAATAGCTGTGTGGTAAGCCACAATATTCAGAGGTAGCAAAGGACCAGTAAACTACTCTGGAGAAGATTTCACTGCCAACACTCATCCATGTTTGCCTGCAGCTGATTTTTACTGCAACTACCTTCCCTCTTTGGTTCCTTCCCTAAAAACAAATGACCTAGATCAATGTGTAAGAAATTACAGAAGGGTTGAGCTTCCCACAGAGGTATTTTCATCATCTTACAAAAACAACCATGAAAAATGAGATATTTTTCCAACTCCTTTTTAGGACAGGATTGTTATTTGCGTATTTCATCTGAACGGTTTTAAAGTAAAATTATTTATTTAAATTTAAGAATTAATTTAATTCATTTTCACAGTTAACTATTAAAAAGTCTCCAAAACAAACAAAGGAAAACGAAACACTTAACAGGTGCAGTACAGACAGCAGAAATACCTGACTGTGCATTCCATTAAGTTCAACTTTTATTTCTATTGCAGTTCACAGCTTCATCTTCTATATCCTTATTCAGACATAACGCTGCTCTCTTTTGCAGTAAAGTGACAGGAAAACAGCTGTTAGCTGTTTTCAAACACGTGACAATTCCCAATTAATTTCAAAATTAAATAAGCTCTTTTCCAGTAATTCTTTGATGTCATCTAATTTTCTGCCAGTTGGTAAAGTCTGGGAGACAGAAGTCTCAAAGTAATCTAAATTTTATGGTTCTGAACTTTTCTCCCTTACAAGGAACAAATAATTTTTTGCTTTGGTCTTTGAGGGATTATTAGTACAGAGGAGCTATTCTAACAATAAAGGGAATGTTTGATTTTTATTTCAACTCATAAGTCCATCTCTGTTCTTGAAACTATGATCCCTTATGCTGTGGCATATACTGAGAACTGATAAAAAATTGTCTCAAAGGCTCATTAACACTTCAACACTAGAAAAAGCACCAGGAAAACACATTAAACTTTTTATCAGTCACTCCAGCACCAAACCCCCATTTCCTCACAGTATGGTTACATGCAGTGGATTCATTTTCTCTTCCTCTAGGTCACTCCACAATAACTCCTGGTAAAGTCAGAGAGGGAGACTTCAGAGGTTTTTTTCAAGCTAAATTCTAGCAGGAAAAACCAAGGCTATGTCTGTGCTGCCTGTTACAGAGGGCCAAGGCTCCCTCACAGCAGATCTACTAATTCTCTACAGTGTGGTCCTACAAGTGCCTATGAATGTACACTCTGGGCCACGTGTGAGGGGGTGGCACAGCATCCAGCTTCATGTGCCAAGGCAGGCAGTCATGTGGCCTCACATACCTGTGACTGCTCTAAGACTAACCTTTTAGTGCAGCATAAGCAGTACCTCATCTCAGAGCAGTAATCTCATCTGTTAACAGACAAACACAGCTGAGTCTGGGCAGGCTCTGATCTTTAGAAGAGGCTGGGTGAGAACAGGGGTGAGAACAGCTATTTGTATTTGATTATCAGCCTTCAGCATCAACCTCTTCAGCTACTTCACATCCAGACAGGACTGCTTGGACAAACCTCTGAACATTGCAGCCAACACAGGTGCAAAAACATGTAGTCAAGCTGAAAAAAAAAAAAGGAGAGCTGAAAATTAACAACCCTTTGGAGTTGTTGGGCTAAATGATATTGTGCATAGAATTCATATAGCACTACACATAACTTTTCCTTATCAGAGGTATTCCTGATCTAAAATAACACAAGAATTACTTATTTTCCAGACATGCTACATCTGCTCTGTCATCTACTTGGTACATGTAGGAATTTCCTCCTCTTCCTCATTGCTGGTCAACTTCATTAAACCTCATTCCACCGATCCCTCTGCTAGCTCAGTATCACCTCTTCCAGAGGTGTTAATGTAAATCCACAATGCTCTGTACCATCTTTTAGTCATATTACTGCATGGCAATTTCAGGTTCTGATTGGGAAGTTATTCCTGGCCCTTTTGGGTACATACAACTGCTTTGAAATATGCTTTGCAGGCATCTTTAAAGGCCAAAAGGGAAGCATCAAAGAAAAAGAACCTACAGCCTTCTATTTAAAAACAAAGCCCCATCATTTCCATACACTCTCACTTTTTTTTTAATACTTGACTCATCATCTTGTAACAGCACTGGCAATACTACAAAAGTCACTTCCCTGAGGAGCTGCCCAGGCACTTGTATATCCCTGTGATGGCTGCCAACAGCAGTAAATAAACTTTCCAGTCTTACACTCATACTAAAGATCTAGCTATTTACAGGAAACCTTCCAAAAGATTCCCCAAGTGCTTGCAGACATTTTACTGTTACATAAAGTCTTTTGCATCTACACACTTAATCTAAAGCATAATTAAACTCCATAGAAAAATTCCCATTAATCTCAGAAATCTTTGGATCAAGTTCTAGAGTTACTAGTTTACAAGGGTTGACCTTCATACCTGTTTGGCTGCTGATACTTATATCACTATCATATATTTTTATTTCAGGCAAGGAGCACAATGGGATAAGCCAAGATAATTTTACTTGGCTTTCTATTTTTGTTTCATCAAAGCTTCCCTCTGTCTCAGTATGTTTAAGTGCATCTGCATTTAACATTTTAAGACCTATGTTCAGTTCATTTGGTCAAGTGTCCTCTGCCATTTTAGATGCAAACCAGGAAGTGCCTCATTTATATTTGAAAAACTAGTCCTCTTGTTAACTTTGGGCTTAAATAAAGTACTCTGCAAGCACTGGCTCTGTGCGTGAAGGAAGTTCCTATTATCGCATTCTTAGTGTTACTGTAAACAAATCTCTCCTCCTTGCATGGCATCTCAGGCCAGTGGGTGCATGGCATACTGGAGAATTACCCTGGAAAACTGAGGACTGAGCCCTCAAGGGCTCAGCAGCGAAGGTCACAGACCCAGCCTCCAGACCTTGACCTTGGCTGACTGTGTGACAGTGCCAACATACCAGGCAAGAGGAGAGTGGGGGAGAAGGGTCAGCAGACATTGGAGACAGATGGCCTAATTCATCATACACCAGAAATAAATAATAAAAAAAGCTGTTCCAAGCTTTACATGCACAGCAATGGTTGTAAATTCCACAACTGTGGAGACTTGCCAAGCCATTATACACATACCCATACTGCAGTCACTGGGTATAGCTCCTGAAAGGTGAGCTCAGGAGAAATCGCAAAGCATGAAGTGTGCTGAGATCTCAGGAAATTGGTTCATAAAATGATCAACCAAGCCCTAGAAGAAAAAGAGCATGCAGAATTTTGGGACTGATGTGATATTACAGGTTATTTATAAACAATGCACTTATGCAATGCATAAGTTGTCCATGGATGTGATACTAAGCATTTTATACTTAATAAGCTTCTTTCAGTAATAATTTTTAGAATTTATTTTGCTCTTAATAGTTTCCAAATTGGAGCTATTTGATGGCATGTCCTGCTAAATAAAGTTCTCTTGTCACCAAGCAGTGTACCTCATAGGGACTGGCAAGGCTAGTGATGTCACTTTGGGAGGATGGACTGAAAACCAAAAGAGCTTTTCCCAGATCATGTATTTTGGTTTCTCTGCAGAAAGAGCAATGGAGCATCCTGGATGCTGTCTTTCAAATTTTGGCATCTAGAAATCCACAGAGAGAAGGAAATAGGGTGGCATCAGTAATGGTGCTTGCTGCACAGGCTGACTGCTCAAAGTGGTCTTGTGAGCACAGCTTCCCTACAAAGACAACAGCAGCCATTGAGCTACTGAATGTCAAAAAGCAAGTGCCAGAGAGCTTGACCATGGCCTTCATCCAGCCCTTTAGCTCTCTTTCTGCACAGTCCAACATCTGTGCTCTACACAACAGCGAGTTATTAATACAACCTCCACACTCAGCCAGTGTGAAAACCCACACACAGATCCGAGGGCTCCATTCAGGGGTTCCTTAGGAGCACATGGTATGGATAACTTTGCAAATTCTTGTCACTAATCTGAAACTGCAACCCATGGAGCAGCCTTTCCTTTTGCTGCCAAGTGACCTTGGAGGGATCAGACAGGAGAAGGAATTCCTTTCTGTACAAGTAGGTTCCACCAGAAAAATGCATTTAACAGTTCAAGTATCCCTATCTGACTGCCAGTCTCCAAGTTGGTGGTTCTGGGTTGGTCTCCTAGAAGCTGGTGCTGAGTCAGAGAACAAGCACAACACACCCCCTGCTACCTCAGAGCCACCACAGACACTTCTCTGGAGCTGTTACACAGTCAAGATAAAAACCACCCTGAAAACCTGGCTGTCTCCTTTTATCACACCAGCTGTATGCATCCATACTTTTCCTTTGTCTCACTGCACATTCCAGAAACAAGCCCAAGCTGCATCACTCAGCAACTCAAACAGAGGAATTAGACAATGAAGCCTGGGTGTAGTGTGCTGAATATCACCAGCGATCCCATTCTGACAAGGGAACATTTTATTCAGTGAAGAACTGCTCTACATCCAGGAAGTACCCCAGCTTCCTGAGGAAGAGGGATGAGGAACTACAAGACAAAAGCAGGCGAATATTCTCTGGTTTTCCCTTTTACTCTATCTATCCACCAGATTATTTCTTAATGAAAACAAATCCTTCTCCTCCATTCAGCTTGTGATCTCTGCTTTACCCTTACATTCAACACTGAGGGAATATTTATGTGATCAACCTTGACATCTAATCTAGGAATGGTTCTCTTATGGCTTGGACCCTTGATGTCTTATGTAGCAGATTAAGATGTCTCCCCAGGACACGACACCAAATGGGTCGTTTTGGATTCAGGTGCCTCACACTAATACAACGCCAGTTGTTTTATTTCCCCTCCCTCTTTTGAAGAAGCACAATTATAGGGGTTCCCCCTCTCTTTTTCACCTCAAATTTGCAAGAGGCCTTTTACTAGATTTGCAAGACACCTTTCATCTAGATACACAGACCATTGTTCCTGAAAGCTTTGAGATATATCCTGAAAGTACAGTTGTGAACACACCTTTTTGAGTGTCCCTTATTAAACAAGGGATTTAAATGTTGCCATACTTCCAAGTTGTGCATGAATCTACTCAGGTACCCATCTGAAACTTTTTTTTAGCATCAAAGACATCTTACTAGCTTCAGCATAAATATCGTTGTGGGGTAAGAGGATTCATGAAGGCAACGAGACTGAGTAATTTAAAACTTGGTCTCACAAGCACTGCCTTGTCCTCCAGAGTATTCTTCTGTTGGAAATTTGTTCTCTGAATGAGCCACAGAACAGGACCAGTCAAGTAACATCAGCTTGAACCTCATCCCCAGCATGTGTCTGGCATGGCTCACGCAAAACTACTAAGGATCAAAAATCCTGGAGCACTGACTAGAAGGTGGTCAAAGAATTGTCATGCATAAAAGAAAGAGGCTTGACAAAAGATTGTTTGAAAGGGGCTGTAGCCATAATAATGATTGAGTTTCTTGGTATCCTTTCAAGAGAAATAATCCACACTATAACTCCTCAAATATCCCCAAAGTTGTTATCTAGGGGCAAATATACATGATACTATTGTAGGAAACACAACTGGGAAATAAGTGTTCAAACCCAGAACTGACATGGCACATGTCTTTTTGAGCCTTCTTAAATAAAAAGTGCTTTTTAAAGTAGGTCAGAGATATCACCACTGTGCATCGTGAGAACTGCGTGAATGCCTCCTCTGCATTAGAGTGCTTTTACCATCTAAGCACACAAACCCTATGCTGTTCTGTCCAAATTCAGACAAAATTTTGAATACAGCTGTAGGCTAAACTTCAGAAGACTATTTCCTAACTATGTCTTTATGTATTCTAGATGTTTATATATATGTTATTTATACCTTTTAATATTACATATTTTATAACTTATATATATTATAAAATTTAATCGCAGTTATGGAAGCAACATAGAGTAACCCCAGCAGTTTTTTGTATCTGTACTGTCAGAGACTGAATGTAATTACAAAGCAGTGAGAATGCAATTTATTCCCAAGTAACCAGAGCTGCAAACTACAGCTGTACTTGAGAGATCCCAGCTACTCAATATTTACAAGTGTGAATTCTTAAACTGGCCCGAAATTCATTCACAAGCTGACTTCCCCCAGTTTAAGCAAGGGGGGGTTTTCCTCTCCACTGTGAGGGCCTGCATCCAGCTGGCCAGATCTGAACACCGAAGGTCACGGATGCATTTTTATCCTTCTAAATGTAAGCAGAAAAACCTGTGAAGGAACAGAGGCAGATTGTCATTGTGCTCAAAGCTCCAGCAGCATCTGCCTACAACCTTTAATGATATCAACAGCAATTAGATGTACTTCTGACTCAAACACATGCTCTGTCTGGAATGCCTCCTATTTAAAGCCCAGTACACGCAGATTCTATATCATTGACATCCCGTAACCCAACAAACATCTAATAGGCATAGCTGCAGAAGTGAGGTCTAAATGCTCATCCCACCCGATGTAAATCTCATTTCTAGAATGGTGGGAACTGTCAGGCATCAGAACCTGAGAACCTGCATGTCATTTCTCATCATTACATTTCCCCACAGAGGAATTAAGCCATCCCAAATGCACGCCATGACTACACTAAGAAATTACAAGCTCTTATCTGTATTAGCAAACAGAAGTTTGAGATACTTAATAAAAAAATAAAAATAATGTCAAGGACAACTGAACAATTATTTTTGCTCTTCACTATTGCTGCATTATGTAAGAAACATTTGCCTGAGACAAAATACATAGGCAGAAAACTAAAATCAAAAAGCTGAACTCAAGGCAGTCAAGGTGACTAAATCCAAGAATTGTCTTCTTGTGACTGCAGCCAAAGTATGGGGAACTAAAGAGATTGAGAAGGAAAGAGTAAAAATGACACTAAAGGATGAAAAATGCAGAGTAACTCAAAATAAGGATCTCAGCCTAATTTGACTTCCCTCTACACTTCAGTTGACTGTAAGAGGGAGAAGAGGGATGCAATGCCAGGACTGAGGTGAGAAATACCTCCAACTAAAATAGTCCCCAAATACATTTATAATTGCACTTGAAGGAAGTGGCTACATATTTGCTTTTCTGTAAAACCAAATTCTCTCTTTCATAACCCTCCTGGAAGTTAAAATGCTATCACTGGTGAAGTGAACTTTAGCACACGTGAAAAAATATTTTCATCTTGTTACTGGGAATATTTTTATTGGCTATTAGTGAGACTGTAAAAGCATCCATTGTGCCCAAGGAAGAAAGCAAGCAGATGCTGGAAAAGAAGATCAATGTCTGAAGACTCTCAGCTTGCAGAATCAACAGCTATTTCCCCCCAGATGAAGAACTGTTATCCATCAGAACCTGGTGCTCCAAGCACAGAGCAGCTGTTCTTTGGCTATGCTCTTGTGTGCCTATGGAAAAATACACTCAAAGAGGAGCAGCTGAGAGGATCCTAGCAGTTATTGACTTCAACAGTCAGGGTAACTAATTTCATACCTCAAATTTGACAGAAGAACTTTAACAGGAGCAGCCCACCCCCTCTGATCATCTCTGCCTTGGGAATCAGCATCTCCCATACTCACAAGCTCATCTGCATGAAGAGAACAAGGATCTCATTCACTAGAAAAAAATTATTAGTAATTTCTCACAGAGGAACCAGAATCATGTACCTTTGTGATATTTTTTCCAATTTTTACTTTATTTGAACAATGTTTATTTTTACATAAATTTATATATACTTTTTTCTAGATTGGCAAAATTCTACCCAATAAGGACATTTTAGCAAATTACTAAAATGTTAACGGCTTTTATAAATTTTTAAAGCAAAAACACTGAATTATTTCCTTTTTCTTACATTCATGTCTATGTAAAACTATCTTTAACTAGTATTTCTCAATTTGTTCAGAATCCTCACAACAGCTGTAAGAGTCTCTGGAATTCCAAAAATCCTCAGGAAAGCTATGATTTAACCCTCAACTTTAACGATAAAGCAAACTCCCATTTTGCATTTAGTCCAGTTTGGCTCCATCTCCTGCTCAAAGTTACAAACTACATATTGTAACATTTAGATAAGCTTAAAAATATGAACCTCAAAGGTGTTAATCTTACAAAGCACTTGAAGAATGTTTGCTAGAGATGAAAACTATCCTAAGATATTAGAAGTGATCAGTGACTCAGGTGTTAAGTTTCACATATTGATAATTAAGAAAAAGAACAACTGAACACCTGTATTGGTGAAACAAGCGGCACTCTGGATATCTACAATTCCTGAGATGTCCTATATTTAAAAGCAAATGTGTAGCTTCACTGAATTCTGCCTTTAAAAATTACAGGTGGAAATAACAGGACACTGAAGAAACTCAGGGATGCAGTAACTCTCAACAAAGCTTATTTTTAAAACTCTAGAAAATTTAAAGCACTGACAGGCTGAAAAGGCAACCTGTAAATTCTGATATTGTATGGAGCAGATATGAACCATCACAAAGAGAACACAGGACCATCCACCTTGGAAGCATTACTCCAGTCACTGCATTCCACAGCAATCTGAAGCAAACAGAAAGGAAAACTTCTCTGCTACTCCTGATATTAACAACAGTCTGGGGGAAAAAACTTCCTTTACGTTATATGTACTGTTATTTTTTTCACAACAATACTTCCACTTTCGTGTAAGAACTTTCCTTAAAAAAGTCAGTAACAAATGAGGTTCTACTTTTTCTACTTTCATGCAGTTCTCTCCCATGCAATTAATTTTTCAAGACAGTGGGCTGATGTGGATTTTGCTACATAATCTGCCTGACTTCATTCCTGTCTGAGGCTCTTTAATTCTAACTGCAGTTTCTAACTTAGCAACCCAAGCTCACTGCAGGGCATTCACAGCACTTCAGAGGCTGTACTTTGACATCTTGAGGAGATGCTGTCATTTCAGCCTTTCCCATTCCAGTCCCCTGCGTAAGAACATTACTGCCACACACTCAGTACACCCAATGAAACAACTGGTGACATCATGTTTTTTCACATTGGCTACACAACAGAGAAGTAGCACAGCATTAAGAAGGAGCATGTGGGAAGGAGCATGCTCACAGGGCAACAAAGTGTCAACTTAGAAAGTAGCCTCTAAAAATCCCTATTCAAGTACAGAATGAAGTTTAGCAGCAATTAAACAAAAAAAGCCCACCCCCCCTCCAAACTTACCTTGAAGATGGATCCTGAAAATCTTGATAAATCTCCCAAATTTTGTGCAAGTAGTCCAAACCTGATTCTTTAGCAGATGAGAAACTGAATGATAGCTAAAGAACTACTTTTCCTCTGCGCTGTTACGAGTATAGTGTTCCGTTGTTTCCATCAGATTGCTGGTTACCCATTTTCCTACCGTGCTTGTTAACCCAACTTAATGCTACACCCAATCCAAAGATCTCCTGACAGAGCTGAAGTTGTTCAAGTTACTAAGCTGTATTTAGGCTTCTCTAGGCTGAGCATTGTAGAAAAAAAACAATATCACCAAAACAAAACCCCTTGCTCTAATCTACTTCCACTTTAATGAGATTATATGATAAAATTCATGATCACTCTTAGATGGATTTAGTATGACACTTCTTAATAAACACAGCAATTAGCTTCATGGCATGTGAACTACTTCTCTCTTCCAAAATTCAAACAACCATTGTACTGATATCGTAGCACTAGCAAGCCTAATCAGTTAGCTGAGAACAGAGCTTGCTACTACTACAGCAAGTATCTGGTGGGCATGGATTAGACACCTCAAGTATGTCCTAACAAACACTGGACCAAACGCCACCAAATCAGTAATCTGAGGTGTCAACGTGTGGCCATATTCTTTGGGTCCTTCTCTGAAGTCACTAGCTTCACCTGTGAGTAATTCAGGAACACTGGTCTGCAGCAGACACCCTAATGTTCATATTGAGAGCTCTGTATGAAGAGGACAAAATTTCAGATTCTTCAGGGTTCTCAAATATAGTCTCTTTCCATGCTAGAAATTTTGGGGGCATTTGGGACACTTTGTTTCACATTTTGTACTTCTCTCTTCACTGAGAGGAGTCTTCTCTGCAGCTATTGAGTCCCTGGAACTACAGAAAGCTTTATTTCACAACATCCTCCTGCTCCTCCTGGCTTAAGATCTACTGCAGATAGTAATTTCCCACATGTCCATCACTACCTGGCAAAGTTGCTCCATATCAGCTTCAGTACTCTTCCCTCACCCTACCTTGGGATGCAAGGATAAGCACTCCTGAGCCCAGCCATCAGTTCATGCTCTCCTTTCCTGCACTTCCTGAAGTTCTCAGTGGGGAGCAAGAGTGTGTGCAGATCAAAACCTATCAGAGAGTTTTATTCTTCTGCTTTGTTGAACGTGCCCTACACAGAATAAATGCAACATACAAATTCACTGTTTCTCACTGTACTACCGAAAGTCACATTAGCTATTCTTTAAGGTTATTATGTTTTTATAGGTGTACTATTTTAACATCAATGGATTCTCTTTTTACAACTGCTTTGGTCCCTACAAAATTCATGGTTTGTGGTAAATCCTTAAGTGTTTCAGGAGAACAAATCAAACTATTCAATATCCATTTGCCAAAACTGTAGACAACAGGAAAAGATTTCACTTTTTGACTGGGGACTGTCACTTGGCTCAAGTTATAGTGTTCTTGTAATGGGATGTAATGGAAGGGTTGTTACATGGGACAATGTGCAGGAGAAGAAGGGGGCTGTGATTTGTTTTGACACAGTTCTAGGGTCTTTTCAGGATTCTCTGATACTTACTTTTTTTCAGTTCAATAACCAGAACACTATGGATTTGGACAAGCATAGATTTGGGGCAGTTTTCTTCTGGCACTGGCAATGTGCAGAAGAGGGGAAGAAAGAAGAGCAGCTTGGGAAAATTGCTTTGTCTCATTCTGAAACATGCCACTTCAATATGACTGAAGTGTTTATTCCATCTCGGTGAATTCCCCTTCAGAAAGACAATATAACCCCAAAAACTTAATATATACAAGTTACAGCCATAAACCCAACCATTTTAATTGAAGCCATTAAAAAAAAAAAGTGTGAGGCAATAAAAATGATGAAACTCTACTTAAGAAGAAATAGCTAGCACTTTCTGAAGAGCTGTAAAACAGCAACAAACACTTTACAAAAGATTTGAAGGAAGAGAATATAATTTCCAAACTACAGGTATTGTATAAAGGTAACATTAGGTAACATCTTATAAAATACAGCAACAGAGACAAAATGGATATTCAAGCTCATTTGAAATTAAGCCTTCTGGGGTCTTGGTTAAAATGTGTGTTCAAAAACTATTTTAAACAAGGACTAAATACTTCATCTTTTAAATGTACAGGTCCCTGGCATTAACATAGCACTATACACATCTTCCAAATAAGCAGTAATTACAAGTTCCTTTAACCATGCGTGGTGTCATCTTCTACGAAGTCTTTGGCCATTTCTGCTGTGATCACATCAATATGACTGACCTGGTGGAACAAACAATCATTCAGTTATTACAATACCTCCTGCAGAATAAGACAGACATTTCTGAAGGCTCCAGGACTCAGCAACAGGTCTATGATCAATTTATAATCCCTTTAAAGAACGTGACATGGGACATCAGCAGGTATTTAAATTCTCTTTCAAGATCGAGAGAACTTTTTCTAGAAGACTGTGTCACAACAGAAATTTATGAACTGAAGTGAGTCTGATTCACTCTGAACTCTTGCTAAGTCTCAAATGCACAACTTATTTTAATTATGGTGTTTACTGAGAAGCCTATCATACTACTTACCTTGTTTCTGAATTTTACACCATAGAACTTGTCAGCTGACTCAAGCAGTTCCGGCCTAAAAGTTGTTGTAATAAACTGAGCATGTTCAGCTAGTTCCATAATCATATCTAAAAGGGACACAAAAATTCTTTATTAATGTAGCATTTTCAATAAAGTGAGACAGACAAAAATAGCAAACTCTTTCCCTTATTCAAAATGAGATTTTGGTTAATGAAGCAAAAATCCCATAAATCAAGGAATTATCTATACTAGTTTTATTTCCCAGATAATACACATATAAGTATTCTTATTAATTCCAGTATGAACTCTGACAAGTCCAGCCACTCAGCAAACCTAGTATGATATTAAACTTCTATGATGAAAAACAGCGTAAGCACTTTTCTATTCATTTTTAAAATCAAAATAGACTTCAAAACAGGACTGTTTTTTAACACATTGAAGTGCACTAAGGAGATCCTTTAGATGCAATAACAGAACAGAGATTCTACATAAAACCAACTTCATGAAAACTTCCCCCAAACATGCACTGGGCTTTTCAAAAATGTGTTTTTATGATCAAAAGCTTTATTCTTAAACATCAGGGAAGAGAAGACAAACGATTACCCTCAACCAAAATGAAGATTATAAAAGGCAGACAAGTACCTGACACAGCTTTTCTATGCTGGGCATCCAAGGCTTGGTCAATTTCATCAAATAAGTAAAACGGAGCTGGATCACATTTCTGGATGGCAAATATTAGGGCCAGGGCCACTAAAGATTTCTGTCCACCTGAAAGTTGCTGCATTTCTCTCATTTCACCCTGCTTTCCTGTGAACGATACCTAAGAAAACAACATAACAGCAAGATGATTTCAAAACACTAAACCACAGCATCACTTGCTATTAAACAAACAGGATAGACTAAATGCTGTCTTTTTAAAATATAGTTAAAAGACAACCCAAACAAACATTCAAAGGACTAAAAACCAAATATTATTCTTTACCCTTATGCCAACTCCAGTGAACTGATCTACAGATGGAACACTGCTCTGAGATCCAGATCCCCTTTCGTTTTCAGTACTGCCTTCACCTTCATCCTGGGACTGACTGCCTTCCACATCTCCTTTCTTCATCACCAATGTGGCCTTGCCACCAGGTACTAGCTTTTGGAATACTTCACTGAAATTTTTTGACACCTGAAAAAGGAAGTAATTTTTACCTACTCATCTTTACAAAGTGAAACCTACTCATTTTTACAGAGTGAAATCAAATGCAGACAAGTGCTTTTGCATGAACACAGAAAGTATCTGCTTCAAAGAAGAGATTCATGCTCTTAAGCAGAAGTGAGAAATGCAGGCTGTACAAAGCTTGGCTTAAAACAAGAGTCAAAACAACTGTTTTTGTAGTATGAGAATTTTCAAAATTTTTTTCAATAAAATGGTACAATTAAAACATAGACCTGTAGCAAAAGTAAGATTTACTTAGTAACCTTCAGTTAAGTAAAAAGCTTTTAAAGAGAACATTCACACATTTTGTAGTTAAGATTTTTTTGTTAACACTAGAATTAAATTCACTAAATCTGAATCCTGATAGCCTCAAGGAGAAGGGATTTGGTACAGTTTTTTTGCCACAGTTCCCAGAAAGGTTTGTACGTAAGTATATAGGAACTCACTTGAGAGAAAGTATTTAAGACGTTTAAAGCAAAGCTAGAGTTGTATTGGAGACGGGCACATATTGAAAATGGTAGCCTTATTTACTTTTCAGTATTTAAAAAACCCACAAGCCTCAAGTTACATGACACAGCCTTCTCCTAGTACAGATTTATTTAGTATTCTCTTCTTCTCATATTGCTGCTACACCATGGGACAAGTTGATTGATTTCAGCACCAGTGTCTTTATAATTGTTCCTATTTTGTTACCTGTTTGAAAGTCAGCTGAATAGCCTCATATTTCCTGAGCTCAAGGACATTCATCAGCTCCATGATGGATTTGTAGCCCCTGTCCAGTTCCTCTTGTCTTTTTATCAATTTTTCCTTCTGCTCTGAGAAATTCACAAACTGATCTAAAGCTTTTTTATTAACGTGACTGTATTTCTTCAGTTCAGTATTGCACTGCTCCAGCTTGCGGAATAACTGTAAACAGAAAGCATGAACACATCAAAGTGACTTGCAATTCCAGCCACACTTGACACACAAGATGCAGGTGACGCTAATGTTTCAGGTCATAAAACATGAAATCAAGCACACCAGTTACCTGCTTTAAACTTAAAGTCTGATACTTTTCAAAAGCCTCCTGTGGAAGTGAACCCAGCTCTCGTATTTTCTTCATGCATTCCTCTTTCTTCTTGAGGAGCATGCCTTGCCTGTTTGTCATTTTTTCAAGTTCTTTTGTATCATGGTTAATAGCATCCATATGCTCCTTTTCCATGTTCTTCCAGCGTTCCATGCTCTTCTGAAGTTCTTTAATCCCTGCTTCTGTTTTGTCAATAGAGTTATCCAGATCTGCAATATTGAGCAAGAGTACAAAACCCAAAGCTGTAAGTTTTACACACCTCTATAAGATCAGCAATTATCCAATAAAGTATTTATGAAACAAGACGATAGACTAAAGAAGATCTATTAAGAAAAAGAAAGTTAAAGTTCAGGTAGAAGGCTGAAAATCCCTCTTTTCGTCCCCATGAGTATAAGGCTTAAAAAAACCCCATACAAATGTATTACAGTCATATTGTTCAAGTCTAGAAAGAGAAGCAAAGGAAGTTTCAAGCCAAACAGATGTGATGGCCTATTTGACAGCAGCTGAGTTTTAAACAGGTTAGACAAAATTCAGGAACAATTATACAAGATCTTGCTTGTATGGCTAAATTGCCTTTCAAGTACCACACCCTCAAGTCGGAAGCCCATTACCACCAACACAAGTTAATTACATTGGGATCTATTTCTGAATCAAATGTGGTATGTGTGAACTTTCAAAACCCTGGAGAGTTTTCTTTCCAAAACATGATGTTACCAACCATCTGACCGTGCCAGTGTATCCTTCACTCGTTTGTTGATAGCCTCAAGTTCTGATGTTGTGGCAGTAAGGACTGTGCCACCTTCTGTCTCTCGAAGCTCATTCAGTTCCTATGGGATAAATAAATGCCACCAGGCTTCAGCATGAATGGGAACATAAGCCAGACAAGCTATCTTCTGCTACTCTACATATAACTATTACATACATATACTATTCAATACTTTCATAATGATCTAAGAGAATAGTTAGATTTTCAAACAAATCTGTCATTATGATAGTCCTATTGATACATAGGCCATATATTCACAGTAGCTTTTGTTAAAAACTTGCTGAAATTCAAATGAATACTTAACTCAGTTTATACATAGGGGAGCAAACCCCACCACAGATAAAGCAGTGTAACAAATAAGTATTTATGATTTACATGTGTTAGCCCTAGAAATAAACCAAACCCCAACTGCAAAAGCACATTTAAAAGAAAACCCTTACTTGCTCCACTTGGTCCAAGCGTTTTCTCAGATTCTCATTGAGGTATGTTTCAACTCTTGTGATAATGCCTTCTAATTTAATCCTCTCATTCAAAAGCTGTCTGTTTTCCTGAAGAAAGTAGAGAAGTATATTAATTGCCTTACCTGACTAGGACTATTTTTACCTTGTTATAGAAAAAAAATTATTACAACAACAACAACAAAAAAACTCTCTTCACACAATTCTGTGTATTAAAATCCCACAGTTCTCTGGACTGTTCCTCTAATTTTAACTGACAGAAAAAAAAAATTCAAAGTTGTCTAGTATAAAAGTCAACTGTACAGATCAGTTTATTAATCTTTATTTGTATCAGAATCCAATTCTTAAACCCAGAAATGCCTTAGAAAGTATATTAAGAAGCAGTATTTTTCCAGCAACGTGTGTCAATCAAAAGGTTAGTTTTGTCTCCCTACCACTCACATTTAGAAATTTTCCTTTCTCATACTGTGCATCCTCCCTTCACATGATATCTATTTGTATTTATTGTTGCAAAGTCAATAGCAAGAGCAAGAATATTGTGATGATTCCAACAAATAGCCTTAATCTCACACAATCAACTGGCAAAATTCACCTCCTGTTTGAGAAATACTTGCAAATGCCCTTTGCAAATGACAGAACTTTAAAGACACCTACCTACTACTGACAAAGCACTAGTTCACTGACACTATATTCATAAGTGACTTTTCATACAAAAGGACAAAAGTTTATTGCTAAGAAAGGTATCACATTTAATGGCAAGATATTTTTATTTTCTTACTTGCTGTAGTTGTCGAATTTCATCATTAAGAGCATCCACACGTTTCTGATCTTCAAGGCTGAGCTGAGACAACAAATCTGTGCCCAGTTCTGCTTTTAATGATTCTCTAGTGGACTCCATGGCATGTAAACTTGCCTCCAGGCTCTGCAAGCTACGTTGCTGTGGGACAGATAGACAGAATCACTCTCCAAAGCAATCCCTAGATTTATATGAATTTCATCTCTTCATATCAACATATTTTTGTGACATATCTCTAATTATCTCTTAATATTTCATATTATGATGGTAACCAGAAGGGAATGCAAGTTTATCAGTAACATTAATGAAACAATTAAAATAAACTAAATAACAGCTCTCAATATCCCCATACCAACCTTAGGCATAAATGTCTTTTCAGACTGCTGCCTTTTTTCCTTCAGCATTTTCATCTCTGACAAAATACTGTCTCGAGAGGCTTTGAATTTTCTCTGCTGTGTCTCAATTTGCTGCATTTGGTTCATTAGTTGGTCAATCTCATTATTAATCCATACTGTGGGCTAAGGAAAATTCTGTCCTTGTTTTAAAAATAATTTTATTCCTACTAGTACCTTCAATTTTTTTCTATCTGACATATTCATCTTTCATCAAAATAGCAAACAAATCAAAACTCCACCAAACCATAATGATCACATGTAGAGGAAAAAATCAAGAATCATCAACAAAAATAACTTGAGCAGCTAATCAACTTATCAAGTAACTTATCAATACCAAGAACTAAGCTAAATGAAGATTTCCTTGCTTGTTTTACTACATGACATTCGGAAGAACACAGGGATACATCTGAACAAGCAACAAAAGCTCAGATCTTATAAAATACAGAACAGATATCTCTAATACACTGATGCAAATCAAAAAGCAAAGGAGTTCAGTTTGAAGGACAGAATGATTTGAGTGACGTGTAAGAAAAATGTACAAACCTCCCTTACCCTCGAAATGTAGATATTGGATCTCAACAGTGCAAAGAGACTGGAAAGACCAAATTGTCAAGCAACTCAGCTTATGACAACACAACGCTCTCCCACCTCCCCTCCACAGCATAAGTGGACCATGTAACACATCAATTCAGGACACAAGTACTAAAAATATAGACTGAGTCAGAAGAAGCAGTGAAGATTAACACAGATAACAAGAATATCTGGTTATGGCAGTTACTACAACAGACTCTAACAGGAATAGAAAGCCTCACAATCTAGGGTTTAACCTCACCTCTAAGCTTTAAAGATCAATATCAAATACAGTAACACAGAGAACCAGGCTGCACACAAAACAGTCAAAACAAATGCCACAGATAATATGTAATAAGTCAGTCTCCTGTTTTCTGTTACTGTAACCACAAAAGAAAAGCTTTGTCATCACACAACCTTTCCCATTAACAACAAAAGGATATTTTCAATGTTTCTACGTAAGTTTTCATTGAGCTTTGCTTCGAGTTCACCAAGTTCCTCTTCTGCTTTTCTAACATCTTTTTGCAATTCAAGCCGAGACTTCCGGGTGTCATAATAACCTCCAGTCAAAGCACCTCGATGGCTGACTTGATCACCTAAGAGCAGAACAGAATGAGATGTAAAATGCACACTACACACTTGCCATAAAGCCCAGCACAGTTTCCACAGCGCAACTGAGCAGGTTATCCAGAACATTTCACCTAAGCTACAAAAGCACTGTATGTCTCAGCAATCATGTATGTTTACAGTAATTATGAATGTTTATTTCTCTATTCAATTTAAGTGCTATTTCCTTTCTCAATATCATCACAGACTGCTAGGATTTCCTTTAAGCATTGGCTTTTTTTTTGTTGTTGTTGTTTTAATTAACTTCTGAAACCATGTAGCTTGAAGGAAAAAAAAAAACTTACATTAAGGGGAAAATGCAAATGCCTAGCATTACCAGTTTGAAAAAAAAATCTCAAGTCTTCTATGAGGAAATAAAGAAATTAAGCAATTAGCAGCATCTGTGGTTTATAGAGTATGCTGATACTGAAAAATTAGTAATTTCTTCCTCAGACACCCTTAGGAATTTTTTCAGATTGACTTTAAGAACAAAGAGACAACAATAAGCCTGCAGGCAATTAACAAAAACTAGAGATTATTTCAGAGAACGTAAGATGTAAATATATCTGTTGCACAGAAGAATTCACATTGTCTTTATAAGGAATTAAGGAATGGCCTTAAGGAATTACGGCTATCCATTCACATCCTAAACACTGGTTTGAGCTTAGGGAAAACACCATAAACACGGCAGGAAAACAAATGCCTGTTAAACTGGATTAAAAAAACTGTATGAATGCAAACCTAATCTGCTTTGCAATTCTCAGGATGGAGATACATTGCTACAAAAATTTAGAGCGTAAGAAAATTCCATACCTTGTCAAGAAATCATGGTTTTTTAAGCACTGTACTTAACCAAGTGCAACCTTGAACATACATCTCAGTCAAGTATAATATTATTTTTAATAATCTTATTTCAACAGCACTAAACAGACCATGTTTAATGAGCCCCATGTTCCCAGCAATCCTATTTTTGCAATAAATAACCTATAAAGAATTGCAGTATTTACCTTCCAGAGTGATACAATCCATTGTGAAAGCTCTAGCCAGCTGGGTAGACACTTCCATGCTACGACAAATTAAAGTCTTCCCAAAAACATGTTTGAAAGCTTTATCAAATCTTGGATTGTATCTCAGTTTACTGATCATAGGAATAGCATCCTAAAGTGAGAGAATTACAATTCAGCAATTGAGGTAAATCTTAATATCAGGTTACAATAAAACTCTACTTATTAGTATTGCTTTTTCACTTGTAAAGTGCAGTTAATAAGGAGCAGATACCTTGTAGAAAAATGTTTTTCTATTGAATAGTGTTTTTTATGTTCAGAACTATACATTTGAAGTAGTATTTAACTGCAGACAAACAGAAAAGCAAGTGGTGGGCAATAAGCAATGTACACAGTTCAAAACATGAGGTTTTGTAGTTATGAAGCAAAAATAGGTCCAAAAGTAATTCTAACTCACATTAGTCTCAGGATAAGCAGTATCTCTAACATCCAGCTTGTTCAGAGGGAGGAATGTAACTTCTCCAGGAAGGTTCATTTTGTTAAATTCCATGAGGATCTTTGTACTGACCTCATCAGAATCCACAATGTGATAGAACAACCTAACAAGCCAAACAAGTAGGCAAAACTTTACTATACTAAAAGGACAAATGTATTTGTATACAGACAATATTCATGCAGATACCATTCCATAACACATCACTATAAAGTTGCAATGCGTTTCCAATTCCATAGCTTAGAAAAAGCAAGTGGATACTCTTTTCACTTTAGTTAAAATAGGATTAGCAAACAACTTTACATTCCACTGTCCAGCCAGGAGCAGCTCAGTATGTGTACAGTGCCACTGTGTCCACACCTAGGTCCTGCATTTCCATCACATAACATTCAGCCCCCCTCTCTGTATGGATCTCCAAAGTTTGTTTCTGCTGCCTCTATACACCACACACAGAGACAGAGACCCCATCTCCCTGTGCACTATGAGGGACTGAAATAAGAGATTTTTCCTTTGCAAGTTGAACTACTGCTGCTTGTTACAGTGTTTCCCAAACTATGGGGCACCGGATTCAGAGAGAACTGGGAAGTGCTTGGAAGAGACACCCTTGTTCACACTGACACGAGTTTAAGAAGAGACTGCATTTCCAATCCCAGTAGCATCAACATTTCTATGTGACACTTTGCAAGATCATGTCACCTCTGTCCTCTTTCCTGCTCTTATGCCATTATCTACCCTTCATTACAACAAGAACTGTTATGAGTACTCATGAGTTGGAATAGGGACTGATGACACAAAAAGATTATCTTAATTAAATTTGAAGTGTTAGATATTGCAGCAAGAGGTGGATCGCCCAGAAAGCAATTACTTCTTCTAGAAAACATTTTACACAGACTCATTAACACTCAGCATCTTTTCAGATAACTTTTAGACAGCAGTTTTTGACAGTTTAGAGACCATTCTCAACCATTACAATTTCTAGTACAAGTGAAATAATTCCTACTATTATTGAAATATCAGCCTTGCTACTATAGAATTCTCCACACTGGAAGATGCTGTCCATTTTATTCAATATAATTCAGTCTCACCACCAATGCCCCTGGCAAGTATCAGGAGTGTGGGTCTAGGGCCTCTAGGGCCTTTTTTTTTTTTCCCCTCTCTGGTTTTGTTTAAGGTTTTTTTAGACAAAGTCAGGAGCAGCTAGGATTATCATTTAAATAGTCAGAATTCTTCTTAGTTCCTTCACAAAGAAATAACAGTTTGATCATGCTATACCGAAGGCACTTTGACAAAAAAAAGGCAAGATATCAAGTTCAAAAGAATAAAATTTCAGTAGAAGCTGTCAGCAACAACTAAAATGTGACACTGCACAAAATAGCACATAATAAATTACCTGTTCCCTGCAGTGACTTCAACACAGGTGTAGAATGCTGGCTCACATTCAAAGTTATTCATCACGATTCCATGATAGCCATTCAGAACATGCTGGTTTATGCCTTTCCGACGGAAGTGCTCCAAAACTTTGTTTATGCTGTCTATACCATTCAAAATGGCCTGTTAAAATACAGTTAATTACTGTACTGCAGTTAAAATGTGTAAGCATAATATTCATTCTAGCTTTAACTTTGTGACAGGTGTAACCTCCTTTATGCCAAACTCCTGTTAACTAACCTACATCTCTAACAGAAGATACCTAAATAAGAGACCATCACTTTTCAGTTTTGTTTGGGGTTTTTTTAATCAAAATGATATCAGAAGAAATTTTTAAAATATCCCATTTCTGCCTAGTCTCCTCATATCAACTACCTTGAGCTCATAAAACTCATTTTCAAGTAGTGCTAGAGCTATAAATATTTGAAAAATTCAGCCCAGAATATAATTTGTCCATCTAAATTATGACAGAAAGACCATAATTCTAAAAGTAACTATCATATCTTTCAGATAAGACTTGTCCTTTAAGAATGAGATTCCACAAGGAATTATCAAGAGTGAGGTTATATTACCTTTCCTGTTGCTGCTCTGAGAAGCTGCTGTTTCTTTTCTAGATCCTCCCTCTTTGCAGCAAGAGCTTGTTGTTCTGCATTCTCTTCTCTCCATAGGTAACTACATAACAAAACCAACAAAATTTTTTAAGTGTGAAGGCAATCTGAATGTTTTATTATTATTTTCTTAAAGATTGCTAATCTAATGGGAAGGCAAAGTGCAGAAGTTCATACATGGCCATATTTAAAAAACATACCTACATGCCATGTTAACAACTACACAGTTGGGGTCCTTCACATTAAGTGAGATTGAGACATATTTCAATTAATTACTAACTTTCTTTCACTCTGTAGTTCATCCTTTTTATTTTTCACTTCATAGTATTTTCTGTCCAATTCTTCAACACGAGCCTTCACTTCATTAAGATCCTGGTCCAGTTTCTAAAAAAAAGAACAGTAAGAAATTACAGCTCTCTATATTAAAAAAAAAAAAAAAACACCTTTATTTTATTCAATACAGAACTACTAAAAATTCAGAAAATTCCTACAAACATTTTAACCAGCTTACAACAAACTGCAAAAGCACTAAGAACAAAAACAGCTTTGTAAAGAAGCAGCAACAAGGTGTAGGTGCCACACAGATGGCAAGGCAGGCACTGAGTTTAACTCTGCCTCTGGGCATTAAAGTGAAATGGATCCCCCTAAGTCACAGCAAGAACAGAAATCAAAACAGTAACTAACATACATATAACTTCTGTGTAATCATACTCTGAAATGACATTTGTGATAAGTACAACTAATCTTGTGTACCATGTCAACCTGCTATTAGTCAAAAGCCTTAGCCTGCTCTCCAGCAGTACTAGACTTTAAAGACAGCTGCTGTCAACAGTGTGCTGTTTAAGCCAATGCACAGACATCCCCCCTTTGCTCACTTAACACCTGCCATTTTCAAAGCAGTTCAGGGCTAGCACTCGATAGTGTTTACGTATTTACATGTGTATGAGGAGGAGTAACTGTGTTCTAAAAACACAGCCAGCTTGTTCCAAACTAACCTTGCAAGTTCTCAATCACATTCACCCAAGAGGCCTTCTCTTTGAACAACAAAAAGCTATACAACTTTTCACCAAAGCATAAATCAACCTTCCTTGAGGAGGAAAAGGAAACCAAGACACGTTTATAGAAAGGAATCAAAATCCACAGAAAATTTAACCCCTTCAATTCTACAGAATTACCATTGAGCAGTATAGCACAATTGCAGTCAGCCAGTGATAAATGCTATTTTCTTGATTCACAAACTCAGAGAATCACAACTTTGCTAATGTGGATTCCAATCAAGCAGTATTTTAGCAGAACACCATCATCTTTGTACAACTACACTCCCGCATGGTGTCAGACTGACCCTCAATTTCGGTAGGTATATCACACAAATACCAAGAAGACCATCAGCATTGGCACTCTCTGTTCTCTCAATATAAAAGCAAGGTTTTCACAGCTAGAGCTCCTAGCAGGAAGACTATCTTTGGATTATTTTGCTGTACTTGCACTGTAAGAGCCGTTTCAGAATGGAAATGAAAATCTAAGTTATTCAAGTAACAGATTAATCTTCTAATACGCCTATGGATGTAACTTCTAACCAGCTGCAACCATGTTACAAGGGTGCAGTGCCTGCTTCATAGTCAAAAAGACCCTGTTGCTTGGGGAAAATGAGGGAAGTCAAAACAACCAACACACACTTCCATAAGAGTGTAACAAATTATTTTCTATGACATGGCTATGTTCAACATAGACAAGAGCAAGGCAGATAGAAGATTATTCCTGATAACTCAGGCCAAACACATTGCGGAAAGTGCAAGAAGACAAAGCCAACATATAGAGTGAAGACAGTGCAATGCTAAAGGAGTTTAAAGTTTATCTGTAGATGTCTTTAATAAGCATTTTTCAAAGCCAACACCCAACCAGAAAGTCACATCTTCCTTATAAATAGGCATTGAAGTCTGACTGTCCAAGATTGAGTATTTAACCCTTCTCTCAAAAAGACTGAGAATAAGCTGCAAACTTACACTGTACTGTTCCAAGTTTTTCTCCTTGTTTGCCTCAGTATCCTCTAAGTCCTTGTGTATAGCTGCAATCTGCCGCTTCTTGTCATTGATGGCTTGATCTAAAGACTTCAGTTCTTTCTTTATCCACTTATCCCTTTCCTCTTTGGAAGTAAACTGGCTCCCTCGACCTTGCTTTGCATAGAGATCTGTTCTTTCTTGCGTAGCCTGTGCAAGTCTGTTTTGAGAAGGAAAAGACATGCTGTATTATAAAGAAATCTTGAATTTATTAAGAGCAAGCATTAAGAATTACTATTGGAATTTTCAAGAAGTGCCATACCAGGCCCTCAAATTCGAGCACCAAACCAGTAACAAAAAGAAAAGGATCATGTATAAACAATAAAATCATCCACAAGAAGTGGTTAAGCTTAGAAAATAATTTTGCCAAATACTGTTCCCACACCAACATAAAGCAGGCTTTTTACAGACCATCTCCAAGTTGTTAACTGCAGATGGATAGCACTGATAAAACTTGCATAAAATGCCACAGACCTAGCAATTCCCCTCTCTTCTTTTTCTTTTACGCTGTTAAATTTTGGCTCTGTTTCGGCCAATTCCTTCTGCTTTTCCTCAATTTTCTCAAGAAGTTTTTGCCTCTCTTTTAGCAGTCTTTTCTGAAAGTCAAACAAAGCAGTATTTAAAGTTAGTATTTAATAAACCTTACAAAATAGTGACAGGCTCCAGTCTAAAACCAAAATTTAAGTGTACATGAACACTTCCTTGTGCCAATGGCATTTTAAGACTTCACTGGTGTTACATACCCTTTGCTCACTGTTGCCAGCTAATTCATCCTGTAGATCTTTTGCCTTCAACTCTAATTTAGTCCTCTGTTTAATTTGCTCCTGTCTTTCAGCACTAAGTTGCTCCTTCTCTTCTTTCATTGCAGAAATCTTTGTCTTCAGTTCTCGAACTTGCCGTTCTATTTCCTATGCAGATTTAAATATGCATTATCTTAAACACTGAATGAACATTTCACAAGATCATTATTCTGTAGATCACCATACCTTAGATGTGTGAAAAACCCCAAGCTTCCAAACAGGATGAAAGCATTCAACTCAATTTAATATAGACACAACCAGCCCTCATCCTCTCCCTCCCCACCTCCTCCAAAAAATCCCCAAAACCACAAAGCAAAACACACCGCTGGAGAGCCCTTTTTAAAGTATTTTTACCTCCATTTTATCTCTAGCATCTTGCTGTGCATCTCTTAGCTGCCTCGATTTTTCTCCACTTGTCTCTCGTTTAGCAGAAAGCTGTATGGAAATATCACCAATAGCTTAAGTAGCCCGATTCTGCTTTAGTAGAGGTTCCAAAAAGCAAATAATTTATTTAGTGAAGAACAGTGATGCTGAGGAGTACATACAGTGCAGGTAGTTCGGTGTGCAGCTGCAGATTGCTGCAGATTGAGTTCTGGGTGGTGGAAGCCACAGGCAAGAGAACTAATGTCCCTTTGCAAAACAAAGGGCATGGGAACCTGTGGCACTCAGAGCTCAGAGACACAGCAGCAACAGAAGCCCCATTGCTTCTAATGTGATGGGATAAAAATCCATTTTCCTTTGCTGGGATCCCACCTTCCTTTGTTATTTAGTTATTGCACCAGGACATCTGAGACTCTGCTATGGGAAACCCGGTCTGACTGTGAGTGTCAAGCGAAGCACCTGCGCTGGGAAGGGGTTTCAGTCCTAGTTCAGGTGGTGCAGTTCTGACTGCCAGAGTGGCCCCTGGATGGCTGGACAGGAAAGTTTCCTTAACACTGTCAGGATACCATCATGGATCACACGGACATGGTAGTAAAAGCAAACCAACAGCTCATTACATTTTGTACTAGCCAAGATATTTTACCTCATCAAGCTTAGCTCGGGTTTCATTCAGTTCCTGATTATAAATGGTGTATTCCAATGCTCTCCTCATTTTATCCCATTTCTGGTACTGTGCCAGCTCCTCTTTCTCCTCTTCTAGAGTATGCAGTCGCTCCTCAATGTATTTCAACAACTCGTTGATTTTCTCTCGCTTGCCCTCTTTAGAAAACATGACACAATTGAAATTCAGTTAAACATTGTAACACAATCCCCCATCTTTACAGCCACTGAATCTACTCCAGTGATTCACAATTTGTCAACATACACGAAATGTAAAAACACCTCATGTCCAAAAGTTCTCCAAAAAAACATCCCAACAGCAGAACTGTTGATACTTGTTATGTAAGATAACACAAGCATGTACTCTCTTTGCTCACACACTTAATACAGACTGTACAACATGAACTTTAGTGTTTGCACAGCAGTAGGTATCCTGATTTCTGGATCACTGCCAGCTGACATCACTCATATGTTTTGAGTAGTAAATCTACCTGTATTAGCTTAGCTAAAAGGTTTTATTACTAAAAGCACACAGAAAGTAACTTATTAAACCTTTTGAGATATTGGAAATTCAAGGAAGAAATATGACAGGCTCAGCATTGTTTAACATACCACAAATAACATCTATCTAGCTTTACTGAAAAAGCCTGAAGTTTTAGAATAAATTGAATTAGCATGGCATAAAGCTGTAGTTTCTTCAAGTTTTACCTGTTTCTTTCATTAGTGAAATACTCTCCTCTTTACGTTCATCATACACTCTGGTACCAGCTACTTCTCTTAGCAACTTCAATCTTTGAGAGTCAGGAGCTGTGGCCATCTGGTTGATCTGAAAATTCAAGATCTATGATTTCAATAACCTGCTCTGGATGTATGGCTAACCACAACAGAGCAAAGATTGCACTCTTTTGCTCTGCCTGCTTGCCTGAGGTGTTGGCAAGAAGATTCAGATACATAGCATACACCACACTGCTTTCCTTCTGAGACAATTATTTCAGGACAGCAATTATTCTGCTTATAATGAAATTTGTTGTTTTTCAAATGTTGCCATTTCTTGCTAAAACTCAGGATACAAGTACTATGTACACTGAAAAAATCACAAATCACTCAAAATTATATTTAGAGAAACTCAAGCTTGTGCTTTTAAGTCCTGGTGCTAAATCAAATAGTTTAAATGCCTCCATAAAACCACGCTAAAATGCAGGGGTTATAAATCTTAGAATAATTCACATCATGAAACACTCATTAATATGACATCAAATCAGTCATACAATTACACCCAACATAAAACTCACTTCCTTACAATAGAACTTTAGTGGCCGCATGCTTTTCTAAGAAGGTAACTGTTTCTAATTTGTCTTATTTTAAAACCAGTTTGTGTATTTTGGCTGTTAAGTACTGTGCACCAATCCCCACTATAAGTGACTTTCCAGCTCAAGCTGTTTCTTTCAAATGCACACATTCAACTGTATAGGAAAATTTATGGTGATAAACATCTGGCAGACTGCATAATGGGTTAGCATTCCTGACATCAAGTGCTCCTCAAGTCTTCTCCACTTGCATTCCTCTCCAAGTATGCCTTCCAGCAACCTTTGGAGGTTACAGCTCCCAGGCTCTTTGCTGATCCATCCTGTGAGCCATTACAAATAGTCTGCTTTGTCTCCAGATGTGGGTGTCCTTTGAAAGCTCTAGAAAGCTGCAGGGTCTTGAAGACCAGTTAAGACAGCCCATGCGACGAGCCCTTTTCCTAATGTGCGCTCACTTCTGGTACTTCTGCATTTTCCACTCATTCCCCATTGACAGTATTTTAAACCTCTTAAATTTTCAACCATTACTTTGCTGCCTTATCTACAGGCCCAGAAATCTTTGAATTTATACTGAACTATTTCATACGAATCAGGTTTGTTTTGTATTTAAATACACAGAAAAAAAACCTGATTGTAAAGATCACTATGATAAAAAACTCTCTGCTAAATAGCAACATTTACAGACATGATTTTTTTATTTTTTTAAATCAACATAAAGTACTGAAACAATAATATCTGCCAAAGAAGCATTGACATACAAGAACTATTTCAAACTGAGGTAGATTTAGGTTTTGGTTTACTTCTGAAATAAGTGAACTAAGTTTGGCATCCAGGAAACATGATACCCTTGAAAAAGGGTTAAAAAGAATCTTACCTTTCCTTGTTTGACAATATAGTAGGGATTACTGCGAGAAAATCCAGCACTTTCAAGAAGATTCATGACATCATTTTTCCTGAAATGTTATTATGAATCCATTAAAAACTTACAGTAAAAGTGAGAGCTATAAAAATGTATTACAGTAGCACAACTATGTATCACATAATATCACCGTTTGCAATGCATCCTCTGTTTGAACAACCATCTTTATATGAAAATGGCTAATTCTAAAATGAAATGAGAGAATAAAAATGGTAAATATCTAAAATACTATAGAATTGGAAAGAGATTAAGAAATAAGAACCTTGAAGCACAGAGGAGGGAAATACAGACAAGAATATCACAAGGAAGGATATAAAACCACTGAGAGTGTGGTAATTCTTCTATTAAAAAAAAAAAACTGAAAGAAATACTATGCAAGCAGTTAAACACCACATCAATGGATGGATTAAACTGCAAATTCAAAGTCTGCTGTCTATTGTACAAGGACTGATGTTCCAGCTATCAAACTACTGGCAGTCAGTACTACACAACAGAAATAAATTATTTCATGCTAGGGATGCGAGTGTTGGGTTTGAATAGAATGTCACAGAAATACTACTGCTCTCATTCAGATAAGGAAAAGAAGTACCTACGTCACCATTTTCTTGTCTAAGAAATATTGGTCCTTCTTGGCTCCAATGACTCTGCGAAGTGAGACCTCCTCTTTATCAATCTTAAGAAAACAAAACCCAGTAAATACATATACCTACTGCAAGCAGCTGTAACAAACCCAGAACGTTTATGACACCTTTTAGCAGACATGACTCAAAAGCAGGTACCGTGCTGAAGCCTTCCATAAGACTGAGATCACTTGAGTCTGAAATGGTAATCTATGTCCAAAGCAGTTCACTGAACTTACCGGTAACCTGTTGTCGGAATTGTCAAATATAATCTCCACAAATGCCGAAATAACACGAGGACCTGTACCTTCCTAAGAGAAGAGATGTTCTGGTTAGACAGCTGCCAATTTTGAACTCATTCTTCTCCTCTTTTCCCTGACGACCCCACTTCCCCTTTCCTCTCAAGGACTTGAGATGCAAGAGCATCTACACAATTTCCAGCACACACTTTTATTTCTGATAATCTCGGCTACACATTCACTGGTGTGCATTAGCAACATAACGTAGTACTGTGTAATAAATTCCCTTTTGCTAACTGAAACAAAGAACACTACTTTTGAAATAATTGGTTTAAAACATCCACAGCCCAGCAATTTAACTTTTTTTTTGTACTATTCAAATGCATTAGTTTATTCTTTAGTTTTGCTGCTATATACATTCACTTACATGCAACAAAGCCAGTCTCTGCTCTGGGCGAAGATGACTAAACTCATCACTGAGGACAAACTGAATTGCTGTAATAAAATAGGAAAGAAACAGAAAATTTATTCTTTCCTTCAGGGAGATGTGTAACATTTTCATTAACTCAAAACACACTGGTTTACTGTTGTATAATACAATCAAGCTATTGCTAAAATCTTACAATATTTCTTCATTAAAAACCTTAATCTGCTGGATCTTTATTACTCAACCTGCTGTACTGCAGGATTTATCTGAACAAGTAATTGTTGCCACATTACTGTTCACTGCATAATCATTAACAATTCTGAACAATTAGGGATTCATGAGCTTCCTTCTACATATACACAGCACACAGGCTAGGCTAAAAATATTGCTAAAATACTTAGCATTAAACAATTTATAAACACAACTGTCACAAAGCCTACTAACACCTTTAATTAGCATCTACTCCTCCATTAATGCTCCCACCTCACAAAATCCCCCTCATAACCTTATATTAAAACAATGTCTAAGCTGTGCCAAACTGCTATTGAGTAGAATTTAGCCACTGATGTCTAAAACAACAGCAAATATCATAATAACCTTTCATGGAGGGCAACTTTTAGAATCAGTTTCCTCCTGTAAATACATTTGCCAGCTTAAAGTCTTAGAAGGCCCTTAGTAAGAGAAGCTGAATTCTAGATAAAAACCTGGACTAAGTATTAAACAAGTGCATTGAGATCTGCCTTTCATCACTGTCAAGTTATCTCCAATCTGCCACTCCTTATTGAGGAGGATCATTTGTTAAACCAAGTTCTAGCAAAAACAAGCAAAGAAACCTGGTATCTTCAGCATCCCTCAGCTAGTAAGAAATCCATGCTTACCATAAAAAAAGTTGCTTTTTCCAGATCCATTTCTTCCCACTGAAAATTAAAACACAAAGTATGACATAAGTTACAGCTGACATAGGCTAACATTGCAACGTACCTTAAATGTGACGCAAAAATATCCAAGAGCAGAACCCAAATATAACACTGCCTGATGAAATCTCCAGGGACTGAGATGAACTTGGTAGATGGATCACTTGAGTACAAGACAGTAGCCTTTTGCCCACTGAAACACATTACCTTGACTTACAAACTCCAAAACTACTCCACAATGAAAATAATAACTAAACCAATCCTATTTATTGCCATCTTTTTGGTTCTTATACTGATAATCTGATGGATAAGAACAGTAAACCTAAGTCAAATTCTCTTGGCTCCAGAACATCTATCCAGAGGAAACCACGTGCCTATACATTCAGGTTGACTGTATGAACTTCATGTGGCACATTAACTTCTTAACACTCCACTCATTAATCATAAAAGACTGGAATAAGTACTACTTCTATATAGAAAACTAAAGGTGTAAGAACACAGCACTACATCAATATAATCACAATATTTATACCGCAGTGTTTCAGCAAGGCCCAGTGTCTTCTCTTTAAGATCAGCACCTGCTGGATCAGTTTCAAATCCACTTGTCTTCCAGCAGCAATGAACATCCCAGGCTTTTCAGCTCTGCCTGCCTACATAGCATTCAGACTCACCTCATTGCAAAAACTATTATGAAGTCTTTAAAAAAATGCTAAAAACTCTCAGTGAAAAGAGATTTTTTAGTGTATTTTAAAAACATTAATACCTGGATAAAGTTTTAGCCCCTGCTGTAATAACATTACTAAGCAAGACATCTATGCATGTCATATGCATGGTTTTTTTTCTCATGCCAGAGTTAAATCCTGGCTACTATGATTTTATGTCCAAAATTGACTGCTTGCTATTGGGGTCAGCAGTCTCAAAAGCTGCTGCACAATCACTGAAATCAATGCAAACAAAAAAGGCAGAGCCAGGCATCCATAGGCAGAAAGAGAAGAGGTGAGAGAATGGTGGACAACATGCTATTAAAATAGGAATTATTCACATAACTGCACTTCAAAACTTGAACTTTTTGACAGTCTATGTGGTATTCACATGCCCTCTGAACAGAGAGAAACTATGACACAAGCAGAGAAGAAGGAAAACACAATTCTTACCTCGCTTGCTGTGCCTATGTTGTGCTAAAGTAGAATGCAATATAGAGATTGTTTACCCAAAGTAAAGATATTTTGTTCCCTTGGCCTATCAGGGCCAAGAAGTGTGTGTGTGTGAGACTGTCATGGGACAGTAACGAGAAAATCAGAGAGGAGTGCAGCTCTGTGCAGTTGTGAGCAAGAGTGAGTACCTAACAAATTCAGTTTAGATGAAATGTACATAGTATAGTATAATAAAGTAATTCATTAGCCTTTTGATCATAGAGTCAGATGCATCATTCTCTCTCCCCTTCGTCAGAGTCTCCGTTGATTTACAATAAGTCTACAGTCCAGAAATTAATCCTTTAAAACTGCAAGAAAGACGATCTTCTTTCTCTGCAGGAGTTTATAATTGCTGGTGTGCTTATTTATAGAAATGATGACACTCGCACAGACCAAAAAAATTAGAATCCCATACAAATTCTCTGCTGCTGCTCCTCCAAGGACAACCTTTAAAGGAGGTCTGGCTGATAGAGAGATGTGCACCCAGGAAGGAGTTTATGAACCTCACTCAGTTTCTGAAGACTCTTTTCTGTAGCTTTGTCCCAGCAAAGTGAACGTTAATAATTGTTTGCTGTAAGTGGAACACATGCTGTGGGACATTATAGACAGCTGTACAGAAGTTACCAAAACAGAAAATATAATCATCAAATGTAACCAGAATATTAAAAACTATAAAGGAGACTAACATGAATATTATCTGAAATAAAAGTGCAATTTTAACTAGTGATAAAAGACAAGTACCAGAACTTACCAATGACATTGTGTTTAGAGCTGAATGGGTCCACAATGGTTTGGTCCCTGTAGCTTCGAAAGCCCTGAATGATTACCTGGTGAGAAGAGAGAATTATTTTAACCAAGTTCTCTCAGATTTTCTACTATAAGGTTCGACAGAAAATTTATATCAATTAATATATGCCTACCGTTCCTGCACACACTCAACTTTCCAGTTTAAGCAGAAACTTACATCAAATTTGCGCCCCCACCTACGCATCGATTTAGGGACAGATTTCTCCCCTAGTAAGAGATGCTGGTATTTGTGCAGGCCAAAGCACGGCAAGCAAGAGAGTTTCAAGAGAGTTTTTTGTAACAAACTAGACAAAAAAAAGTATTTGCTTAAAGTATCATATACTTAGTTTTCTTTCCTGCATAATAAGCACTTATTTTCAATTGTTATAATGCAATCTACTTACAGCATGAGAATTTTATTGGCAAATTCTCCAAGCAGTGCCATTGCAGGCTGCAAAAACTGTACTAAACCACCTATTTCACATGCAATAGTCTCATTTTACTATGCAATCTAAAGGGAAGCATAAAAAAGCAAGCTTGTCTTGGCTCCAATTCACAGCCTAAAGAGACAAAAACATACGCAAATAACTTCAAGAGCTATGCAGCAGTTATCTGAAAGCAGCACATGAAATTTCCAACCCTTTAATTTCAGCAGCATTTTGAGGTTTGCCAGGCCTAGCAATATATCAGGTACAGAGTTACAATATCCTAAAACTTCAGCTCTGCATAGCAACAAAACTAATCCACCTTCCGGCACCAAGCAACCTGTTCCACACACCAAAGCCATGGTGAAAGCACAGCAGCTTTGCTCTGCTCAGTATGACAGAAAGGCAGCAGCCACCTGAAGGTCTGACATCTGCAGATCTTTCAGCAAGAACACTTGAGACAGGACTACAGTTCTCGTTTAATAGCTGTGTTCTTTGCCCAGCTCTTCCCCAACAGAAACAGGATACAGTTAAAGCAGTGACTGTGTTTCACTAGGATACACTAAAAATTACTTCTTAAGAAGACACAAAACCAGCTTGCAAGATACTTCCCAATATTATTAGTGCTGAAGCTTAAGATAAAAAATTACTTAGATTTTTTGTTTGTAAGGTCTACAGTGCTATCACCATTTTCTATTTGTCTGAACATGTTGTTCCTTCTCTCACACCTTCAAGTATTAAAGGAGCCCATATTCCAAAAACTGAGCATAATATTTTTTATTCAAGAAGCACATACAAAACTTTAGCAAAAAGCCCAGAAGTAGTACTGCAAACATTTAAACAAGCCTTTCCTCAATACTACAAAGGCCTCTATTAAGTGTACATCTCAGCACCTCAGGAAAAAACTACCTTCAGAACTGCATCCATATTCTGTCATATTCTGGTAGCACTAAACAGTGGGGGAAAAAATCCTGTCCACAAAAAGTACTGGACAAAAGACTGGGAGAAGAAAATGCCCATATTTATTAATGTCAAGTTTGATCTTCAGTCTTTCTCCGATTATGTGGCAGGTCACTATCAAGTATTGTTGTGGAAAACTCCTCATCACCTGTTTGTACTTTAAAAAAGTACTATTAAAACCATCTCACTAATATTGAATGAAAATGCCATGCCAGACAGCAAATCAAACACTGGAATTTATAAAAATCAAAATGAAATAAAACTTTATGGCATTAACTAACTTTTAGTCAGAACTCAAGAGCCCTTCTCTTCCCAGGCACTATGGCTTTCTGGTCAAATTTTCTATGCAAAATTATTTCATTTCTCAAATCTGAAACTAAGAATACAGGTAGGCAGCAAATTACTAATCCTTGACCATCAAACATCAGAGTGAAGCAGAAACTATTTTGGAAAAGGAACAGGGTTCCAATACAGCTCCTTCAATACTCTGCCTACCTAAACCTCTTCTGAACTGCAGTTGTCTGTGCTCCCTCTCCTTGGGCCAGATACAGTTTTCTTCAACCACCTGCAGTGTATTCAGATCACTGCACTGGAAGCAATCAAGGATTTCAGAATTTAATGGACCAAGCCACAGAAAGCAAGTTTAAGACAATGTAGGGACTGAAGACTACCTGTGGCTGGGAACACAAACACCCGACCTCCCCTAAAAAACCAGTCTCCCTCATCTGCCAGATGCAGACTTTAGCAGCAAGCTCAGTGCCAGCAGCAGCTTTCAAAGGAAAAGCAGGAACAGAATATCTTAATCAGGTCTTGCCAACGACCCTAGGCCACAGCAACTAAATTCATTCATTTTGATTTAACATATTTAACAATAAAAAATATTTTTAAAAACCCAAACATTTTGAGACAGTACTGATTCCAAACTCACTAGATTTCAAGGGGAAGGGAGAAATTAAAAAATGGGCAAAAAAGTTGGTCTCTACTACTTTTTATTTTTTCACATAATAGATAAAGAACATCGAATTGGAATAATTAACGTTACTTGATTCTCATAAGAACCTGACAGTCTCTACAAAACGATAAAACCAACCAATTATTATTTCTTGAATATTGCTACAGAAGCACAAACTTTTACCACCCACACACTTGGGCACCATGGGAGTGGGATACAGGCAGGCTCTGAATACCATCATCTTCTCCCCAAGGCTTTCCCTAGATGGTTTACCATTTCATCCATTCTACATATTCTGAAACCTCATGACTTCTTCATTGTCTTGTATCAAGTCAGATTAAGACTTAAACATTTTTAATGTTCAAACTCCAGGAACAACTTCTGAAAGCAAAAAATAGGATACTGATGGAATCAAATTAATTCTCATCCTTTTTATTCTCATACCCACACATAGTTAGACACTCTTCTATAGCCCCTATAACAGTATGCTATTGGCCACATAAATTTCCTTCTTTTTGTCTTCCTCAAAATGAAACGTTTCCCAGGTTCTGAGCTAATTTAGACTCAGTCTATAGACCTCCACTACGGTCTGCTTTCAAGTAATTCAAATCTGGAGAACAAAAATTCTTATTCAAAGTCTTTAAAACAATGTGCCCATCTATGATGAATAATCAGGAGTGATTTACACAAGTACAATGGAAAGGCGTTTGAAACACTGCCCAGTCAGCCAAACAGTAGATGAACACCTGGTATCTATGTAGAATATACACCTTCAACGCTAACAAAGTACTCTTCTTAAGAAAAACACCCGCAGGGTGTGAGAAACAGGTCAATTTTGAGTCCACCAGGAAATGAGAATCCTGGTCGGCTTTATATCAACTCACATTTGCAGCAACACGAAAGCAGTAATAAAAATCTGCTCCTAAAGCAGCTGCAGGGAAATTGCAGAAGTAATATAATGATGACCTCAAAAACTATTTGAAAAAGATGCATACTAGGATCTTTTTAACTGAGCATCAGCCACAGATCTTTTGGCAAGGGTGAAGCATAACAGGTGAAATGGTTCATGCCCGGGGGCCTGAGACAGCACCCCAAGACAGAGACCCTACAATCTGAACAGCTGAAAGATGCCTCTGACAGCTGAGCAGAGCAGAGCCCTTTTGTTTGGGTAAGAGCCTTCCACGGCCGGGACACCGGAGCTGGCGTACAAAGGGGCCCCGCGAACAAGTCTCGGGTCCATGAAAGAGACCCCAGCACCACTTCACACCTGCAATGAATGAAAGGGGAGCATAGAAGGAGAGCCGCCAGTCCAGCCGGCGGTAGGACCTGACCCGTGGCCAGGCCGGGGGCACCTCCCTCAGCCTGGACCTCGATCCGCCCCCCGGGACAGAAAAGATAGAAGCGAAGGCCTCCGAACTCGCCGCAAGCCTGCGGGACTCCTGCTGCGGGCCGGGCAGATGTGTAGTTGCAGAGCCCCCATCCTCGGAGAGGGGCGGGCTGGGCCAACCCCCTAGGCCAGGCACAGGCCGCACCGCACACTGCGGGCGGCGCAAATCCCGCCGGCTCACCTGCTTGATGTACATGTTTGCCGAGGATGCGGTAGGCCCGCCAGGCTGTGGTTCAGCCCGCCCTCGCCGTCTCTTTCCGGTCCGAGCGCTCGGCTTGACCGCGGGTCTCCGCCGCCGCTTCCCGCCCCTTCAGCCGCCCCCCGCTTCCCGCACAGAGCCCGCTCACCCCTCACGCAAACAAAATGGCGGCAGACCCTCCCCGTCCCGCCCTGGCGTGAACCATTCAGCGCCACTGGGAGGGAGAACTGTGGAGCAGAGAATGCGCTCCTATACCGCCGAAGAAGAGACACCACTCGGAGCAGCGAGAATTTCCTTTTTCCGATCTTCTAAAGTGCCTCGGTGGTCTTTTGGAGGGCGCTGCGTGGCGGGGAATGCAGGTCACTATGCCTCCCGGGCGCCGGTGTCCCCCCGGGGAGCTAGGAGAAATGGTTTCTCCTGTCGAGGGGCGGATTGGGCGCCAAAGGCAAGTTGAGACTAGCGGAGCGAGTGGCGGCGCTTGCCTCTAGGGGGCGCTGTCAGGGCCGCCCTGAGGGGCCGCTTCCGCGGGAGGTCAAATAAAGGCTCTGAGGACCCGGCTTCCGCTCGAGGATCTAAAAATTATTTTTAAAAACAAAAACGATAATAAAAAATAGGCATCTGCAGCCTTAGGGCTGCGCAGACGCGCCCCTTGCCCCAGGGCACCCGTTCCCTCAGCCAGCTCCTCCCGGCTGTGTAGGGCGGGGAGCCGGGCTCCGCATCCACAGGGAAAGTCTGGGCGAAGCCGAACAGGTGCCCGGGGTGAGCTGGGCGAACAGCGATGGTGCGAAACATCCTCAGGAAAACAGCTTGGCTGAGGCCGTGCCTGCTCCTTTACCTCGCCGAGACACTATCCAGCTCCCCGGAGGAGCTGTCAAACACACAAAAATAAGCTAAGTGGTGGGAGAGAAGCATTAATTTTCACCTAATCTCTTCCACTTGTGGTGATTTCAGCTGTTGTTGTGAGAGCAGTGGGGGTGCGGCATCTCAGAGAAAATGCAATTTTCGATTGGACAGTGCTCCTTCAAAACAGCAGCTGTAGCCAGCACTTCTAGACATGCAATAGCATTCCTCCTCTGAGCCTCTTAGCACTAATAAAAACTAGATTTAAACAGAAAGGCCTAGTTTCTACCTCTCCTAGAATAGTAGATGGATGAATTACCTCTCTTCTCTAATGGGAAAATCTCACCAGTCCCAGACATTCTTAAGTGCCATGTAATTAAATGGTCTTACTAACAGCCCTTCAAGTGGCTATTGTAACAGATTTTACCAGCGCCTATAAAGAAATGGTCCATTGTTTCTTCGGAAAACAGAGCTTAAAAAACTAAAAGTGTTTAATGGTTGCTCCTCAAACAAATTCAAAATGAAAATTTCCTGCGTGTCTTATTTGGCTTTTAAATAGCTTAGTTCAATGTGACTGAGGGAAAAAATATTTTCTCTATTTGCATTTTCAAAATCCTTTTCATTTTAGGATTTCAGGGAATTTTAAATCCTCAAATAAGTCTCACAGCATCTTTCTGGGATTAGTTTGTGATACTGAATTTACTCTTCTTCGCTTTTTCTGGGGTGAAATGAGTTAGAGATGCTGGTAGTTCAGGTTCCCAGATGCCTGGCCCATCCAAGGAGACTCTTTAAGAAAAAAACGAAAGTCAGATCCCCCGCTTTTCCTTACTACACAATTAAACAATCTTGTAAGAATTAAACGAATTATTTACATCTATTTTTGTGTTAACATTTTTATGTTAACCAAGTCTTCTTGAAAACCCTGTGCCAGGATATCTCCTCGCTAACAGTCTTCTCCAGCTAAAGACACAGGTGGATGTGGACAGACCAACCCTGTTTCTCAAGGCAGTAATAGGCATGGAAATGTTCTTAAATTGGCAGGTTCTAAAGTTTATTCCTCTTTTCTTCGCTTTTAGAGGTACAGGATGTCTTGAGTCATGTTTTAGAGATTTCCTTTGTTGTTCAGAAGCTTATTTTCACTTAATCATAGACTCCCAGAGCAAGGAATTAATCCTCCTGCCCTAAAGAATGGGTTCAGAGAAACCAGCGGAGGAAAATTTGCCTTTTCTTTTGACTGCTGCAATGACATTGTTGTGCCTGAATACACCAAGTCTTCTTGAAAACTCTGTGTCAAGCCAAACAACCCACATCTGGTGCTCCAGACAGTTTCCTGTTGTTGAGGTGCACCAAGAAGCGCATCACTATTATGAACAAGCACAAGCAAGGACCTGGGATCTCTTTTATCCCCAGGTGTTCATTCTCTCTCGAGGACTTTGGATATACAGCACACTCTGGCAGTTTGGAGAGGGCTTGTGTGCATACAAATGTGCACAGACACCACATTATATTTATTCATAAGAATAAAATCACATCCCACTGATATTCCATCAACAAACATTCTCACCAGTGTGATGTGCTTGCAAAAATAGCAACTGTATTCATTAAGGATTAAGTGGCAAATGATTGTCTGGTTCAATGACTGTTTCAAATACTCAAATAAGGCCCCTGCACACAGGTTTTGCCACGTAGCTTTTAGAGATTGTACTTGAGGGAGTGGAGTGGTGGGGTAGGTATTATATTTTCTGATACTCTTTCAGTTTTGTAGTACTTGCTGAAAATATGCTTCCAACCCAAGTGTGATGCATGTAATTTTTATTCTGTCAAGCTTCTGCGGCTGTAGGAGTGCAGAAAGCTGGCAGTTTGTGAAACAGCGCTCTATATTCAGAATCTGCAAACATATAATCAGTGCTTGCTACGCGAGGAGTTCACCTTGCTTCAGTAGGTGCTGCAGAGATTTTTTTCCATAGCCCTGCTTTATAAGCAGAGCTTTTGTATAAATATGCTTGAATTAGACATTAGCATCAGAAAGGCGGAAGTGGGAACACTGCTTTAATTTCATCTAGTCTTCATCAGCATAAAAATATGTCAAGCGTTTCCTTCATGAAACTTAATGGGAACATATAGATAGGATTTCAGTTCTGTAGAATTTTTTTCTCTCATCTCAAATACTAGAATTTCTCTCAGAAAAAAATGTTAAACCTATTGTAGGGAGGGACAAAGCACTTTAAGTGTTATTAACCTCTTCTATTACCACTTTCAGTTGAGAACCAACACATGTATAGGCTGCTTTCATTCATGAAAGGCTGCAATCACTGAGGTATTTACTGCCTTTTTCAAATGCCTGTAGAAATCAGTAGGTTCACTGCAATATCAGTCTCTTGTGCTCCATCGTGTGAAATCATTACGGGAGGCAGAACTTCTGGAGACAGTCTTCTTAGTGCTGGTGTTGCAGCAGAATCTCAGGAGCAAACTTGGATTTTGGTTGACACTTTGATTAGACCCTGCAGAAACCAGTGTCCAATGGCACTTTGAACTCACAAACAGGTATTCTGACGTTCTACTTCCAGGCTGGGGAACAAAGGCAGTGAGAAAGTATCTTGCCCAAAGTCAAGCAGGGTAACAGTGGGACAGCCAAGAACACCCAAACCTGAATCCTAAGGAAGCAGGGCCATAATGCATCTTTCTCTCACCTCTGAACTCACTAGAGATTCCAGCAGGCGAAGTGAGAGAAACTGGTGTGCTCTTGGCAGACCCTGGCACATGCATCCATCTCAGTGCAGACAACCCACCAGCTTTTGAAGGACAAGGAGCCCTACTGGTGAAAAGAATGCAAGCAAACCACACATGGGCTCCCTTTCCAACAATTTCTTTTTGTCTTGAACAAATTACTGAGCTCTGTTGCTCTCAAACCCTGTAGTGACCCATGCCTTGCAAGGCACAGTCTGACCCCTCAGCAGTACCTGCAGAAATATCTGTAATTTTGACAGTGAGCTTGCCACAAAACTTAGAAGTGGGAGCCCTAAGCCTGCAAGAGCCTTAAAAGAATCTCAGTTTGATAAGGTGTGGATGTAATTACAGGTTCAGATGCTGGCTGCACAGCATTAGCTAGTGACATCTCTGTTCCATGGTGGGTACCTGTTTCCACCACCCACAGACCCTTTTCTTGCTCTTTTTTGTCTCCTGCTCCCTGCCCCTACCACAGTGTGCCCTGAGGGGTGCCAGGGTGATCAGGAGAATTGGCTGGGAGGCATCTATATGAAAAAATATGCATGAAAAGCACCAGAGGGTGTTTTTTTTTTTTTTTTTTTTTTTTTTTTTTTTTTTTTTTGCTTCTCCTTTTCTGTTTCTAGTCACTTTAAACAACTCAAAACAATCAGCCTCTTTTTAAAAATTAAAAAGTTTCTCTGGATCACTATGATCCTTTGAATGTGTAAAGTTAAATAATTTTTGTTTATGGTTAAGTATTCATCCACAAACCCTTTAATCCAACATTTTAGGAAAGCTAACATGTTTGTCAAGAAAAGAGTGGTGGGGTAAAACATCGGCATAGAATGAACAGAGAAAAGCTTCTTTTTGAAAAGAGCATAGGTTATTTCAAATGAATCTGCTGCAGGTTTACTAAGGAAAACAGTTGTTTTGCTCATCGTCTTTCAGCCGAGTGTCTCTGTGAATAAAATGTGGTTGTGGTTGAATGAATTTCCCAGTTTAATAACCGGTTTATGAAACGCCGGCATTGTGCACACGCGGGCGGGCGCCGCGCCGGGAGCGCTGCCGGCAGGTGGCGGGGGCCGACCCGGGTCACATCCTGCCCCGGGGGAAACCAGCCGTGCTTTCCTTTGCTGCGATGCAAAAAAAGCTTTGTTGCATTTGGAAATGTTGTGAGAGAAAGCATTGCTCTCTGTTTTTTCTATTTTAAACTCCGGAGAAGGGAAGGGACCTGCATTGAGCTGTTTATGGGGTCGGCTGTGCTGGAGGGCAACCATAGATGCAACTTCCCACCTGGTTTTGGATAGATAAATATGAAGGAGAAGCGAGTCAGGGACGCTGGATCCCACAGATCTGTTGCACCCAAGCAGCTGCCCTAGCAGTGAGAGTGGCAGCCCACAGCATCCCTTGGCTTCAGTAGGGGCTTCCTGAAGAGAGCCTGAGTTGGCACCAGCTCACAGGCATCAGGGCAAAGGGTGGCTTCTTTCAGGGTGCTGTGTGACATTCCTGAGGCCAGCACCTGCCCATCCATCAGTAGGGCTGAGGGACAGCCCACAGAGGACAAGATCAACTGGTTCTCATCAAAATAAATCATAAACAAAGGTAGAAATCTAAAAACCTGTTTAGTCCCAAGCTGCAGGCGAAGGATGGCCAGCTCAGACAGCAGTGCAAGACTAGGAAATAGGGAGGTGAATTAAAAGCAGTCAATTTTACTTCCAAGAAGTCTCCTAACGTTCAAGTGAGCATTAAATGCGATGCCAACAGTCGAAGAGCCACGCAGACATAAATACACGTCCCCCCATCCGCAGGACTGGCTGCTTGCTCTGAAGGTGTGCCTGCAGGGGGACTGATTCTTGCCCTCACACAAGAGGAGGTGAGGAACCAAGGGGAAGCAGCGGTGCCTGTCTTGGCCCTGGAGATGTTGCTGGTTTGATGACATAATTGACCAAAGGGATATTTTTCAACTGTTCCCAGCAGTGGTAGGACAGAGTCTGACTGAGGGCCATGGAAAATCCTTGCAGAAACAGGGGGTTGGATGCAGAGAAATCTCTGAATGTCTGCACTCAGCACATGTGATGAGCCAGACAGCAGGGCAGAGGCAGAAAGAGCTTGTGTAGGTCTGTGACCGAGACTGCCTCATTTAGGGTCAGCTTTTTCAGTCTTTGTGGCCGATACAAACAAAATTATGCCTGACAGAGATGCCAGACTGGATATCTGACTTCCACAGAGCATCCTGAAATTCTGAAAAAAACCCTTTCCCCTTGCCTCTGCTCCTAATTAGCACCCTGGAAGAAGGTGGCTGCAGTAAATTTGTAATTAGGTTAGAACAAAAATAGTTATTTAGGCTAGCCACATCCATTCAACAAAGTAATACATTTCTGAAGTGATCAGAATCACACTGCCTGGGCTTTACTCCCTCTTTAAGCCATCCGTCTACATCCTCGGGACCCACAAACAAATGTGATTTTTTAACCAGAGAACCAAAACGAGCCACTCTTAAAGGCAGCCTCCTTTCTGCAAGGCATTTTCACACTAAGGCAGGTCAGTTGCTGACCTTATGTCATCTGACTGACTTTAACAAGCTGCAGCAACTTCACCTGACACCGGGTGGCCTCCCCTAAGTGTGAAATTTCCCCCTGTGCTTTGAAGATCAAAGGAAAACTAAGATAACTTCCAATTTTGTCATGGAAACTGAAACCACTGCCCCAGGGACTATCTTGGGACTCACTCCCCATTAGCGCTCAGCATTTCTCAGGCTCTTCCCAGGCAGAGCCTGGGGACACAGCAGGACATTGTCCTATCACACCCAAGCTGGTGGGCTTCACCGGTGCAATTTTCACCCTTCGGTCGGGATAACAGGCATCTTTATTATCTTTTCCAGCCCTCCAAGGAAGTGTCTTGCTGTTTATTCTACACGATCTCTCCCAGCCCTGGCCTGCTGTGCCAGATGCCTCTTCTTGTACCCCCAGCTCCCTCACAGAGGGAGGATGAAGAAGGAAATGAGAAGAGAAACCAAGATGGGCACACTGTCTGAAGCCTCTTGGCAGCCTCCTGTGCTGTCTGCAGACATTTCCCACGTGTCCCGACAACCTTTCCCCAGGATCCCACAAGCCACAGCTCTGAGTATGGCAGTAGCTGGCTATGCAGAAGTCTTCTGCTTCCCCTTCTTCATGGCTGAAGTGTATCCCCACCAGATCTCACAGACAAGTCCAGAAAAACTCCTCTCAGCTGGGTTTAGTAATCAGAACTGCCAGGAGCCGCTTTAACACTGAGTAGCACAGGGAACAACTTACCCTCCCCTTCTCTCCACTGGTGGTCCCTGATCAATTCTCTCGAGCGTATCTGCCTGCCTCTGTCATGCTGACTGCCAGAAAACCAGCTGCTCTTCACAGCTGGATTTAGTAAACTGAACCATGTCAATGCTTTAGCACTCAGTAGCACACAGATTTCTTGCCACCCACCCAGGGCTCCCATCGCCTGTCAGAGTGGCTGTCGTGGCTGTCTGAAAGTGCTCCACAATTGGTTTTGTTTTTAACTAAATACTACATTATATCCTGGGGGAAAAGAACAAAAAACCCACCAAAAAAAAAAAAAAAAAAAAAAAAAAAGCAAAAGGCCACAACAAACTCTCTCTTCTAATAAGGAACATATGGACTTACAAGCACAGCACAATAAATAATACAAGCACAGCACAAAAAATACATTTGTGCTTAGGAGAGTCTTTGTCATGGGTCTAATATGCGTTGCAAACATATGAAAAATGCTTTATGCCTTTCTCAGAATGAGATTGATATCATTATCCCTGATGCAAGACAGGATCCAGAGACATACAGATAAGCCTGTGAGAAACATTTAGAGAGAATTTCAGATTTGCTCTAGCACCAAAATGCTTCTCGCATCAGCAAAGCCACATCAGCAAAGCTCTGTTTTACCAACAGAGCAGAAATATCCTCTGCAGAAGTGAGCTGTCCTGTGGAAAACACAGTTTTGCTGCTATAGTCCTTTTCTATATACTCAAGGGACCCATCTGGTCAGCTTGGTGAGTCCAGGTCTCACTCACTTCCTTTATGCTTTTGACAAATGTGGCTGTGCCAGCAGGACCAGCTGCATCACTTGCCCTGGAAATCCACAGGGAGAACCCACAACTGATCCCAGACTGCCTGACCCCTGGGCTCTCTGTTCGCCGCAGTAATTACTCAGGGCAATGTGGGCATTGCTAGGGAGACCTCAGGCTGAAAGCATATCTAGGAGATGAGCACAGCTCTGCTCCGTCCCTGTTAGGAATCTTCCCCTGGCCAGCCGCTGGGGGGGGGCCCAGCCGGATGGAAGTTAATGGTCATGCTGGAATTCGTGTCAATTGATTTTCCAGTTAACTTGACTTAATGTGATTGGAGGCATTAGAGCAGAGAGGATATAGCTGTTGTTCTAGTTGAGTCCTGGAGACCTCAAATGCCATTTCAATGCAGAAGCAAGTCTTAGCTCCAATTAGAACAAACAGCTCCTTAAAATAAAGATTTAATGGAAAGATTCATCCAGCCCATTGTGTTCAGGGGCTCTTCTCCCCACCAGGGCAATAGGCTTTGGTTCAGGGCCTGGAGGCAGCTCACAATGTATGGGCAATTTAATAACATGACTCACCCACTGTCTGCTTAACAAAGGAATCTCAGAAATGGAGTATCACTGTGACAGAAATAAACCACTTTTCACACACAGACAACCTCCCCCAAACCACCGCCCCCCACCCAAAAAAAAGAGCCCATAAAAACTACATTGTCATGTCACTCGGGAGACACAAACCTGGTCCAACTAGCACTTACTCAAATGTTCAACTTAACTGACATGATTGGCTTAGAAACCCAAATCTGGAAAAATGGTTATGCCAAGGGGGTTTGAAGCTCAAATTGATCAGTTTGCCTTTCATTTCTGAGCCTCTAACAGTCCCAGCAGATCACAAACCTTAATGTAGTGCCTGTTCTGAAGTCCTAGTCGTGACTGCAGCTAGCATGGGCTGAGGCTGGGGCAGGATTTATATTAAAGGTCTTTCCCATTTCTTCTCATACAAGAGTGTGTCTTGTGGGTCCCATGGCTCCCAGGAAAGCTTGTGTCCTAGAGATGCTTGCCACCCATGATCTGCCCTGCACAGGTCATATTCTGGGAGATGAGAACAATCCCTGACAGAAATATGGGAGTTCCCAGGCAGTGTTGTCCCTGAGGCCCTTCAAGGTTCTATCCCCTTTTCTATCTACCACAGTCACTCCTGATCTTGAGTTGCTGCCTTTATGGGTTTGTTTGGTGTCCTGCTAGGATTCCCAGAAGCTACCAATAACAGCCAGTGACTTTGATAGGCTAGTATATGAAAGGGATGTCTAGGGGCCAGACTTCTCAATAGCTGAACAAGGCTGGAAGAAGCGCTGAGCATTTCAGCTATTGCTGCAGAAGCCATTTGTCTTGGTAACTTTTACATTCCCGGCAAGTGTTTGTAGGCAGGACACAGGGATATATCACCACTGCTGATGGAAAATATGAATAGATTTAGAAAGCGTTACTTAGGTGTCAGAGTACCTTGAATTTAAAGCTGAAATAAAAAATTGAAATGACCCCAAAGTTTCTAATGCAATGGTAAAATAAAGTAGGGGTTTACAACTGAGGCCCTGGTGTCAGAACTCCATTTGATTCTCTCTGATGACTCAACCTATTTCACAAGCTATTTTCATATTTCCTATTTAGCAAACTTACTCATGTCTCAGTAAAAGCCTATGATGTGATAAAGCCAAGAAACCGTAATGTGTGGTACTGGTAACACCTCCCACGTAAAAAAAAAAAAGCTACTTCCATATTTGTGTGGCTCTGCAAATTGGTTCCTGCCTTTTTCTCCCCAGAGAGTGAGCTGGCAGTGTGTCTACTCTCCAATTAACATGAAGCTGTGAAAAGTGGAGATGGAGGGTCAAATTCACCATACCTGGGGCCTCACACATTTTTTTTTTCCATGTTAGGGGCACATTTGGACCTTTGACTTCCCTGCAAGGCAAGTGTTGTTTTTAGCATACAAATGACAACGCCTGCAGAATACCTTCTTCATTCATGCTTTGTCTTCTAAAAAAAGAAGCTCCCACCATAAGGCAAGAAGCTGAGAAGACCTGTCCTACCTTGTGGTGCTCAGGGACTGGGGATGGGCACCTCAGGACCAACTCCCCATGGAGCAGGTCAATTTTATCTGGCTTTTACGGGTAAGGATGCAATTTCTACCTATTGGAAAGATCTTAAGGCAGGAAGAAGCTGGAGAAAGCCTGTGCTTTGTAACCAGAATAGACTGCAAATCACACCAGCAAATATATGGACTAAAAAGACACTTAGGGACACTTAAGGACAACACCCCCTCATCCAACTCCACCCTAGATTTCTTCACAATCTGATTTGCAATAAGGTAAAGATATGTATTTTTTGTGGCAGTTTCTTGAATGCTTTTTCTCTTGGAGACAGAAAGGAAAGGCAGCATGTGCAGAGCAGAGCCAGAGGCTGAGCAACTGCTCTCATGCTTGCAACATAACTGCTCCTTGCAAGCCTAAAAGCAAGAACCAAAAGCTGCATGGCACAAGCCCTGTTCAATCCCCTAGGATCTGAAACAGGTCCTGAGAGGCACCCAGCTGTCCAGGACACAAGGGTGCACCATCAGGAGTGTGAATGGAGAGATGTCACATCCCAGCACAGCTCTGAACTAGAACTTCCATAGGCAACAGAACTTGCAAAATCCCCTTTTCTCGGACATTTCCTCTCATCTCCTGTGGATTCTGGTATCACCTCAGAGTGTAGTCCTGCCATCCTTCCCTCACTTGCCTCTTCTGAAGTCTGAAAGCATTCTGATAGCAGCCTTCTCTTTGCTGTTATAGCTACAAGGGTGTCTACTTTCCATCAGAATTTTGGTTTTGAGGCCCCTATTCCTCTATGAAGCTTAGCTGGCAGATGGACACAGACACATTGAACCAGCCAGTTCAACCTTCCACCCTTCAGCTCTGACATCCCCCACACACCTGCCAGATCTGAGCTTCCATCCTTAGCAATGAGCCACTCAAACCCAAGCTCATTTGGGCTATAAAAGCCTCCTAAATCTTCCATCCTACTAAATCTGGTGAATTTCCTCAGTGCACAAACCACAAAACATGGGTGGAACTGTTCCTTTCCCCAAGGATGAAGGTACCTATTGGGTGCTGCTGTCTGGAAGCAGAGAACCATGGGCCCTGCCCTGCATATGTGCCTTCAAACACATTGCCTTTTCCCAGGTAGGTGCTACCCTGATTTGACACACTCATCTTCATATATTAGTGCTCAAATCAGAGATCTCGTACTAGCACTGAAGTAGCAGAGCGTGAGCATGGGAACAAAACCCTTTGGGAGGCAGCACTTGCATCCCACTCTGACTTGGATGCTGGGACTTCCTTTTGCAAGAAGATGTGAATTGGGCTTCTCCAGCCAAGAGGGGACCCCTGCCCTGAGCAGGAGCATAAACATTGGTCTCATGTGTCCAGGCATGACTACAACCCCTCTTCAGGCTCCCACAGGGCTGTGGCCTTCTGTCCTTGCTGAATCCCAGCCCAGCATCTCCCCCTGCTAACACTATCCACCAACACACCGTGCTTAAAGCCCAGGATAAGAGCTCCCTTCCAAACACAAAGCGGTTCCCTTCCCTCTCTGCTAACACCTGGCTCCTCCCCATTGCCTGTGATCTTTTCCAGCTGCCTTGGTCAAAGGTCAAGGTCACCAGTCCCTCTGTTAACCCCTTCAGCCACTGCCTTGTGCCCTGCAAATATTCCATCATTGACTTTGCTGGGGGTTTCAGCTTTCCAGTGAAGCTGCTTGTCTACCCAGAAGGGTTCAGTGCAGTTTTAATGAGAACTGTTGGCTGCTGTTTCTATCCAGGTTGTAGGTCTCAGTACTCTGGACATGGTCACTTTCACTAAGCTCAACAGCCTTTCTGCTTGGGTGCTTGTGAGGGGTGAGAGGCAGAAAGCCCTTTCCAGAGTTTCCCAAAGGGACCAATTAGATCTTTCAGAAAATTAATTGATCTGCTCTTACTAGATCATCTGCCTTACCTCCCTGGCTGCTGGTTCCCATGTTCATGTTTCCCTGAGCCCAGGCAGGGCTGCTGACACGTCCCTCTGACGCTGGGTAAGAAATCCAAGGCACATCTCCAGTAAGACCTTCTCATCTGTCAGATTTACTTCCCTGGAGGTAAGAAGTTACAAACAGATGCATATGTGCACACATGCTCTGTAACCCAGATATTTGCCATAGATTTTTCAACTCGCTAATTTGGAATTGCAGATCATAAATGTGCTGCAGTGATGAGCCAGAAAAAGCCTAGAAAATTCAAGAAGAAAAGGGGTATGAAATGCATCAGATGTGCTGGTTCTTCTAGCTTAATTTTTTTTTTTCATTTAAAAAAGTGAGAAGACCCACATGCCCTGGCTCCTGGCACCCAGAGGTGCTGCATGTCACACACAAGCTTTGCTCTAAGGACCAAGGCAAGTAGGATCCCTTGTCGTGGGTTGAAAGGAAGTGGGGGCCGTGCCTGGTTCAGATTTTCATCTTCAGCAAGATGGTAAATCTTATATAAAACATGCATGAATCAAAACAGAAGTGCCTGCCCGGCTGCTGGGAAGTGACGCCACCGTGACTCATGTCATTCTGTTTGAAACAATCCTCCCCCTCACCTTCTCCCCTCTGTAGTGATGCACCTTGGTGGCTTTGCAGCACACAGCACAGTGATACGTTCCCATCTCTTCTACCTTCTTACACCATGGTGTATCTCTCAGGTGACCTCTCCTGCCACCAAGCTCTCCAGATCAATCCAAGTACAACAAACAACTTTATTTTCCTGGCATTTTTTTTCCTTTATTATTTTTTACACACCATAAAAACCATTGCAGGTTTTTTTTCACATTCACGAGATCTCCTGGAAATTATTGCCATTTCCCATACATATTACATATTAAAAAAATACTAAAAAGGTCAACAGACAGAGACACTCATTCTGAACTCCCTATGGACACAGAAGCCAATGTGAGCAAGACAGAAATAATTTTTTCTGGACAAAGGCTGACTAGAGATGACCACACACTCTAAGCAAGTCACATAACACTGAAAAAGACCACTTGACCATACATGATACACAGTGGGAACACTTGGGAAGGGATGGAGAAAAAGTTGTTTTGGAGCTGAAAGCTTGTCAGGATTTTTTGGTGTGAAGTCCAGCAGTTACAGTGTTTTACAGTTGGGATGTGGATGTGATGAGGATTGTTGTGACATTCAAGTATTCTAGGGCTGTTCTTAAAAAACAGATGGGAGGATAATAGCTCAGCAGGGTAGCTGACAGACCTTAAGTCCCTTAAATGCTTTCCTTAAAAGCACATCCAGTACAAAGGCAAATACAGAAGTACAGGAAATGTCACACCTGAATGGACCCACTGGTCGGGGTTGGTATCCAGTTACACTGTGGACAATACCTGACACTTCAGTGGCTGGAGCACAAGAGGGGCAGTTCACCTGGCTGTGCAGCAGTGTCCTGGAAAAGGTGCTCCCTCTCCCCACTCCAGCCCTTTGCTACCTGAAACATGACACAGGAGAGGGAAGGAGGAAAGCCAGAGAAAGATTTGAACAAATATTCACTCCCACCACCTCTGTGGTTGCAAAGGTAGTGCTTTTCATTTTGCTTGCTTCCCTGCTGCTGCTGTTTATTGCTTGAAACTTTAAGTAAGGGTCTTTTCAAAAACAAGATTGGAAGGAGATGGGAACTGAGAACATACTAAATGGATTTCTCATTGTTCCCCAGGAATCTGGAAATACAGTAGTGGGTGCACGTTGGTGTGGTTAAAACCCTAAAAAAGCACTTTGTATTTTTGTTTAAAAAGGACAATAAAAGTTCAGAAAACCTGCCATGCTTAGACCTCTTGCATCTTACAGTCACAGCATATGGGAAGCATGACCCATGACAACCACTCCATCTCAGAGTAAGTGGATGAAGCTTCTCTATTGCACATTCATGAAATGTTCTTGTTGGGATCACAGTTTGGATCAGGACCACACCAGCTCCAGGCCCCCCCGGTGTTCAGCAGGACGAAGATGCTGTCATTGGGCTGAGCTTCAGCTGGTGGACAGGAGAGTGGATGGGCACAGAACTCAACACTGAGGTAGGAAAGGCAAAGCACGAGCCCTCAAAGCTTTTGCCTAAAGTCAGTTCCTCTGCAAAGAAAGAGGCAGCTTCTCTCTTGCACGAGGTGACAGGGGGGCTGGGGGTGGAAGACAAGATCTCTGACTCATATTGCAGCAACTGGCCCATGAAACCGAAGTTTGGTGAGATCAGGCTCCGGCGCTGCTTGATGAAATCAAAGGCTTCATCCAGGCGCAGCTTCTTTGTCTTCATGAGATAGGCCATGCAGATGGTGGGGGAGCGCGAGATCCCCGCCTCGCAGTGCACCAGGATCCTGCCGCCCGCTCGCCTGACGTGATCTGGGGAAAAGCCATGGCAGACATCAGCTGCTGTGGGGCGTGAAGAGGACACTGTGACACAGCCAGGGCTGGGGGGGACACAGCCAGGCTACAGCAAAGAGAGGCCTGCTCTTCTCTTTGGCACTAGGTGACATGGAGATTAAAAGACAAGGAGGACAAAACCCAGCTTGTGACGGACCTGAGCATGGTTTCAGAATCTGTGGATCTTGATTTGGTTCTTTTTGCATTTTTTAGGAAAGTCCATCCCTGTCTCCTTCCTCGTGCCTGCTTCTCTTTTGGAACAACTGATATTCAAGAACATTGTGATGCAGGCAAGGTTGTAGCTGCATTTCTCTACCTGCAGCTCAAAATGTTGTGTAAAGCTAAGCCTGGCCAGCCCTCCCACTACCTGGTCACTCAAAAACTGCAGGGGCTGTCATCATCTTTGCTAGAAAAACAGGATTTTTCTTCAAAATCCTAACTCCCTGCTTGGCCAGTTGGCAGCAAACAGCAGTACCAGGAGGTACCCTTGGGTGGAGAGGCTGAGCTCAGTCCCTGGGGCCTCACCACAAAGCACACAAGCCTGGTAGGCAGCTGCTAATTATAGCCTGGTTAAAGGATGCTTGAACTTAAGTCAGGATATAAAAGGCTTATGCAAAGCACCCATTTTACACAACAGGAGCCACTGTGGTTACTCACACAACACAATGATTGTTATTAAAGAGAATGTGCTTAAAATAAGCCCTTTCCACACAAAAACACTGTTCAAAAAATAGACTTGTCTTTGCTCTATTGCCTTGAGCAACATGTTCAATCTCCAATTTATGGATAACTGTGAGTGTAGTGCTCAGGGATACACACAGAGCTGAGGAAGTTATCATTTGCCTGCCTTCAATTGTCTGCCAGGGGACTGCCACCACGACCAGTTATATTTAGCTACTGCACAAAATAAGGAAGACGTGGATTTGAGTCATCCCCAGCATCTACACCACATGCCCAATTTTAAAAGAAAGTGAAAAATTAAAGATGTCCTCAAAATCTGGGAAATTTCTAAGTGACATCTATCAGAAGGGGTTGAGGATAGCACGGAAAGGTGCCATAAATTATTATTTCCCTCAAATGTGTGAGATGTCTGGGTAGGGGAAGGACTTAGAGAGCACCCTCAGGTCAGGTTTTTGTAATTCTGCCTGCACTGTTGAAGGACTCAAACCCAGCTGAGCAATGACTCCAGTGAGTCTGTAACTGTGTTTCATTCTCTTTCTCTCCTGAATATTCCTGGAGAGCAACAGTACCAATTTCAACATGATCTCCACCCAGGCTAAGGCTTCTCCTCCCCACAAAACCGTGTTGTGCTTCTCAGAGAGAATCCTCTCTCTGGTGCTCCCTGGCACAGCTCACGTTCACTCACCCACTCAGCTGAACACAGGAAGATTTGAAATGGAATAGCACAAACTTTTCTAAAGGCCTCCTCATTTTTTTTTGCATTGGGGTATTTGATTAAAGGGTGAGATACCAACATGATCAAAAGGAGGAATGTAAAGAGCTCTCTGATAAGGGGGGACAATGGATTTCTAAGACCCCACCTTTGGGATATCTCAGCACAGTAAGGCCATAAGCTGACTCTGCTTCACCTGGTTGTTACTGACTCTGGCATGCAAGTCCAAGGAACTGGGTTTTTTCCTTTACAAAATTCAGTAGACTTCAATGTGTATTGTATTTTAAAATTAATTAAATGTATTTTAATTGATTTTACATTTTAAATGAGTTTAAAATATATGAAGATCTGAAAATTTGTTCATTTGTACCTACCAATGAAGTCTATGGCTTCCTGGAAGTGAGAGCTGATGTCTGCTGTGTGACTGTCCTCCACTGGGATCCACTTGTAGCAATACTGGTCTTTGAAGGACTCTGAGCTTTTTCTGGAGACATTTAGCAGGGCTGTGATGTGCAGGTTAGCGAGGAACTCACACTTGGAAGCATGATAGGCACTACCAAGGTAGAGAAAAGGCAGGATTTCAACTGGACCACCCTGGAAGAGAAGGAGCAGAAACATGAAATTCTTTTTTCAAAAGTCCTGAGACCCAAGAATGACCAAGGGAGCTGAGGTTAGTGCCTGCTCCCTCCCTCTCTCCTCCTCTTCCTCCCTGCTGGATGTGGGTCCCACAGCAAGGGCAAATGAATCAGTCCCATGGCCAAGCACATGCAGGAAAAATGTTTTCATTTTCTTGTCCACATCTGCAAGGTACAAAGTCAGACCCAACCTACTCATGTGCAGGATGTTTTTGGCTTCCTTCCAAGTGCTGCCCCTTGCAGTGCACCCAAAGTTCTTTCATAGGTGGTGCCTGTTCCCACTGAGGCTTTACTGAAATTGAGCAAGGCAGGGAGCCACATCCAGCAGGGAGGAAGATTAGGACTGAGGAAGAGGCTGCTTTGGCTCAGCCAGGGCTTTGCCCCTCTGGTCACATCTCCAAAAGTGAAACAAAGAAAAAAACTGGACATAGGCTCCCCATCCCCCTTCACCCCACACCTCTCTGGAGCACAGCACCCGCTGCATCACCCACCCTGAGACGTCATCTCAGTTCCTCCTTCCTCAGCACAAGCAAAGGCTGGATGACGAGATGGCAAAGAAAAGCCACCATGTGACACAGCTTTCTGAGCTGGCAGGTAACTTTCCATGATGCACAGGAGCTGCTGCCGCCACCCAGCTGCAAGAAACTGCCTTTCCGCTGCCCCTGAACTGCCCACATGGTGGGTTCCCATGCGTCAGGGACAGCTGGCAGCCAGCCAGGTGGCAGGAGGGCACCTGGAGTGGGAGGTGCTCCCCGGAGAGCAGAGAGGCATCACAAGGGGACTCCCCTGAGCAGCAGGAAATGCATGCCCTGGCGGAAGCGTCCTGACCGCAGGGTGACATCTTGGAGCACACATCATCCCCGGGCTGGGGGGGCACACCATGACTTCCCCTGTGGAAACCCCACTTCCCCAGCCCAATAGTGGGTCTCACTTCTCAGAGACTCTGGCCCCTTGCCAGCCTCAAATTCCTCCTGACATCTCAGAGGACTCATGGGCAAAATGTGCTCCTTTTTCTGCTAGAAAAGTGACACTCCTGGCAGCCTTTCCCCTGCCTATTCTCAGTCTCCTCCGGGGCTCACGCTGTCTGGGTGTGTGATAAGAGAGTTCATAAATAGTTTTGGGGGCTAGATGAGTGTTTTGCCCCTTCTGCCTAATTTTGAAGCCAGGTGGAGGTGGTGCTGACCAGCAGCACACAAGGGCAACTTATTCAGCTCACAGGCTATCAGCTTGGACTGTGACAGTTTATTCACAGCCCACAGCAGCACCAGGCCCACTGACACCCTGCCAGCCTCCAAGGGAGCCTGGTGGCAGCAGGGAGAAATCCCAAGGGGAAGGTCACCCACCACAGCCATGACACACACCTGGTCGTAAGCAGGTTTGTGGTTGGCACTCTGCTTCTCACAGTGGCTGGCAAGGTTTCTCTCTCCTTCTGTCCTCTCTGGGGAAATGAGTTTTCCATTCACGCAGCACTCAGGATATTGAGAGTTAAAGGTTTCATATCCCCCTAGGGAAACAACAAAAAGAAGCAAATATGAATATTTGCCCTCCTGAGGACTGGTTTAATTCAAGTGAAGGACAAAGGAAGCTCCAGCAATGCAGTGGGATAGCAGTGCCCAGCAATGAGTCCAGGGGAGTGTCAATGAAGGATAGTGCTCCTCTGGGAAAATGGGTTTGCTTAAAAGACTTTGGGCAACCAAGGAAAAACCTGATACCACTGACAATTATTAACTTGCCAAAGCCCAGTGAATCCAGACTAAAGCTGTTAGCAAATGTAATTCTGTTGAGTCTAGCAACCATTAACTCCTGTACAGTGGGGACTAAACTCCCTCCCCCCAGGTTTTATACATGAGCACTAATTCCAGCATTCGAGGCAGCGATTTCTGTACTCAGATTTCTAAACCTGTCATTAATATGTTCACTACAACACACAGAATATTTTATTTGCATTTTTAAATGGACATAAACACAAGAGGGGGATGCTTGCATGTGTCTCATTAATCATCACAATGCATGAAGACAGTGAAGTAATGAAGATGGTCCCACTGAAACCAATCTTTTAAATAACAGCTATAAAACTTAATGAAATCCTGTGACAGCATTTGTCAACTGAATAGCCCCACATGAGATATTCTGCACGGTTAAGTACTGTGTTCGTTTCATTCTGTGTGCTGCTAATGAAAAGGAATTAATCCTATTATTACATTGTTACTCAAAGTTTGTCGTCAGCTAACTTGTTGCCTGTTTCCAGGCTGGGAATATTCTGCATGGAAGAACATCATCTCTGAAAAGTAGAAGCAGCCCGGAAACGTCAGCAGTGTGCCACATGTCTGCCACCTGTGCTTTCTCAGAGCAGAAATTAATGGCTCCTGAACATTCAATAATCCTTCGGTGTGGCCCACAAGTAAACAAGGCTTGGAAGGCAAAGCCTGCCGTTGTGATTCATTCACCTGCAACTGTTTCACCCTGATAAGCTGTGTCGGTGTGGGTGCCCGGGTGCAAGGAAGGATTTTGAAACAAGGGAAGTGCAGAAGATCAGAGCAGCCGCAGGGCCCCCACCAGCCTCACTGCCGGGGCTGCCCGGCGCAGCCACCTCTGACAGTTCAGCCCCACAATGCCGGTGTCTCATTGTTTGCAATGTTTGAGCAGTTGTGTGCTCAAATTCATGACGTGCTGCTGTCGCCTACTCATTCCTGCCGTGGAGTTCTCGTGTTGCAAGTGGCCGGCACGGTCCAAAGCCCACTGAACGTGATGAAAGTCTGTTTTCCATGACAGAGGGCAGGAGAGTGACTTTACAGCAAACAGGCACTCAGCATCTGCACCCTTTCCTCCTACCCCCAGCCACATTCTGCCAGCTCATCCCAGAGCTCACAGCATGAGGCAGTGGTCCAAAGCAGTCAAGTGACCGTGGAGACCATGGTGGTGGTGGGAGGTGTTTGATAAAATGATATCCGCAACTACTGGGTTAAAACAATGATATCCCTAGCAACTCACAGTGTGAAAAAACAACAAACACAAGAAGCTCTACAGGATTCCCTGATCTCCAACTGCCCTTCATGGGGTGAACTTTTAAATCCTCGTTTTTTGTAGCTGACCTTATCTTCCCACAACTCCCCAGTCACTGCCCTCACATAGGAAAAGTATGTCCAGTTTATATAAACAGCCACGATCCCCATTTACACCCTATGTTGCTGTTTTTACACTTGAATGAAACAGAAATCTGCCCAAGCCAAACTTGCATGTGTGTTCCAGCAGACATGCATGTCTCGTGTCTCTTGGGGCAGCTAACACATGCAGCTGGTGAATGGTTAATTACAAGCCTTGGGGATCAGGATATTTGCAGGCCATTCTTACAGTGAGTCATCTGCTCATCCCATCCTCCAGCAATCTCCTCTCTTCCCCCTCCCCACTCAGCCTACCTTCCCTGAGGTCATTTCTGCAAATACTCAGTTGCTCATCAGGAAGAGCTGAGCTGCACTTCCCTTTTAATCGATAAGTAATAAAATCGTTATCAGCACCAAGGGAGGATCTGTTATTTTATCTTTTTTTTTCCCTGACACACAACCACTCTCACCGTGCTGGGGCTGAGCTCACCCAGCGTGAAACTGCACCTACATAGATGAAAGATGTGGCCCTGCAAGCCAGAAAGCAACGGAGGGAACAGAGCCTGGCATGCAGTGACTCAGTTCCAGCTGCTCTCTCTGGGACCAGATCCTCAGCATCTTGATGACCTCCTCATATCTTATTGCCAGGAGACCTCCTTAGCACTTAAGTAGCCAACATCTCCTCCCAGCTCTCTGTGCCTAGGGAGAGCAGGAATACAAGGGGAAACCTCAAGGAGGATTTTTCCTGGTGGTTTTATAGCCTATTATTTGCAAAATTGGTAGCAGAGGCCTCCAAAGGACCCTTTCTCCTGATCAGAATGCAGTGTTCCAGGGTGATTTATATCCCCACTGTGCCAAGGATCTTCCCCCAGGCCAACAGCTTCCTGGGGGTCAGTGGCCCCAGTGAATCAATAGTGCTGCCCACTGAGTCATGGGTCTGAGCCTGCAGCCCCAAGCACTTCCAGAAAAGCAAAAGGAAACTGCAGCAGGAAAAGCAGGAAACTTTCTCATACATTGAGAGGAAATGTCTTTAGCCTCAAATCAACAGGCTTTCAAGATAAGACACTTCACAACTCACAAGATGTACAAAGCAGAGCCTACACTAACCCCTCACTCCGGATAAACTGCCCGCAGCCACAGTCACCACTTCAAAGCATGGAGCTGGTACATGAAGAGGAAAGGATGATCATGTGGCCAAACAAGCAGTTTGGGAGTCAGCAGAGCTTAATTTGTCCCCTAGTTTACCACAGACTTCCCACCATGACCCTGAAGATATTTCTTCATCTCTAGTTTAGTGTAGTCCCTAAAGATTTGAATGACACAGTGCCAGTATCTCTACCCTCCAGCAGCAGAATTTGGGCTTTTGGGGTGACTGTCAGATCCAGCAAAGGCTGATAGTGGCAGGACAGAACTAGGGTGGTGGCAAAGAGCTGAGGAGCATCCCCTTATCTCAGTACCAGGCAATACCCAGGCTGAAGATGTCCCTGCTCCAGCGGGACGTCGTTACAGAAGGCTAAAACTGGGCACCTCAGGTCAAAAACTAGTGATAAAAGGCTTATTAAAAGTGAATTAACCCTGGCCCATTAGAACAGGGGCAGACTTTATTCAAGAAACATCGCCTGGTTTTGCCCTCCCTTTCCTGTTGTGGCTTCATGGTATGGCAAGGGGGGCTTTGAAAACTCCTTCCTCGGCGTGGTACCGCTGCGGGAGCCCCGCGGCCGCCGCGGGTGCGGGGCTTCGGGCGGGAGCGGCCCCGCCCGCCACGGTCCCGCTCACAGAGCAGGTGGGGGCTGCGCTGAGAAAACAGAGAGGGCAGAAGGACAAAGGCGCTGCCAGAAGTGGGGGGAGGCAGGGGCGGAAGGACAGGGAAAGGGCAGGCTGCTATGCTCGCTATGCTATTTATCGTTTTATTAGCCCGAGTTACACGGAAGGAAAACAAAGAACCGCAATCGAAGGGCTGTAATACACGTGAGGGGAGGAGGTATTTCTGTTCCCCGGCGAGCCCCGGAGTTTCACCTCTAGGTTTCCCCTGCCAGAGTCAGGATGTGCCCGACATCGGGACTCTGGCAGGGGAGAGAAACCTCTCCGCCCTCGGTGGAGGGGCGGGCATCGGTCGCAGAGTTTCGGGCGCCCAGCACGGGCGTCCGTGTGTCACCGGGTGGAGAGGGAGTAGCGGTGGCCTCTCATATCCGCAGGGCTGATTTTGTTTCCCACGCAGCGCCGATGTCTCTCCCCCTTTGACAATCTACAACTTTTGCTGTTCTTTACTGATATTCTCTGCTTTCCCCCTCGGCCTCTTAAACGCTTGGCGGGGGTGAGCGGAAAGGCATTTCGGTTCAGCCCGCAGAGTCTATCCGGGATTTATTTCCAGTAGGTGGAAAAGAAACAAAATCCCGGTGTTACCTCCCTGCCCTCCACCAATAATCAGGTTCAGTGCAGGGCGAAGGAGAGGCAACGGGAGCACCTCGGGGCGGCAGCCGCCAGCCAGGGGATTTTTGAGGGTCGATTGCGCCGCTCTCCCCCAACCCCTGTCCCTCGGGTCCCCGCGACCCCTCTCACCTTTCAGGAAGCAGACCCTGGCCCCGGCCTCCGGCAGGCTGGAGAGCAGGGCGTTGAGGACGATCTGGGCTGTGCTGTCCTTCTTCAGCTTCTGCCAGTGGCCCGTGTCCTGGTCCAGCACCACCACGGCCGCCAGGCGGGCAGCCCCCGCCGCCCCCTCGGCGCCCGGCAGCAGCCGGGCTCGGGCCGCCGCGTCGGGCACCACGAAGTGGAGCGGCACGGCCCCGCCGCGGGCCCGCCGCATCACCACCGAGTTGAGGTTGACGTTGAGCGAGCCGCGGAGGCAGGAGGCAGAGTAGGACAGGTAGGGCCGGCAGTCCAGCACCAGGCAGCGGGAGGGCTCCTTCCGCAGCAGCTTCCGCAGCTGGCGGCAGTCGAGGGACGTGACTTTCATGCCGGCCGAGGGTCGCGCCCCGCCGCCGCCGGAGCGGGAGCGGAGAAAGCGGCAGGAGGGTGCCCGGTGCTAGCGCGGAGCCGGCGGCGATGGGACGGGACGGGAGGGACGGAGGCACCGCGGGGCCGCGCTGAGACCGGGCAGGGAATCCCGGCTGTCGCCGCCGGGCATTTATATGAATGGGAGGCCGGGCCGTGACGACACTGCCCATATAAGGGGAGTGACGCGCCCGCCTCCCAAACATGGACATCCCCCGCCCCGCGCGCCGCCCCCTGGCGGGGATCCCCTCCCTCCCTAGCGGCGGTAGGTCAGCATCGGAGGCAGAGGAAGCTGAAAAACGCTGCAAAAATTCTCCACTCATCGGCTGGGGCTCATCCCGACATCACCCCCGCCCCCTCCCCAGCGCGTCAGGAGAGTAGGGAAGCGTGCAGGGGGACGGAGGAGAAGGAAGGGCAGCGCTGGGGCAGACTTCTCGCACCAGGTTGCGAATGGAGTTTCAGTTCCCTTTATTTCTCCCCTCACTGTGTATCTTCACCCCCAGAAAAGCCCAGGCAGACCTGCCTGAGAGAGCTCTGCTCCTCGCGGGATGGGAGCTGCCCGCTCCTAGATCTCCCCGAAAAGCGCTGGGTCCCCTGCTTAGGCCATGGTTTGCATTAAGGCAGCTTTGGCAACTGAGTGATCAGTGAGAACACTGATCCCCAGGTTGTTGCCTGGGGAACAACCCCGAGGATACTGGTACTTAGCCCAAGGTTTACAGCCTAAGGAACAAACGAAGAGTAGCCGACTGGGACAAAGCAAGATGCGCCATTTCTGCAAAATTAGTGAAAGCTCTGAAGCAATGGGGACAAGGATGAGAGGCCCACCTTCAATAAATACAAAAATTGCTGGTACGGCTGTTTGAGGAGAGGGTCCCTTTCCATGTGGCTGCAAGATTGTGTCCCAAGGACTTTCAAGACTTACACCACAGACTGCTGACTGTGCCTGTGTCCAGAAGTCATGACGCTAAGAAGCAGAGGAATTAGGAAATTTGGCACTTGTCCTTTCATTGTAGATAGTTTTGTAAAGGCACCCAAATGATGAGTGGAAATTCCTAGAAGAAGTTAAGCAAAAGGGTGAACTCCAGTCAAGCTCATTAAAGCCCAGGCAGATGACAGTGGGGCTATCTAAGAGCAGGGTGTCATTTATTCTGATGGTGCCCTGAAAGAATGCTCACCTCAACAGCAGGCAGGAAGTGCCATCCCTGCCTCTAATTGCCTGCAGCTGAAGCAGAGAAGCACTAAAGAGACTGTGTGAAGAAAAGCTGATTGAAAGAATGGCAACTACTGGTTTTGAAGCAACTCCTTCTCCTCTTCCTCTTTCAATTCCCCTACAGTCCTCCCATCTGGCTCCTTCTAACCTGACCCCCCCCCCCCCCCCCCCCCCACCCCTGAGTCAGCCAGGGTATGAGATGGAACAAAAATAGAAGTATCTTGTGGGTAGGGGCAGATGTTCACAGCGCATCTCAGTGTGGGTGTTGCCTTCACCTGGCCACTGCCATCCTGGCAGCCTGGCTCCTTCCCTTGCCCTGTACCCACCCTGGGAGACAGCTGGGCATTGTCAGAGCCACATGGCTGGGTGAGACCCACGTGCCAGCACGGTTCCTGTCAGAACTGGATCACCACAGCTGTGCCAAAAGCCTTCACATGGACTAGATGGGAGATCTGGCATAGGCAGGGGTGCTGCGACCTAGTCCCGCTCACACAGGAAACCTCCACATCACCTGAACACAACCTGCCTTTCCTGCCTCTCAGCCCCCAGCTGCAGGGGCCACTGTTTCCTCCTTCCCTTGGGACTCAGACCCCAGGAACAGCTCAGCTGGCAAACTGGTCTCAGTGGGGCATAGGGAGGGGAAGAGATGCTGTGAGCAGATGCTGGCGTGCTCCTTCCTCCCGAGAGGAAGGAGGGGGCCAGCACAGTCACAGTATCATTTCCTCTCAGGAAACCCAACTGAAACGTGGAGGGGAGAGAAAAAGAGCTTTTTCTCCTTCCACACTCCTGCCTGAAGTGATACCTCTGAAGCCAGGACAAATTACCCCAGCCTAGAAAATCAGCTCTCCCAGGAGTACCTGAAGTTTGGCCCGTGCTGGTGGCAGGGTATATATCACCAGACCTGACCTGCAGCTGACCTTCTTCCTTTTACACACCTAATGCTGAGCATCTAAACAACTGCCTTTCAGTAGATTACAACTCTGCTTTTGTTTCTTAATGGAGTGAGTCACGACCACCTTTTTATTAGGAGAAAATAACAAGGCTAACAACAGCAGTACTAATGCTTCCTCTGCTGCAGGGTGCTGGATGCAGTGTCCCTGACTTCTCTGCCCACCAGCAAAATGTCTCAGCTGTACTTGGAAACAGATGAGCAATCGGGGCTGATGCTGTCAGGGCTATGGGATGGACATGGATACTCCTTCCTGCTGGAGCAGCTCCTTCATTTGTCGGGTGCTCCCAGCCAGAAGAAAGAAAGGGCCTGGATTCCTGTAAATGGAAGTGGTTGAGTAAATAAAACCACTCTCTGCTTTAGGTAGGAAACTCCCCTCCTCCCTGCAGCATTTTACATCATTCCCACTTAGGTTCTGCTGCATCTCTCTGCTCCTCCTCCCGCTTCCCCTGATAATCTCCCAGGCTCTTTCAGCCTTTGTCTTGGGCTTTTATCGGGACTTTCAGATCAGCTGGTCCTTTCCTTTTCTCCCAGGCTGTTTCCCCTAATCTAGCTCATTCTTCCCTTCTCCCCTCCCCACCTCCTCTCGGCTCTTTGTTTCTGCCTGTTCTCAGAGCGGCAAAGGGAAACTTTCTCGCTGCAGCTGGGGAGTGGCCACCCTATCTCCCGAGGGGTGCTGGACCTCCACCCAAGGGAACAGCATCCAGAAAGTATTGCCCAAGAGTAAAAAATGCCTTTTAGACAGAATAAAACTCAAAATGAGTTTTAAAAGGAGGCTTACCACCTCCTCTTGAACACCATTTCTTGGGAAGCAAAAGAGACAGGCGGAGCCAAGTTTCTAGGGCTTGATTGTCTCAGCTGAGACATGGGGTGCCCTGTTCTGGATGTTACAAATGTGCTTGTAACTCCAAAGAATTAAGGCCAAACCTCAGCAAGACCAAAGGTGAGAGAAAGCCAGTGAGCTTCTGGAAAGGAGAATGAGGAGAAGACCAAAGATCATACAGGAGATAGGTCAGGGAGGTGTTATAGAGAGCAACCTGAATGCCATGGGGTCCTAGTTTGGGGCTTGAGCTGCATCATATCCCTGCTGAGGAACAATCCTGAATCCACGTCCTTTTGTTGGCTGTGAAATGCAAGAAATTCCTCAGATGAACAAAGCACAGTACAAGGCAGCAGAGAAGATGGATTGGCATTTCTTTAATGTTATTAAAGCTTTCCGTGTCATCGGTTTCTAATTTTGGAGTGGCTGATGTCAAAACACTTACAGGACAAGCAGTGAGATAAGTTTGTGCCAGTAAATGGAGAGACTCAAGACACTGAAATTTATACTCAGGGCTAAGGTCAGCTGAGCAGTGGCAACAGAAGACTGTCACACTCATTGGTGTCATGACTTGGTCACTCATGAAATAAAGTCTGGGATCTAAGATCAGATCATGATCGTTCGTCTCGTTATGAATTTCTCTCAGCCCCAAAACCTGTTGCCAAAAGCTGATTCTACAGGGTGAGAAGCACTATTAGACACAGGCAGGAGTTGCCTGCACTCAGCATTTCTGAAAATCAGGCTGAAAGGGAATCTCAGTCTTAGTCTGATTTTTACCTGACTCATGGCTATGTGACTGCAACTGCACTGACTGCTGTAAGCTGCTGTCAACAGCTACAGTCAGCAGTGAAAGAGGAATGAACCAAACCTCCTGTCACCTTTTAGAAGCCTCTGTTCTTTCTGTTCCACTAGCTTGTGGCTTAACCCTGCATACAGGTGGAAGATAATTTTTAAAACAGGGAATCCATCTATCTGCACAATAAAGTTTCAGTTTCTCTGCTTGCCTGATATGGCCCCCAGCACCATGAGCCATATTGGTGGGACACTTGCCAGACCCAGTTATGAATGTAAAGAACCTGTCTTCCCATTTCCAACCACATACTATCCCTGAGGTAGCTGCAGTAATTGCTTACATGGGAAAATTTTTTCTGTAGTTAGCTGCCTTTAATGAGAGACAAAGTCCTTTTGTTCTTTTATCAACTTGCCAGTTCTCATTTGTTCTTTTCTCTTCCTGACACTGCTTCCCCACATGCATTTCTTGCCTTCTCATCCGGTCTCTTCCCTTTCCCTGGATATATTTCCCAGGAACCTGCTCCTATTCTGCATAGGCAGATCTTCCTGCACTAACACAGCTATCACCAGCCTGGTTGGGCTTTCACCCATGTCTCCCAGCTATTCCTGCCTTTCTGTACCCAACTAACCTGTCACACTGCAAGACCTTGTGCGTGCTTATTGCTTCATTAGACTGTTGTGAGACACCAAGTAACATAAAGTATTCCTACATGTGCTGTTTAATTGGCTATTAGGACAAGCACATATTGAAGGAATGCTGTATACTTCAGTCCAGATCTTTTGGAAGCAAATCTTATAATCACTGAATCTGATTCCCTCTGCCTTGGTCTTTCTAACTGACTCATTTCTTAAGCACCAGGTTGTTGCCTAGAGGCTATAATCACATAAGTATAATCCACTGCACAGTGTGTTACTATGCCCACTCCACCAAGAATGAGTACAGCTCCTGGGTACAGAAATGACTTTTTAAGCTCAAAATGGAACAGCTCACGCTTTTAGCTGAGAATGTTTTGGAGCCATTTCAGTAGGCTACACAGATATAAGCAAACAAACACATTCAGTAAAACCCCATACGACTCTGTTATCTATAGCACTGCCAGTAACAAGAAAAATTCCCACCCCACAGCCCCTGCTTGTTTTCAGGGGTCCCCAGGCATGACACAGTCAGGACAAGGCAACCAGTGGGTCATGGTGCAGTCTACAAACCACCTCATTTACTCCAGCACAAGGACAGCATTGCACATCCCACACCCAAAAATCTCTTTATCCCACCTTTACAAACAGAAAACACATAAAAAAGCAGATCTTGGCTTTGGTCTGCCTCTGGACATCACCCTGGATGGTGTTTCTGAGTGCAATTTGGGTCTGCTCAGGGTGTCTAGAAGGCAGCTGTGGGGAAAAGGGAAGCGGCTGGAGCCAATGGCCTGAGGGAGGCTGGGGCCACCGGGAGCAGTGGAGGGGAAGCAGACAAAGCAGAGATTGCCTTTCCCAGCAGTAACACCGGTAATGGCTTAAAGGGAAGGCAGGACAGCTGCTGCAGGAGCAGGGAAGCTGAGTGTCCACCCTGGGGTAGCTCCCTGTGGCTGAGGTTTGCCATGACTGAGAGCTCCAGGAACAGGCTCAACAAAACTCTGTCCAGAAAGAATTAACAGAACCGATCCTGTCTCGGGGTACAGGTGGGCTGGACAACCTTTCAAGGAGTCTTCCTACAAATCCCTGTTTTACAGGATTATGTGGGTCACGTTCAGGCACACATGCTTGTGACTTGGTAACTGTCCTAAAATTAAATGGCAAATTTACCTGAATTAATAACTTGATAAGTTTTTTTCTTTCTACTGAGCATCCTCTCTGCTCAGATTGCTCTGTGGTTACTTCAAATATTACTCCCTCCCGTGACACTGAATCATCCAGAGAACAAAAAAAATAATTTGAACCAAATATTTTTTCCCAAAATAAACCCAGTGAAATAAACTTGTAACAGAGAGGAAATACTTTATGTCTTTTATGTTCCTTTCTCCTAGGTATCTACTTACTTAACCCCATTTAAACTTTGTATCAGCTTATTACATCCGGTGAAAGTACACTACAGCTTATTAAAATTTAAAGCTGTTACTCCAAGGGAAAACACTGAAAGCTCTTTTATGGATTAGCCAAGCTGGCAGGATGTGGCTTCGACTTTGTATCCTTTTGATGGCATAGCTCACTTGAGCATCTTTATAAAATAAAACTTCCCCATCACTTTGGGCCCATTATAGTTTTCTTTGCACTAAAGTATTTTTTGCAAGTAGGATTGCATTCCACCCCTGTATTTCACAGGCAGAGTAAGAGGGTATCATATTTAAGGTAAGGTAAAATGGAAGTAAATACCAGCAACAATATCATTCCTTTAAAAACAGAAAAGTTAAAAATAATGGCTGATACCTGCCACGTTTTTGCTCACCTCTGTCCTGTAGGGAGAACAAGATCTGAGATCAGCAGAACGTGAGTAATGATTTGTATTGGTATTATCAAACACACAGTTGTACCACTGCAGCACCTTGGTTTCTTCTAAGTCAACTTTGTATTGGAAACCTGTGCCAATACAATGCTGCTGCTTACATTATAAGCCTTCTCCACAGTTTCCTACTGACAGAAAAGTCTGTGGGGTGACACAGCTGATTGCAGCTATAGCAAACAGGCTCTTGCACAGGAGCTCTTGCAGCAGAAACTGCCTTGCCCATTGGTGTGCAAGCTGCACTCCAGCAAACAGGGCTTGGGTCCTCAGTCCTGTGATCCTTCAGCTTCCAGCTCATTTAATCTCACTTCCTATTACTTCCCCCTGAAGCTTGGGAGTCTAGAAGAGGCCAATGTATCAAATTTAAAAGGGGAATTTCCAGGTTTATTAAGAGTCTCTTGCTTATTAAAGAGAAAAAACCTTCAAAGTCAAGCCCCTCCCACTGCCCTGCTGAAGTTTGTCCTGGGAAATGACCGCTCTGACAGAGACTGTTCACAGTGAAGGATCTGTAGGGCTACCTTATAGCCCACAGCTAGCAGACGGTCCCATCCTACAATCCTGGTGAAGAAAGTAACAGTCAGTCCATCAGAGAATGAGGAAAATTTCCCCCTATAAACTGCTGCTTGCTCCACCCCTTTCGCACCCGGCAGATTCAGCTTTGCTTTCCCTTGCCAAGTTATCATCAGCAGAAAGGTCCCAGCAGAGCCAGTGGCTGCCCTGCTGGAGGGGCTGGACCATCCCTCACCATCCCTCACTCCAGCTCTGGGGTGAGGAGTGTAACCTCTGGCTGAAGATCAGCACAAAGACATCACATTTCATATCACTAGAGCTGTTTGCTGCCTGACTCTGTGCTGGAGGTCCCATGGAACGTGGCTTTGGGGCTGCAAGGTTTGCCAGTCTTTATTATTCATGAACTGTGAGCAGGGACTTCAGTCACTCAGCTTCATGCTGCTCTCTGCCCACATGCAGGAAAATCTAGAAATCCAGGGGTAGAAACTGTGCCTCAGTGCAAACTCACCATCCCATCAGCGCAAAACGAAGAGGGCACTCGGGCTGCTCTGGAAACATCTGTGTAGGCAGAAGTTGACTCACAGGGAAAAAAAGGTGGGAAGGGAATGGAGCTGAGCTGGGAAACAATTTGTCACTTGCCAGAACATTTGTCCAGCATTGCTTACAGTGATACTGGAAGTCCAGTTTAGGAGTGGGTGGAAAAGTGAGCCTCCATGGCAGTTGCTCATCTCTTTTCCCACCAACCTCCTCCTCCTCCAGGAACGTGGCACAGATATGAATGTTTCCTTTCCTGCATCCCTGGGATCCCTCAGGAGCCCCTTAAGAGACAGTGCTCTGGGAAGCAATGCTGCATCAGAGTGTGGATTAAGGGGCAGTGTCCCAGTTGGGAAGGCTGGGTACTGGGACATGTACCAAGACCTCAGCAGTACTGCTTTGGGAATAGGGACATCTGACACATCTTCTACCAGCTGAATCACTGACAGTTCCAGTTGTTTACAACACATCCTTCATCTACCAGGAAAGGCAAAAATATATATTTGGACTTATTTGAAAAGATCTTGGGCACCTGAACCCAAGGGGCTTAAAGATACACAAACCCAGGTTTTCCTTTAGAAATCATTCCTCCAAGGGAGGTCAGTCCTAGAGAAACTCTTCACTGTGCAGATATGGCATTCCTGTCCTACTACTCGAGCCTACAGAAAACGGGCTGCTCAAGCTGCCGCTCCTTTTTTTATCCTAACAACCCCAGAAGTGCCTACCCATAAGGAACAACTAAAGCTTTTCCAGGAATAAAACACATTTGTGATATTGCAAGTCTGCTCCTGGGGCTGTGCCTGGCACCATGTTGAGCTATGAATGTATGTTGACAGGCACTCTTTTCCACATGGATCAGAGCAGCAGTCTGGATTCTAGCTGGCCAGAAATACCACCAGCCCCTATAGGTGTCCCACCAAGAAGCACACACATGGTGTGACACCTCTGAGCACAAACCTCCAGAGGGAGAGAGGGAAAGCAGAGAGAGATGTGCAAACAATGGACCTTCTTAGGGCTTACCTCTGCCTGGTCCCTTCTGGTGGTGTGGCAGCAAAGGGTCCACAGAAAGGCGGTGGACCCTTTGCTGCCATTCCTACTAGTATGTCTCTAATGCCCAATCAAATACCACTTCACACCAAACCACTACTTCGGATTTGAAGCAGCTGCCTGATACTGACATTTCGTAGATGTTGTATGATGATTCCTCTACATTTCTATCTACTGATGAGGATCTTACTCTTCTAGCATATTAATTACAATCGACTTCCAATCCTTAAGATCTGGTTTAAACCCAGAGAAGAGTAATAACTGCCTTTCTGTGGACCCTTTGCTGCCACACCACCAGAAGGGTCCAACAAGCTGAGACAAGCCTGGAGAATCTCAGCTCAGCGTGGCTTTCCTGTATGGTGACTCTACTTTGTCACAAGGTTAGTGTGACAAGACTGTCTGTGCATCTTCTCCCGATGTCTTCAAAGAGGGGAGAAATCATCCTCGTTGCAGCAGGGAGAGCACAGAATTTGCATATTTTGGCAATACCCCAATTCCTAAAGGCAGGTTTAAGTATCTGCTCCCCATCATGGGTACAAGCCCTCTCCTCAGGGTGTCCTGGAGCACTACAGGGCTCCTGCAGGGACCATGAGCAGAGGTGTGATGAGTCCTCCCTACCAAGTGCAGACCTACAGTAGATTTGGGACAAGCCTGTGGAATTTCTCTCTGATTGGCCCAGATTTTGCTGATATTTCCAGAGGCCTTGGCTTGACCAGCTCAACTTTGGCCCTTCTTTGCCCTTTCCATGCTGCAGCTTTAAGCCCAGAGTGATGAATTTGCGTGTGCTGGCCACTCACCTCAGTGTGGTGTAGGTGGCTCTATTTTAAGATAATTCCTAGGTTAAAAAAAAAAAAACAAAACCAAACCACCAGGAGAGAGATAGATGTGTCTGCTTCTGCTGCTCTTGCTGTAGGTACAGAAACCTGCAAGAGGGAGATGGTGTGGATGGGTACTGGGGGCAATCAGTCCCCAGAAGGAGCAGCAGGTGGGCATCCCTCCCTCCATTTACACTCACCTTGGCACCATTCACATCAGAGGCTGGTGCTGGAAGGTGCTGCACAGCTCAGCCCTCTCCCTACAGGCTTATTCCTTCACAAGAGGGCATTGTCCCTGCTGGCAGGAGCCTGGCCTCATGATGCTGAGCAGGACAAAGGCTCAATTTACCCTGTGAAAGAGCTGGAAACCAGGAAGGGGCCGGAGGCAGCCAGAGCCCATTCTCCCTATCTGAGACACTGGATTTTGGTGCAGTGCGTTGGTCAGCTGCAGGCACAAGTGCTCAGGGCTTAGAGCTGCCTGCCTTCAGCAGGAAGTGCTCTGGGACAGTGTGGAAATGGGAGGTGTTGGAGCTTTATTCAATAAGAGGAGCACTTCAGATGCTTCAGACATGAATATACTCATTTTGTGTTTCACTTGGCATTTAAGTAAAAGTCTCCTGCATTGCATATCCACCCTGGTCCACAAGAGGAAAAGTGGGGCCTGATGTTTGGAAAAGTCACATGATTCTCCAGCTTTTTGCTGCTGGAAGTGCTCTGCCTGCTTCAGAGGACAACGTACAGTGTGTTGTTCTTTACAACAATGGTTTCTGCACTCCAAAAATACAGAAACTCCTGCCTCCTGTCATGCACCAAGACAGGAATTATGGGGAAGATTCAAATATCTCTCTGCATGCAGACCTGCAGAGAGGAGGAGGAAACCCATGTCCAAAGCCAAACATAGAACAATTTCTTCTAGGACAAGTCAGACATGGCAGTCAGTGATGGAAGAAAGACTCTTTGCCTGCCTTCCTGGAGGGTGGAAAGTACTCTTTTTTTCCACCACCTCTGGTTAAAAAAGACAAAAAGGGTTGAAATTGGGAAGATAAAGGGAGAATTGTGGCATTGTCTAAAGTTAGGCAAGAATGTGCAACCACAGATGACAATTCATCCTGGAGACGGAGGAGCTCAGGGAGCTACATAGGCATCTGGCATGGAGAGAGTCTTGAAACTATTGTGAGAAAAGCCTTCCTCCAGCCAGAAATGAAGCAGCTTTGTACCACACCAGATGATGGCTTGGACAGGTTGATCCTGACATCCTCCAGGGGGCTGTACCTGGACACAGGTGCACAGACATGCAGAAAAGCCTTCCACCACCAAAAAGAAAAAAGAAATCCCACCCCAAACCAACCCCAAAGCATTTAATTGGGTCAAGGATTTAGGACCATTTAGTACCTATAATTTTTCACAGCAGGGAACTCTATCCATTTGTTCAGCTTCAATTCTTTGTCTGCAAATTCACCACTTAGGCAGAAAACATTTCTCCAGTCCAGTCTCAACTGACAGGATCATCACAATACATATTTATTCTTGTTGTAGCTGTCAGCCTAAATTGGATCATTTTGGACACCCCAGGAGAAGGCACAGTGAAGCCTGTCACATTGGCTGCCATGCAGATGTTGTCTGAGAAGGCAGGAGGTGTTGTGACACGCTGAGCTCAGTGCAGGAGGAGGGGCGGCCACACAGCCACAAAAAAACCCTGTCTGGTGGTGGACACTCATTAAATACTTGCCTGCAAATGATTCCCAGTCCTCCCAGGCACCCATGTTAGCTGGATATGTTAGAGAAAAACCAGAGGAGTTATTGACAGGAGTTTTGACTCTGACATTTGGGATTAGGAGACACTATGAGAGTGGTGCTGTCACATCAAGTATCATCTCATCAATTCTGCAGTGAGCACAGGTCAGTGGGAGATACAGCCCATCAACAGGCAACAATTGTGGTGATATTTCCTTGCTGTTGAATGCTAATAGCTCTGGCTTGTAGGAGTGCAGTGTAAAAACATCCAGATACAGAAATTCTCTCTTTCAGCTCCTTAAAGTTTTTTTCTTCTCTTTTTAGATTAGAATTCACGAAGGAACATGGAAGTAAAGATAGATTTTACATCAGATTTTGGTTACATCAGGCTTTTGTCTACAAGATTAATTGCAAGGTTGTTTTAGCTGAAATGTGCACTGCAAAGGATTTGTAAAAAAAACTGTAATTAAACTTATATTGAAGCATTTTTCTTTTGCTTCCAAACACAAGAACTGGATTGCATCTCTATATAAAGCTGCTAGCCAGCTTATTCTGCAGATCTTAAAAAGATTCTCTTGCTGTGCGTTGCTGTGGGCCTGATTTTTGTAAAGTTCCTCCTAACAATGCAATCCCAGCTTGATTACCCATAGAGTGCTCATTCCTGAAAAGGGATTTTTCTATTTCAGATTCTTCTTCCAGCAGGGGATTCCCTCTTAATCAGCTGCAGAAAATGATTGGAGAACAGTTGGAGGCAGAGAGAGAGGAGAGTGTGGGGGTCAATTCTTTAAAGTCAGAAGGGTTATTTCTCACCGGCTGCTGCAGAATATTTTGTTCATCTCTTCCCTGGAGAAAATAAATTGCAGTCCTCCAGAAAATTTTGCAGGATTACTGGAATTTGAACTTGAGATGCTCTCAGTCATCTGGCCTACTTCCACTGCTCACACTGGAAGAGACCAGCATGAAAGACAGCAATGGGAAGCAGAAGTCAACCAAGTTCATGTGAGAAATGAGACTCACATTTTTAGCAGCAAGAATTATTAACCACTGGAAAAAAACTACCAAAGTGGAGGAGTTTCCCTACCCTGATGTCTTCAAAACAAAAAATGCTGTTATCAAGTAGGAGCCACAGGGTTTGGACCAGGAATTGCTGGATCAGTTCATCATACCTCAAAAACCATGAAGTGCTTGTGCAGACCCAGGGATCACATGGCTGTCCCATGATCAGACACACTGGTTGGAACCTAAGAGCAGCTGGCTGTAGTATATTACAAATGAGGTGTTTTTACCAGCTCAGCCTGGCCCCTGTATCACTGTGAAGTGAGGAGGCAGGAAAGCACATCCTGGGATGGGTGTGCTCTCCCAGGAAAGCAGCTGGTTTACAGCTCTAAGTATTTAAAAGCTGACCAGGGCATCTTCCCACCTGCTTGCAACACCGGTCCTCAACTAAATCAATATTTTTAAGGCAAACTTGCAACATGTCATCAAAGTAACTGATAACTTGCAAATGAAAAAAAAAAAGTATCTGGGAACACCTGGCTTTGGCACTAAATCCACCCAGAGATCAAAGCACTTACAGAAAGGAAATAGATAAGGAAAAGGACACCATCCTGCAGAGAGGGGAAGGATCAGAGCCACCAAGTGTGATCATGTGTAGGACTGGAGTCAGGGATCCTATAGCTCCTGATGCTGGTCTCTGCACCAAGCAGTGCTGTGGGACAGCGCCACAAGCAATCGTCTAAGAAGGAGCTGACCTCTCCAGCCCTCACAGTGTATGGGGCCCCTAAAACACCACAGAGTCAGAATTCCACCTCACTATGGCCACTGTAGCCTAAAAGGATGAGGTTCACATACAGCTGATGCAATATACTTGAAAAATTCTTTCAGCCTCAGCATGTCTGAATGACAGAGGATTGGTTCTTGGCAGGTCCCCATCAGCACAATTCCCCATGGTCCCCTACCTGCTCTTCTATAGCCCCAGGGCCCAAACATGAGGAGTGCAGTTCAGACCCTCTGACAACACAGAAAAATGGGGAGAAAGTTGTGCATTTGTATCTCTTGTGAAAACAGCCCACTTGAGACCAACAGCTGTCCTCAGCTGCTCCTCACTGCAGAGCACCCAGCAATTGCTTGCCCAGGACAACAGCAACAAGACATTACATGGCTTCGTGAATCTTCTGATGCAACTTAATTGCTGGAAATAAAGCAGAAGAGTGCTCTTCCTAAAAGTTCTTGGATTTTCCAGGGATCATATGCACACTGGAGCTCTCCAGTGGGCTCTCCTTACACTTCGTGAGCACAGAATAAAAACATTTCTAGTAGAAAGAGACGTGGAGAGAGAGAAGCAGTGCCAGAGATAAAGCGATAAGAAAAACAGGGTGTCATCATCCACCTGATCCTGCATTCATTATCTTGGATAGCAATTCCCACTGCTTTCATCAGGTACTCAGGCAAAAGGAGGAATGTGGGATCTGGCCCAGCATGTGTGATGATATCAGTGGCTCACTGTCACGGAGCTGGGAATTACTGCCAGCACGCTAACAGCCCCTGCCACCCACACTTTTATTCTGTAACATCACACTCTCTAGAGATCCTCTTGCTGCTGCTATACCCTGCTCAAAACACCATGGGCAAAAAGGTTTAGTGGAGAGTCCCCAACTTGGGGGCTCCTCCTGCCAGTCAAGCCCCTTTGAGCTCCTAGCAAACCAAGCCATAGGGCTCTTGTGTGCCAAAAATCTCACTGCAGGGCTCAGCAGCCAGAGGCGTGGGGAGGGGAGATTAGTCAGCAGGCCGAGTAGCTGGGCTCCCCAGCCCCTTGATTTGTTTGCCTGATTGCAAACATGATGCAACCTGACAGCAGCACAAGGGTGCAGGGGTTTCATTATACACCCACTTACCACCTACATTTTCTGCCCCTGACCCACTGAGGTCCAGCACACCTGCAGCACAGACAAACATCAGCAGGTTTGGGAGCATTCAGCCCACAGCTGCATCTCTTGGCATTACACAGATCATAGACAGCTTGATTGCCTTCTTTAAAAAAATCCTGAAGCATATAAGAAAGGGGAAAGAACTTCCATCAGCTTTCACCATTCATACCTCGGATTTCTATTTCTCAAGGCATAGGCAAAATGGTTCTTGGTCCTCCTTGTCTAGGGGATCACAGCTCTTGCTGAGAATCAACCTGGGGGGTTGGGCTCTGGTTGTGGGCATATGTGGGACACTCGCACAGAGAACAAACTCATGCATCACCAGTTCTGCTGTTATTGTTGCAGTTCTGGGCCTAGAGACGTTCCTCATACCTGTTTATTAATAGGGACTGACAGCTCAGCTCCCAGAGCTTCAGTCCTCATTGTAGTAAGGAGAGATGCAGTCATATCACTGGTGCAGATGCAGCATTCATTCCCAATGCCACCAGCAGGGCAGGAGCCAGGCATGCTGCTTCCCTCCACACTCAACATGAAAGCAAAGAGGAAAGGACACAGCCTGATTGAATTTGCTTGTGGTCAACAGCAATCTTTACCTCTCACTAGCACTCTTTATATGTTAATCAACCCTCCATTTTCTCCCCAACTCTTCCCAGGTGGACTCACTCATGGGTCTGATAAGAACCTCACCCTCATTAGGGCAATTAATTAGATGGAGAAACACACCACAAAAGAACCCAAAATCCAAATAAGCTTTATATTCTCTTTTAGTATTTCCTGTCTCAGGCTTTGCTGAGATTTGTGTTTTTCTGTTGTGTGTAGAACTCTCTCCTGCTGGTTGCATCCCCTTCCCACTGATCCTCGATGGATGTACCTAAACACAAGGGCAAGCAGTGACACTGCCTTAGGGCAGGTTGTATGTCAGGGCTCTCTGAGTGCTCCTCCAGTTAAGACCCTGTGAAGCCCCATGTGGCAAGAGGCTGTTCCTCAGGGGCATTGGCTGAGGCAGAGCCCTGGCGTCTGGCATGAAACATCTACCACAGGACCCACCTTCTGCTGCCCATGACCAGACTGCCCAGAGTGTTTGAGCTCAGACAATGCCTTTTCCTAACTCACCCAAACTACGCTGCCCCCTGGCCAGCACCCAGGCACTGCAAAGTTCAGTGTACATCTGATGTCTCCTTGGTACCTCAGTACCTTCCCAGATCTGTAGGATCTCTCCCTAGTTCCCCCTCCTCAGAGAAGCACAGTGGAGAGAGCAGAGTAACACATCATAAAAGCCATGTCCCTCCTCTCCAAGGAGTTCTCCTTCACAAAACTGCCCAAAGAAATGAGATGTTTTGGGCCCCTTTGCATTGCACTGACAGCTCTCCAGGGCAGCACTTGGACCAGTAAGGGCAGCAGGTCCATCTCCTGGGTGGTCTAGCCTTCTGTGTGCTCCAATTGTGTAAAGAATTAAATTAGGGGAGTGAAACCACAGATGAGACAACACTTACTAACCAAAAAGGATGTGGGGAAGGTAAATTGGAGACTGGACTCTGAAAGCAGATGAGACAAGGCAAATGAGTGGCTGCAGTGAAAGGGCTACCTTAACAGAGCACTCTGGAAGGGGACAAGTTTGTCAACTTGCAGATCAAGGTGAATGAAACACAGGCTCTCAGAGCTGAAAGAATGTGGTCGGTAAACAGAAGCTGGAAACAAGCACAAAGCCACGGGTTGCCTTTTAAACCTGGTATTCAAAATGAACAACACAGCAAAGTCAACAAGCTCCTGAGAGCACCTGGTTTCCAGGCAGTTGTGTCTACAAACTCATAATGCACTCAGGCTCTGTGGGAGAGCTGAACTCAGACTGAGGTCAGTACTGTGCAAACACTGCAGGGCTCAGGTAATGAAAAGCTCCAGAAACCAACCCCCACCATTTGCTTCACACTGGAACAATGTGAACCCACAGCTGCTGCCCTGGTTTGCCACGTGTGGGGCTTTGTAGGGGCACCCCATGCTGCCCTCTCCATGCACATGTGATAGAGTGCCTGGGCAGGGTGTGTGGGGGGCAGGGAGCAGAGGTTCAAATCCTGCCCACCACCTGAAGATAACCAGCTTTCCACAGAGCTCTGGCTCTGAGAGGTGTTCTGCAGTCCCTGTCCAGGTATGCAGCACACAGCCACCTGTCTCCGCCTCACTCTCAGCAAGGGAACAGCCAGCAACGCACTGAGCAATAACCCAGAGCAGGGCTACAACCTCTTCAGAGGAGAGGACGTTTTCCCTGGAGCCTCACAGAAGGCTGAATCTGTTCCACACCTCCTGTTTGGTAAGTCCTTGTCACTCCTTCACGCAGGGAGGGTATGGCCACCCTCTCACTGCAGCACTGCCAGCAGCCCACAGCCCAGACAGGAGCTGGTCACGTTTAAGCCCAAACCATCTCAAGGGTCCTGTCCTTTGGAGTGCTGATGGAGAGAGCCCATGGGGCTTCCTTAGACAGGGCACCACAGAAGGGACATAATCTACTTTTTTCCTTCTGCCCAGTTGAATTCCTGTTTCCTACTTCAATGTTGTTTTAATACCTCTAAGAAAAACATCTAAAAAGTGGAATGATGTTTCAGCCCTCATCCATACATGCAAGGGAAGCCCTAATTCATGTCATTGCTTACTGATGCCTGTCCAGACTGCTCCATGGCTGCTGGTAGGCTTTGGCAGCTTCTCCTTGTGGCAGGGGTCCCCTTGTCCCTGTGCCCCTGCGTCACCCTTGCACAGCCCTGAAGGTGGGCAGCAAGGTTAGGAGCTTCAAACACTCATCTCGGGCCTCCACACAGCCCCATGGCTTTAACTGGCAACAGATGAATCCAGACGGTTTCCCGAGAGACAAGAGTTTCAACAATCCCTAAAGCCTCTTAGGCCACAGCAATATCCTAAATGGGAGCTTTATTCTCCTGCACTGCTCAACAGAGCCTGTATTCAGACATGAAATGCTGGAGCCCCCTCAGGACAGGAAACCTTTCTTGTAGGCCTGGGGTGTCCTGGATCATACCTGGGTTCTGCAGAAAACTCTCCCACTGATGAGCTGTAAAGGCCAGGGGGAATGGCATGTCCCAAACCAGAAAGCTCCTTCTTGAGTTCAGAGGCCCCCTTTGAGCTCTGGATTTTCAAACCTTGCTGACTCTCCCTGTTAATGGGGGCAACTTTTGTGTCCTGACCTGTTCCTGCACAGGGGGCAGTGGCTATATGGACATGTCCAGAGCTGGTAGTGAAACCCAAGAGTGTGACCCTTGGTGCTTTCTAGGAAGCAGGAGGCTTCTCTACACCTGCAAACAGGGAAGAGGGAGGGCAAAGCACCCCACTGTTCCCTGTCTCACAGAGAGCTTATTGCTGATGGAGGTGCAGGAATTAATCTGCTTTTGATGCAGCCACCTCCTCTGAGTTTCACACACCTCATGACCCTGTTCTTGGCCTCCTCCTGGCCAGGGATGTACAGTCCCTGCTGCCAAGGGTGAAGGGTGAAGGAGCCAGCAGTTGCCAAGGGTTCACGTGAGCTTGCAGCATTCCTCCAGAAGCTCCTCTAATCTCCGTGACCTCAGAGGGTGGATGGCAGCCAATTGCCATCATTGCATCCTTAGCAGACCTTGGCTGCAAAGGAGGAAGCACTGGGGGAGTTAAAAGGGAAAAAAAAAAAAAAAGAAAAGGGAAAGAGAAGAAGAAAACAACTTGCCTGGCCAGTCTAACTGCATTTGGTTGATCTGATTTCAGGCGTCTGCTAAGACACAGCATGCCTATTTTTCATAATCAGCTTAGGGCACAAGGACAGTGTTAACTAGGCTTTACTGGATTAAAACCTGCCAACTAATTCATAGCACCCACCCAACCAGTACAAGTGGACTTGTACACAGTCTCTGTGCTTTGTCTTAAACATTTTAACTGGTATTAAATAAAAGCACCTGCATAAGGTGGAAGGCTACAATGGCCCTATTGATCCATCAGCATTATGAGCAAGAAAAGGGCTCAGGAAATAGTCTCATGGTCCAAGTGCAGGCAGGTTAACAGAGAGCAGAGCTGTAAAAGCACTAAGCACAAAGGCTGTGTCTTGATGTGTTCCTGCCCATTCAAAGTGCCCAAGGCTCAGTCCAAAATCACCAGCAATATGCCTTAGAATCAGCTTCAGGATTTAAACTACACTGGAATTTGCAGATAAAACTTGGTTAAATCAGCCTGGAAGTGCTAACATAAATGGATACTTTGAGGGTCTAGGTATAAAGTAATGCAATATCTGTTTTAAGTCCCAAAGAGCAAATGTTAACTACAGCAATGCCACATCAGATGAGTGAGTGAGCAAAAAGAGTGAGCAAAAGGGGAATTTCACTGTTCCTACAAAAGGAAATGTAAAAGTACAAAGAATGCTTACAAAAATCCACAAGAGAAATCCCCACACTGGAGAATAGATGGAAACCCTCAGGGTCCCTGATAACACCCCTGAGCAAACCCAAGTCTCCCTGCCTTCGGGGATGTGGATCTTTGCACATACCTGCCACCTAAGACTGTTTGGAGTGCCTGTAAAGCAGGAGACAGTCAATTTAAATATTTAAGGTGCTTCCTGAGAAGGTGATTGCACTATAGAGAATTGCTTCATATTACAGTAAACTTCTTCTGGTCATTTACAAAGGACTCCTTGGATCAATTGAGATAAATTTCTGACAAGAACCAGCCATTCCTAAGTGCTAGGAATCCTGGTTAAGAAAAAACCCAACACTCCTAAATCCAGATGCTTTCCTGCCATGGATATGATCTCATCTATGGTCCTCAGGGAAGCAGTGTTCAGACCATGAAGTGGAAAGGGCTGCTGCCTTACCAGTGAGTCACTCAGCTGTGCTGGACCCCCTACCTAACCCTCTCATCACACCTCCACTGGTACACAGGGCTTTTACCCCCAGTTTTCTTATTGCTGCAGGGTTCTGTGTATTCAACCACAACATCCCAGTGCCCACGTGGCAGGACCTGACTTTTGACTGGCTTGTGAGATGCTCTGCAAGCCCAGCCCCTGTGGCCCTACAGGTTACCTCAAGGCAGCTGCTTTGATTAAAGACAAATGCAAACCATGTTCCCTGAAGGCTTCAACATAAAAAGGAAGCAAGAACCCCAGTGTACTCTCTTTGCATGGAAAACCCACACTGGGGGACAAGGGGAAATGAGTTGACTTGAGATTTTTACATGTTTGAGGTCAGCAGAGCTGGTATTTGTGCATTGACACATTAGATAATTAAATGCAGGCAGAGTAAGGTGTTGGCTGTAAGCTTCTTCTTCCTCCATTTAAGCCTCCACCTCCAAAAACAGGAGATGACCTTTCATTTCCCAGCAACACCCATATCCTTATTCAAAGGTAGGAGCTGCTCCTCACTGGGGTGGTCAGGGGGTTACTGCAGCTCCTACCCACATCCTGTAACACAATGACTGGTGACTTCCCTCCAGTGGGCCCTGCTCCTTGAGCTACAGAAATCCCTGGATCCTGGAACAAAAAAAAATGAATGTAGATGAATTAAAGGAAAATGTTGCAAAAAGGCAAAACAAACAAACAAACAAAGGCCCAGGAATGTATTAAGCCATTCTAAGGATCTGCAGGATGACCAAAGACTTCATGGATCAACATCCCTCTTTAGCCAGCTGAGCCCTTCAGAGTGGACAGTGCTGTTTGTCTTCATCCAGGCACATCCCAGGAGGAAGTGTAGGAAGTGGTAAAGGGGAGGATCATAACCAGGCACTAAGCCTGGTATTACTGACTCTGTGAATCCAATCTGCACATTCCAGACTGAGTCCCCTGGCAAGAATTGCCAGAAGCCAACTCAAGGACTGAGCCCTGTCAATTGGCTCCCTTTCTTTTCAGTGGGACTCTGTTGTGGCAGATAAATCATATTTACTGCCAACTCCCTGTTTATGCTGCTGTTTAATTTGCACATATGCAATGTACTGAGGTGAAGTGTCCAGCTGCTGCCCCTCAGCAGCAGCCAAGTAGCCTCTGCTGCAGCTGGGAGGAAATGGGGGGAGATGATGGGGCCAGGCCAGAGCAGGAGGTGGATGGCACCACCCCAAACACTTTTTCTCTCCCACACACTCATGCTGCCACTGGCACATTTATTCCTGCAAGCACTGATCCCTTGTGACTCGAGCAACACAAAGCAGACCTCTGGATCCTCTGCAACATCCCCATCCAACAAGAAAGCTGCTCCCTGTGTTAGGCACCTTTGCAACAAGAAGCCTTCTCCTCCATTCCTCACATTCCCCATTGACACCTCTGCTGCCAGTGTGGCCAGTGGGATACCATCAGCTAGGGCAGTGCAGCTGCAGAGTCAGGGATGCTGATGCAGGATGTCCAGGAGGACTCATCCCATGCTCACAATAGCAGGTCAGAGCCATGTTACACACAGCTCCAGGCAGCTTGCTAAACCTCACCTGGAAGGCTCCCAGGACTTAGAATACTGTGATGGGAGCTGCAGGGCAGTCAGCATGATCTGAATAAACATAAAGGTCTGAACTGTGGATTTTTTTCCTCTCTTGCTTTCTGGTTACAAATTTCTCCCCACCCTGCATCTTAGTTTCCTCAGCTGTACCCAGAGGATTGTGGTGCTCAGAGCACAGGCTACTCTCTGAGTTGGCAAAGTGCTTCTTGTGGAAAGCTTGAGCACAGCACAGGAGATGTGCTGCGCCTCAAAAGCAGCACATGATACCTGGTGTTTAATATGCATGAAAAATGTCTGGACTTTCTGCATTGGGGCACTGTAAAGTCACACCCAGCCAATGGATCTCCTGTATGCACTGGTACTGCAGAAGTGTGGGAGGACTCATCACCCAGTAATGCAAGAGGTTGAGGATTGTTATGATTAATCTTTCTCTGTGATGTGGAGGTACTAAGGGACTCCAGCCTCTGACCAGACTGGCAGGAAGCCAGATCCTGGATAAACACAGACCCAAAAGACCATTTTTGTCTCAAGGCATTTATAACCTAAGATGCTAAACAAGAATCATACAATGCAGTAGTGGAGAATCCAAAGGGAAGGTGTAGCAATTACATATTGAATGAGGAAAAGACTCTGGGCTGCTGCCAAGTCAACTTTGCACATCATGATGAAGGATTTTGGGGTGATAAAACTAATGGTAATTTGTAATGCCTATGTAAAAAGGATCCAACCTCCTTCCCAGGATGGGGCTATGCACTCCAGCATTCCTAGGGGTTCAGAATACAAAGCACTAGTTAGCCCTTGTGTAAACCCTGGCTATCATCTACCTCTGGCAGAACACGCTCAGCCAGGCAATCTGCCCTCTCACCACCTCCTCCAGCCTTGAGCGGAGCACAAAACCATCCTTCCCACCCAAAAGGCTGCTGATAGAGGGCATGAACACCTCAGGGGGACATTTTTCAGCTGCACTGACTGAGCAGCCAGAGGCTTTCCCCCAGCCCCAGAACAGCATGAGCTCAGAGAAAACCTCTGTGCAGCAGAGCAGAGTGAACCGAGCTCCTCTCAGCTCACAGACTGAAGCAGATGGAGAAAGATGTGTCCTACATGCCCTCGACAGCTCCTGTTCACACCAGCAGCATGTGAGCCACACTGGCAAACCAGACAGATAACTACCAGAAATAAATATGTACAGCAGTGAAACTGTACAGATGGAAAGGTCCTGTTTTATCTGTGGCACTGTCTGGGGTTGTTCCAACACTAGACAGAGATCACTTGTTGTTGGGTTCTTTTTGATGTACTTTTGTAAAAAAAATCCTTTAGTAACATCCTAAATTAGACTGCAGAGAGGAAGGCTTCAAAATAGGAAAATCCAAACCACTTCTGCTTCTTAGCTGCAGAGGAACTCTTAAAAATAATCTTAGATTTGAAAAAAAACCCAACTCAAAACCAGTGCACTGTCCACTTCTCATACTCTGTTTGCTTGGCCTTTCAGGTACCATTTTCCTCTCCTGAACGTGGCTTTCCCAGGACTGAGTAGGCAAGCTCAAAATCCAGTCAATCACTCCATCACTGCTCTGAGCTTTCTAAATTTCTTACAAAGCAGTGATTCATGAGAATAATTCTTTCACCTGATGATTAATATTTGCAGAGAGGGTGGACAGGCTGTCAGATGACCAGTGCTTTGTTCCTGAATGTGTTTGTGACTTTGTATAACTTTTATCTACCTGTTAGTAACCCACTTTTACCTCTCCATTTCTGTCACCTTTCCCTAAATGGGTTAAATTATCCCATGCCATCTTCTCCATAATGGGGCTGAGCTATGGTTCCTGGAAGCTGCTGTACTGCTTTCCCTTTCCAAATGAAAGGTGGAACACAATTTAATGTCCCTCCCTTTAAAATGTCATAAAGCCTCTTAATTCTCCTCCTTTGAGAGCTGGGTGCTATTTTCATGTCATAAAATAGGTACAGTGAGAGAATAAGTCTTTAAAAGTCATTACTAAAATCAGAGGGTTGTGGGTTTGTAATGGCTCAGAAAGACTGTATAAGATCACTTGTCTCCAAATGAAGGGACCAAACTTCTCCTAAGCAGAGTTTAGCAATGCTCCAAATATTCTTTGTTCAGAGGAAACCCCTTTCATTAATATCTTATACAACACAAAAACCTTTTGCTTTTCTTTTGGTGGTAGGGAGAACAAAACTTATTACAGTTATATAAGCAGGATACCAAAATAACTTTTTTTTTTTTCCCAGAGGAAACATGAGAATTAGAGGCTTTTATTTTTAATACAGAAAGAGTCTCAAACTATCTAACAGAATACAGCATTAAAAAATACACCCTGAGAGAGACCACAGACCCTTCTAACCCAGTATCCTGTCTAAAGCAGCTGCCCATAGCAGTTGCCCAAGGAAAAAATGCGAGGTGGAACAGGCAGCAAAGCTTCCCCAGCATGCTCTCCCCTTCTGTGCCCAAGGATTTCCTGAGCCAGAGATGCTGTGCTGATCTCTAACCACCCATGAGGGACTTGCTTTGCTCTGACCCATAACCTGCAGACCCTGGGCTGGTGAAATGTGAGATGCAGAAGGGCAGGAGCACAAGAGGCAGCCCTTTGTACCAGCCTCCTGTCCTTCAGATGCTGCAAAGCCTCTGCTGCAATAAAACCCCTCTCATACCTGCCCACCACCTTCTGACATGATCCAAATCCCCAGAAATCATGAGATTTCCCTTCCTGAGGGCCTCCCTCCTCAGCTACTACCTTCAGTAGGAACAGAAACAGGTCAATACAGAGAAACTACTGAAAATTCCACCCTTCATTAAGAGTTGCTTATAATATTGGCTCATCCTGAGTCATGACATAGCTCTACCCAGTAACCCACATATTGTACACAGGATATGTTTGCACTGCAATCAAAGAAATAATTATTGAGATGTTTGCTACAACCAGACGTTATATAATAGTTGTGGCTAGTCTTACTGGCTACATTGGTCACATAATTCAGTATTTCCATGCTGATAACATAAGAGTAACAGGAAACAAACAAGCAAAACCCCCACAGAAATCCAGTCAATAAAAACCTCTCCAAAATGCTTGTACTAATGCTGCTGTTCTTTCTCCCAGCTTCCTCCTGTGTATCTCATTAGAGCATCTGGAGCACTTGCTGGGACCACCTCTGACCAGATTTTGAAAATATTTAGGTGTAGAGAGCCAGAGCAGGATATCTACTCAGGACTTCTAAAGCACCGGACTTTTTAAGATTAAGAAATTGATACAGTAATTTTAAGCTTGGGTTGAGTTCCCAGAGGAGCTGTGCTGTTAGGGTGGGATTCGTCTTCTGCCCATGGATGGCACTTAGGAGTTTCATCTTTCCCTGTTGTGTAAAGTCCTAAACTAAGGTATCTCCAGAGAATTACTTACTCCTTTTTAAGATGGCAGCTAAGAGGATAATGAAACAGACTTTTTACAGGTGCTTCTCTGCTTTAATTACAGGAGGATTTATACAACTAGTTTAAATCTCGTGTTTGGGTGATTAACAGTAGCTGAGAAGAACTCATTACTAGGTGCCCACAGTTGCATTTTAGTTGTGATTTAAGTACTGAAGACTTCAGGTCTGTTGTTAAATAACAGGACTTTGATTTTGAGATTTTTTTGGAAACAGTCCTCTAAATATATATTCACTATGACTGCAGTAAGGGATGGGATGCAGTCTTCTTGTTCTATCTTTTGCCCATCAAAGCATCCTGTGAGAACACCTACCTGCTAATTATGGGTATGTACACAGGCCCACTGCATTTGGTTTTGCCATGTTATTACCACATTGTACCTGACAGGGTGAGCTGGGAGGTCAGGGCTGCAGATTTGTAAACAGGAACAAAACTGGGAAATCTTGAAGACAGCTATAAAGCAGAGTTTTTCCACTCAAAGTTTGATCTATTATTGTAATGAATGTTGCATCCTGCAACAGGAAGATAGAAAAATAACAGGAAGGATTCCAAGAAGAAGAGGACAAACTTGCAGTCAGAGAGAGCTGGGCAAGGAAAGTCTTTGCAAGCTCATCAGCTTTGACTGAAAAATGGCTTTCAGCTCACCCTGCATAATGTGATTTGTATTCTGTCCAGAGCAATCATTAGCCGAGGTAGTTATCTGGCTCTGCTATGTATTATGCTACAGGTGCAAGGTCTGGAACCCCATATAATTGCTGCATAGATCTAGATTTAGCTTATCATCATTTTTTCCATTAGCTTTCAAAGGAACAGAAAGAGTTTTGCACTGCCCTGGGCTGGGCTGTGCATCCAGTGTGGCTGTCTCAGCCATCCCCCTGTCAGGGTAAGGAAGCACTGTGGGCTAACAAGTCCTGACAAAGGGATGCCCAGATCACACTGGTGGGTAGTGCTGCACCCAGCTGCAAAGACTGCAGCCAGATCCAGTACTTTGAAGAAGAAACAAGAAACAGATAAGGACAACTCACTAGCTATCCCTCAGAGTATTCATGGGGCACCTTGTCCTTGGGCAATGCCATAGCCTGCCTAGCCTCCAGACCCCCTCATAGCGAGAGCCGTGTGGAGACTGATGCATGGAGAGGACATGGGGTTTGCCCAAGGTCTCACAGAAAGCAGTGACAGGGCTGGTACTGTGCCTATATGACGTGAACCCCTGTCCCAGGCTTTAGCCACAAAAACATCACTGTGCGTACTTGGGCTGTCTTGGCAAGGGGAGATCATTTTCGTTTAAAAGCTGCTACGAAAGCCATGCCCTTGAGGCTTGTTTTGGCAAGCACATCCCAGGGAGTTGTTTGCTGCAGCCCGTGCAAGGGGCACACGAGCCCGGCGCTCAGCCAGGCTCTCCAGCCGTGCCCCCCCTGTGCCCTGGCACAGCTCACTGTCCACAGCCGTGCCAAATCCTGCCGGATACTGCTTGGGGCAGTGTGTCACAGCGTCCTACTAACCACAGCTCACCTGCCCTGGCAGAGTGACCCACACTGCTCTAATCTGTAAATCGTTCAGCCTAACGCAATCCCCACTGGAATGGCCAGTAATTAACACCGTGCTAACCATGGGTGGAGTGCAGGGTGGAACCTCTGGGCGAGCAAATAAAACCAGGACACTGAAACCAGGCTGGCACCCTTCAAGCAATGTCACCTTTGCAGCCAGCAGCCTGATTTCCCCATCAGGATCCATGGACACCCTGAGTTTGCAGTTGTGACAGACTCATGTGAGCTGAACACGCTGACATGCTTGATGTGAAGAAGGGCTGGCACAGTGCAGTTCAAAGAGTACATAAACAACAGAATCATAGAATGGTTTGGGTTAGAAGGGATCCTAAAGTTCATGTAGTTCCAATACTCTTTTGTCCTATGCTTTACTACAGGCCTTTTGTGAAAAGTCCCTCCCCAGCCTCCTTGCAGCCCTTTTAGGTCCTGGAAGGTGATAGAAATCCTTCCCTGAAGCCTTCTCTTCTCCAGGTGGAACCACCCAACTCTCTCAGCCTGTCTTCAGAGGAGAGGTGCTCCAGCCCTCTGATCATTTTTATGGCCTCTGGACCTGCCTTAAGAGGTCCATGTCCTTATTACATTGTGGTGCTCCACCTTTGGCCAGGAGCAGCCTGTCCAGCCAAAAATGAGAAGCAGGAGAAAGGAGCACTTCATACTCAACAGAGTTTCTCTGGCTCAGCTGCTGTTCAGTAGTAAATCCGACATCCACAGGCATTCACAAACAGCTCAGGTATCTGGGAATGCTGAATGCCAATAAATTGATGCTGGTCAGCTTGATGGCCCTGTGTACTGGAAAAAGAGGATCACATTTTATCTTTTAGGTATTCATGCTTGTAGATGCCTTGATATTTAGAGCAAGATTTCCACTGGTAGAGTTTATTTTGTCAAATATAATAACAATAATAATAACAATAATAAAAAGCTCTTTTCACTTTAAAAATTACTTTGGATGCAGCCAGTTAAGGCTGTCAACAGATGTCATTTGCAGCAGAATTTTGCCTTGGTTCAAGGGTTACCATGTCTGAAACATCCACTTCTCTACTGACACCACTGTGGTTTTGTGAGTGGCAGTATCTCATGCACTTGCTGGTGTAAAAGTAGTGGTGGTTCACCAGTGCTGGCTCTTCCCCTAATGCTACTCCTTGTGCAACACCAGGAGATTCAGGTGTCAATGGAGAAGCTTGCTTTCTCTTCAGAAGCCCATATTTTAGGAGTCCCAAAATGCAGGGGATTGGTGAGGGAGGGTGGAGTTTTCAATTCAATCTTTAGAGTCTGTGGAGAACAGAGACGTCAGAGAAGTCCAGGAGAAATTATCACTTCAGAAGGGTTGGGGTACTGATGCCAAATCTGTGTTTATGTGCACCAAACTGTCCCCTCTGAATCCAAACCTATGATGGTGTAGGAAAGTTTGGGTTTTTACCATAGGGCACAGTTTCCAAAGTGACCGAGTCTTTCCTGGTTGCACTTTGTCTTCCTTGTAAAAGGAAGAAAATCTAGCAAATCTCCAAACAGTGTCCTGGAGACTCTTAGGCAGCCCTTGACAGAACAGGCAGGGCCTTTCTCTTACATTGTCTGAAGTCTCCAGAGGAATGAGAACATATGAAAATTGACACATTAGCAAAACATCACTCCATTCACACATGAGAGGTCAGGCTAGTTTGGTACCACCTTCTCAGGACCAGGTCATGCAGTAATAGCCCACACTGTCATCTGGCAAGATTTTCCCTACTCCCAAATATCCCACTACAATGGCATTAAGATTTCAGTGACGGATGAACTTTGACACCACTGAGCAAAATTCTGCACTGAAAGCTTCCCCCCAAGGAGGGAACTGCAAATGAGCTGTGGGAAGATGGTGATTTTTGAAGTGGAGTGTTGTACCTGTGTCAGGGACAGGCTGTTCCTAGGGCAGCCAACCTGTCTGGTCATTGAAGGCAGGCGTCCTGTCTCTGACAGCAGTCGGTGACAGATGCCTAGGGAAGATGTAAATGACAGGAAAGCCTGTAGTGACACTTGCCCAGAAATACCAGAGGCTTCCTGAACCAAAGATACAATCTCCATATTTAAAGTGCATTTTTCATTCACCGCAGTGTGCAAGGCAAATTGTGTGAAAAAGCACATGTTATTGTTCTACAAACTGCTTTGATATTATAATCTGATTCTCCCTAGTATAATGACTGCTCCCTCATCACCACTCCTGTGCCACCCCAGATGTCACAGGGCCTGGAGACCCCTGCCATCTGCTTGCTGATTTGTACAGAAGCTGCTGTAGTGTTTTGCCCTTTTGTGTCTCAAATCTGGTAGCCTGTGAGAGAGACCCCCCAAAGGAAGTCAAGGGAGGACTATGGTTGATAATGTCTTGGAGCAGGTCACAAAGCAGGAGAAGATGCAGCATAGGAGAGGATACATCAATGCTTCTCAAACCTTTTTTTACTATGGCAATACACAGTAAATTCTGCGTTAGCACCTCAGATTGTTTTTCTGTGATGACTGCAAATGAGGTCTCTGCAGTGATGCTCATAAAGGTCAGGCTCCAAAAAGACCTACCAATTTTCTACCATTATGACTGAAAGTTGGATCAAGTCACAAATTATCTGTCTGAAATGATGAAGCATCCCCCACAAGAGAAGAGCCCTGCTGCTGCAACCACAGCACTACATGATTCAGATGCTGGTAACCATCTTCAGTTTCTTCTGACTTTGCTCAGGCCTTAAAAACATTGAGTCAGCATAACCTCTTACCATCTTTTTTTAGTGCGTGAAGATACAATTGCTCAGCACCAAAATGATGACACAGAAATCTGCAGCAGAGGATCAAATGTGCAATAATATATTGATACTGGAACCACCTCCTACAATTGATAGTTGCTTAGTCATTTCTCTCTCCATCTCCTGTATTCAGTCCCAATGCTGCCACCCCTTCCACAACTCCTGGAACATCCCTAACATGATCTAAAAACATCCAGCTGTGCTCTCAGGAAACTGGAGACATGGGGAAAAGCATTGTCTTGCTGCTGAGCCTGCTCCTTGTGTGTTATTTTTAAATCATCATGCAGAAGGATGAGGTTCCCATCAGCCAGGGCTTCTGTGAGGCAGGGCTTTACATTTCAGAAGGCAGAAAATGTGGCATGTGCTACTGCTGTTGCTGTGGCAATACCCACGGGTAGTGAATGCTGTAGCCTAAAGTCACATGTTAAATAAACACACAGCTACAACACAAATTAAACTAGCCCAGAGCAGCTGTTATTTAGATTGTGGACATTTATTGAAATTAAATGTTTTCTTTGCTATATTTCTATGAGGAGGTGGAGTATGCAAAGTCAATGTCAGCTCAACAGAGACTGATTTATTTGCTCTTTCTCCTGCTCTGCATGGCTGGGGGACACGTCACCAGCTGATTCACTGAGACCCAGAGAAGTGGGGTAGTGCTGGCATGCTTGTACTGTTGGGGCAGTAAATAAATTTGGAGCACACACAAGTACATGGTTGGGTTTTATGGGTGGAGAGGAAAAGGATGAGAGAAAGTACAACAGGCACAGAAGACAGAATGCAGAGAGCAATCCTGGATCCACTGCCTGTGCTGGTCACCAGCCCCAGGTGATCCCACACTGTGACTCCACAGCAAGTGCTGATGTCCATCTCATGGCTCAGGCTCCCAGAGCAGGACACTGGTGCTTCCTCTCTACCCTCACTACCCAGCTGTGAGTCCCATTTAATTTTACCATGAAGCATTTGGGTTCACAGGAGATGTGAAACCTCAATATGGCCAGCCAGCTCCTGACCTTTAGGATATGTATCACTCTTGCTTTGCACATAAAAGATGAAACCATCAATAATTCTCCCTACAAAGGTCACTCAGTTGAACAGGCACTGCCTGAAATCTGTGGACTAGGTGGATAAGAGGGAAGTTTTGTATCACTAAGGAAGGGAAGTTCTCTTTCACAAGGAAAAATCATTGGGCTCAAGACCTTATAACCCTAACCTTAACCCTTACACTTCCTTCTCCAAGCTCACAGACAGCACTGGCTTCCTGTCACAGCATTACTTGTCTGTCAGCAGCTCTGCTCTCCCTCTCCTGGCATACTCCCATGGGGGCTCTATTCAGCCGTCTTATCTTGAATGGCATCCAAAAGCTCTTCCCCTTCCCTTTCCTCTCCCCCTTCCTCTTCCTCTTCCTCTTCCTCTTCCTCTTCTTCTTCTTCTTCCTCTTCCTCTTCCTCTGTACCTTCCCCTTCTCCTTGGCCTGTTTATTTTCACCACCTACACACTAGCTTTACATTTCCTCTGCTTAGAACAGGGATTTTTGAGGATGCCACACAGTGCAAGATGTCTTTGCAGTTCATGAAATCCCAAAAGCACCTCAGGTGTCACAGCCATGCAAGCTGGTGCCTGGGATAGGGCACTAAGAGCCAAACAAGTCAATCGCGGCATGTGTGTTTGTTTGTGTGTGTGTGTGTGTGTGTGTGTGTGTGTGTGTGTGTGTGTGTGTGTGTGTTGGTTTGCATCTTTACTTTGTATCTTATAGGGAAAAAGGCAAACACTGCTAATAGTTCCTAAAAAGAAGCCTGATCAAACTCAGCTTCTCTTCATGCTAGCACAGGCATTAGGTCATCACCCTGTCCTGCCAATAATTGATGACGGCCCACGAACCCCTCCTGAAACAGGTTGGGGAGCTTGAGGAGCTAAATCCTCCTCCAGGGTTTTGAACAAGTTTCACAAGATGGTTCAAAGCCTCAGCAGCTGGAACAGTGATACATTGCCATGTGCTACAGATGAAGTGCTAATACTTGTCCCAAACGGATTTGCCAAGATGTGTTCCACATTTGCTCCACCTGTTTCCCCTCTCTCTTGGCATCCTCTCTTCCCTGGTGTTTTGTCTTCATAACCTAAGATGCCTGTTCGTGGGGAAATGGAGCTTGGTTGACCTTATACTTTTTCACCTTACCTTCTTGTTTCATGTTCAAGATACGAGAGTTCAGCATTTTCCAGAAGCTTGCTGATTGAACTCTTAAAAAAATACGGTTAACAGAGGACACAGTGTATATCTTTGCCCTAAGAGATGGGGGTAAATGAATTCACATATTACACAAAGCAGGATTACTTGATTTGATATGTCATATAGTTATCTGGACCAGCTAGTGGGGAGAAATCATAACCAAAATCAAGCTCCTGCTCTGCTACACAAATGGGACTTCTCTCCCCAGATTCACACGTTAAATTCTGGCCCTGACATTTTTTCTAGATACACATAGTATATTAAATGAGATGTCTTTCCTTCCTAACATATATGAACTCCAAGAAGTTTACACTTGCAGGAAGAGAAGAATAAAGTTTGCACTGTACCTAAGCAGCCATTCTTTCAAGCATATACTCTCAGACAGGTTGGAGCTCAGATCCTCTCCCCTGCTCCCAGAGAAGATCTGTTTTCTGACCTCAATTCCTCCTCCTAGAACACAAAAAGGTACCCGATGCTATGTCCAAAATGCCCATGAGCTACTCAAAAGTGCCTGGGATCCTAGGTACTTAGATTAACTTGGAGAGTCTGGTACCTTAAACCATAGGTAGTCACTTAAGACCAGATTAAAAATCAAAGGCACACATGTAAGGTAGTGAAGATTGTCCATGGCCAAGAAAGGATGTAAACCCAGGGCTCTAGTTAATCATAGAATCTTAGAATGGTTTGGATTGAAAGGGACCTTAAAGATTCTCTAGTTCCAAGGGTCCTGCCATGATCAGGGACACCTTTCACCAGATTAGGCTGCTAAAAGACCCCCATCCAACCTGGCCTTGAGCAATTCCATGGACGGGGCATCCATGATACGAATGGGGCATGCCCAACTATCTTTGAAAGTATCTGGTCTGTGCCTCCATTTCCCAAGTTATGGGGTGAAAGGGGCTCCTCTCTCTTACAGGCATGAGGCAAAACTAACCATGTTTAGATATTGCAGTTATGTATAAAGGACCATAGGCTGGGAGCAGTAATAGGAATCATCAGTAAGAAATTAAAGTTACTTTTAATAGTGAAGTAAGCCACAGTACGAGCAGGGTGAAATTTCTTCAATGTTCAATTGCATCAAAGCTTAAATTTCAATAAGGGTTGTGATAGAAACCTGATGGGGATATTTTGTTTTGGCAACTTGCAGTGAAATGGAAACTGAACTTGCTCCCACATCACTGTTGAAGGCCAGTGGACTAAGTCTGACCTTCTGTAAGGTATAAAGTTTAATATGTCAGTCACTGCTTTCTCTCAAGCCTTGGAGCTTAAATTGACTGAAGTGCAACCTCTAGAGATTGCACTCTGCATTGGCTGCAGAAGATGCTACCAATGGTCCCAAAGGTCAGACCCCTTCTATCAGAGTGAGGAGGGTCTGGCAGTTGTCACTGGAGGTGGAGGAGGAGGCAACCACCTCCATTTCCAGGGGAAGTTGCACGCTGGGGTCGCAGCCCGTCTCACCTCAGCGCCTCGGTTGGCCTTGGCTGGGCAGGGCAGGGGAGGGCAGGGGCAGCGCGGCTGCAGCGGGACAGGCACCGCTGGGCCGGGCCCTGCGGCCTCCGAGAGGAGCCGTGTGCGGCTGAATGCCACCGCTGCGGCTGGAAAGGGGTCTGTACAACATGGCTGAAATCACCACTGAGTGAGCAAGGCTGAGAAATCCCACTCCTTTTCCCTTCAGCTCAGTATCCCCCCTTGCCGTCTCACTCCCCCCTCTTTGCTTCCCGCATCCCAAAATCACTTCCTCTGCTGCGACCAGTGCAAGAAGTGGTGGAACTGTGCTCTGGAGCTGATCCAGGTTTGTGCACACTGAAAACCACCCAAGCCCAAACCACAGCCTGTTTTATTTCAGCAGGGCTATTTTCAACCCAATAGCACAACAGAGGGTGAAATGACACATCATGATGGAGTTGCTGTGGCCAAAAACGTGAAATGCTCTTCCTCCTCCCATCCCTGCTTGTCCCTGTTCCCATTCTCACTCCTGGGAGAAGTTCCCATTGCCTTGTTTGTGTTCATTTTGGGGCAGCTACTGTAATTTCAGTGTGGTTATTGTGTTGGACCTTCTTAGTCTAGAATTGTCAGTCTAAGACAGTGGTACTGCTTGTTTTCTTTTCCTGCTGTAAAACATTGTTTAGAAATTTTAATTCAAAGGTCTCTTCTGCACTTGAGATGCATGAACTGGAACCAAATTTCCTACATAACTCAGAACAGAGAATTTCATCAAGTAGTTAATTGCAAAAAAAGAGGATATAGGATACAAATTACTATGGCTTTGAGGAGCTCCTAAACACTAGGATACTGACTTCAAAGTGTCTGGACAGTGCCATGGCAGCATGCTTACCCCCCTACTGAAGAGCAGTCCAGTTCTGCAATTGCTTTGATGCAAAACAATAATATGTTGAGAAGCAACATGTAATAAGTGCCAGATATCAACAGCAAACACAACTGTCCAGGCAGGACCCTGCTTGAATTCTGTACAGAGGTGCCCATTTGTCAGAGTCATACTTTGATCATCTGTTGTCTCAGTAGTGTTTTCTTCATGCACCAATACTAATTGTCTTTAATCTCTGCAATGGCCTTTGCTGACCCAGCTACTGCCCAGATGTCTTGAAGACAGACTGCATGCCACAAAGCCCCCTCAAAATTCTCATTTAAAATAATCTAAAAGCATGGTACAAGCATGAAGCCTTCCCAGGAATCCCTTCAGGACAGCAATCCTCAGGAGGCTTACACTAACCCACTTACTCAGCTATGCTAGACCATGGTACAGTGCTGTGCTAGTCCTCCTCCAGACATAAACAACTCATGCCGTGGGAATGATGTGATGCAAGTGCTCTGGCAAAATGCAGTAAAAAAATGCTGCCAATGCATTATGAAGCCCAGTTATGGATCCATCCTACAGATGCTTCTCAGGCAGAGCTGCTAACTACAGTGATTGACTTACAGTTGAACAATCTGCAGTCAGGCACCCACAGAAGACCAGCTCAGGAGCCCTCTGATTTCTCTATGTTCATGGCCTGTATTCACAGCACAAGTCTTCTGCTGCTGCCCCTTCTCAGCCTGTGACAGACTGACATGTCCCAGTCATGATGTCCCAAGCAGAACTGCCCAGGGACTTTAGCAGTACAGTCTCTTCTCATCATCGTGGGGCCAAGTCATTCTGCTCCTCCAGACAAACTTGAAAAATCTCACCCTCATTTTAATATTAAAAACATTTTCAGTTTTGTGGAGGAGAGTTTGCTGATATTTCAGAAATGTGAACTGCTTTGTGATCTTGTAACTAGGGAGCAGACAAGAGCCTCATTAGAAAATGGGAAAGGATTGCAAGGGAGTTGCACAATTCCCACCTAACTCCGGTGGGTTTTTGCATTACAATTCAGAAGCTTAAATGAGGCTTCTACCACAGATCTTGTGATATAAGGTGTCTTCCAGGAAGGCCATCTCCTCCACAGTTTGAGCAAGAGCTGAGACCCACAGGAGTTAACACCAAAAGTAAAAGCACAGGTTTCTGCTTCACAGAGTGAAAAATGTGAGCAATAAGAAACCTCAAAATTCAGAACAGGTCACCTATCAAAAGCAACCACCCTGAAATCTCAGCTTTTGTTGGTTTTGAAGGGTGTAGCTAAAGCCTTTTTATTGCTTGAACTCTGACCCCCAAGCACAGTGATTACTAATCAACTTCAATGCTACCTTGGGAAAGAAAAAATGAATGATTGTCTCATGTGGGATAAATTTAGCATGTACATCTAAAGATAATGCTTCCTGGTCTGTATATTGGAAGGCCAGGAACAGTCACAGAATTAATGTAGCCTTTCTGGTCAAGCTGTGGTTGAGGTATACAGCCCATACCAGACCAGAGAGTCTGTCTCCTTCTCACACTGACAGCAGCATTTTGACTGAGCAGGAGTAAGAGGGCTCTTTCTCAGGCAGTGGCATCTCCTCTGGGGAAATCCCACCCATCTGTATCCTGTTCCGTGTGGCATGCTGGGTTTTGCTTTACAGTCTTCCCCTCAGCTGGGAGCCAGCAATTTGTTAGACCCACGTCGGTCCCTTTCAGCTGGGCATAAGGCTGATTAACAAATAATTAAATATGCTTTGTGGTAGATGTTTTGTGGTAGAATTCACAGACTCCTTTCTTTCTCTTGTCTCAGCATTTTGTATGGAAAAAAAACCCTGTCAGAAATCTGGTCACTCTATCCAGCATGTACAGATCTTTTCTGTTGCAATATTGCTACATTTCATTGACTCAGAGGCTTTGGAAGAACATGATGCCTAAATTGTTTTTACTTGGTGCAACAGAAATAAATACTGCAGTTGTAGACAGTTTTTTTTCAAGTTCACTATCAGTTGGATGTGCTTTTTGCTAGGGATTTTTATTCTCTTAAGGGAGCTATAAAAGAAAGAGAAAAAGGCCTGTTAAATGAACTTTTCCATCCAACTGTTAAATTGTCTGTGACTTCTCCTGGTGACAAAGGCACAGTGGGCTGGTTACAAACTCGATTAGAAAGAGACAATTGTAAAGAGTCACCTTGGAAGTAATTAATCTTATCTAGATCCTTAATTGTAAATTCATGAAATGATAATATGCTAAGCTTGAGGGTGTTTCATTTGCTGTTGAATACTGGTAACAGGATAGGATTTGCGACACCTTAGTGATCTGTGTTTACAGAACTGCCACCGAGCAGACCAGCTTAAGGGAAGGACCACACTTCCTTTAATTAGGGATATGCCAACTACCCTCTGATAGCCTGACGACAGGGAGGAAGGGAGAGAGCTTGCTCCCTTTGATTCAGAGATACCGGCTGTGCACAAGTCTTTATTTCATTAGAGACAGAAGATTTGCAGTCAATATCCTCCTCTTTGATATTCTTCCTCAAGAATTTCTGGAGGGAGAGAGTGGACTAAGGTGCCAACTCCTCCCTAGCCCTGGCCACACCTGGTTGTGTTCCTCCAGAAGGGCAGTGGAAGGGAATTAATGACTTTTTTCCTCACAGCATTTCTTCTCTCCCAGCTCAGTTTCCCAATGTGATTAATTTTCCAGCCACAACAATGCTAGTGCTGGCTCGAAGGAGGGGAATGAGACCACGGCAGCTCTGACTTGTAACTGCTCAAAGACACTGTGATGCTGCAAGTCCCACTGCTGTGCCTATGAAGGCTGTGCCAGTTTCAGATGTGCCACGACGGAGGTGAGGAGCTCTTCAGGAGGAAGAGACTTGTCTTGCATGCACGGGTGAGCCAAGCACACGGAGAGCAGCCCCAAAATACAAATCAGAAGCCATTATTACTCTGACTACAATGTGGAGAGAGGCTGCCAGTCATTTCCAGCTGGAGAGTGGGGGGACTTGCAGTGTAAGTCCATTCATAAACGCACATTCTCTCTCTCTCTCTCTCTCTCCTCTCCCTCTCCCTCTCCCAAGAAAGTAAATGCCACATCTTTTGTATTTCTTAAAATATCCTTCATTAACGTAATGAGGCCATTGACAGTAATCTCAAGTCAGCATCCTATTGCCAGTTCTGGCAATTCAGCAGCATCCTCAGTACTCCAAGGAATTGGAAAACACAAGTGATGTGGAAAACATAAACATCAATGTGCAAAACAAACACATTTGATGTATCAGAACAGCAACAAAGAGCCTCTAGAGACTGCAGGGAAAGCACCTATTTGCTGGAGAGAGCAAACCCAGGGGACATAATGAACTGGTGAGGCATGGTTCAGCTTCTTGGGATTCAGAAGGTAATTAAACAAGGCAAAAGTCAGCAGAATAGCATATTACACCATGACTTTGTTAAAGTCATCAGCACTCACCCCGCACTGAGGAATCTTCTTTATCCCTCTACCCACAATCCCAGCACGTTTTATTGCCAAAACCCAGGGTCACTTCACATAAATGGAGAAGTTAATCTTAAAACTTTTTCAAAATGCAACTTGGAATCTTTGACTTTCTCTGTGGGAAACATATAGAGGAAATAAAAGAAAATCAAGTAAGAAGAAGGTTAGTCAGACGGTGAAATGAAATGAAACTACAGCTGCCAAACTTGATGGGTTTTTATGTCTGGGGGAACCCAAAGCAGTATTCTGGTCTCGTGCCAGCACAGGCAGCACAAAACCCCCCCACCATATGGTTAAATCAGTACATATCTGCCACAAGCTCTGCTGAAACTGGGTCTGATACTTGGTGCCAACACAGCTCTATCCTGAGCTCAAAACAAGTGTTTATTTTAACAATCAATAAAAGAAAAACCTACATTTGATTGCCATAATCTACTGATTATGAAATGGAATATATCTGACATTGAAGAGTATGCAGGGCTAAAGGGTTGCTTTCAATCCCATACAGTTATATCCTTCCACATCTTAAGGTACATGGAGATGGAGTTTTGCTAGGAGACTCTGTTCCCTCTCATTTGCTTTTTCATTTTCATTCATAGCTAAATATCATCTCTGTGACTGATAGTGGAGAAAACCCCACAGTTCTGAGAAGAAGTGATGGCATTTCCAGGCAAGCAGGGTACTTGGGCAGTGCAGCAGCATGTTGCCTTTACTGCACTAACCAGTGTTTGGAGTGCTTTCCAGAATGACGCAGGACAGGGAACAGCAGGCATGCCCATGTTGCTCTGCAAGGCCAGCACCACATGGCCCAATACATCATCCCAGATGAGGCCAGACCCTCTTTGCAAGCTTACAATTCCAGAAAATGGAAAAGATCAAAGCTGTGGGAGTACTTTTAAATATAGAGAGGACTGCCTCACTCTGTTCTGCTGCATGAGAGAGGGACTTTGTTGGAGAATTAATTGCTTTTATGTCAAGAGAGTAACTTCCACTGCCTCCACCCCACTTCCAGCTATGCTGACCTTCATTACACCTTGACTCTTTCAGGCCATCTGGCTATAAATTAGGACAGACGTGTTACACCCTTTCCTTCTCCTGTAAAGCACGTGGACATCTGAGCAGTGCTATTGGCACATAAAAGCTTCTGCCCTCTCTGTTTCCCTCCCTAGATAATGAGCCATCCATTAAGCAGGCAGATGCAGTTCTAGCTGGTGATATATTATGTAATTTTGTGGGTGAATAACAGACAGATAGAACAGAAGATGGCCAAAAAGGAAAGCCAAACAGGCAGAATGTCCAGAGCCCCAAGAGTTCTAATATCACCAGTGCTCTTCCCTTTGTTACATCCTCACTGCTGGAGCCTGCAAGAAAAGGTTTGCTCCCCACAACTGCCAAGCACCTGTACTGTATTGGACTAACTTTAAATAAGCCTTGTAGTCCAGTCTATCCCACCAGTGTCAAGTTACTGCATCAACCAGTCCAGTCATAGGCCTCTCCTCTGGGAGTCCACCCAGAGAAACAGGATTTTGTCTGAGATTTGTGTCTCATCAACCTCCACTCTTAACTTCCAGCCAATTAATATCTTCCCACTTACTTAATTTCTTTGGCATAATGTCCACTGTGCTTTTGTGTGCTGTTCCTTCGCTTGTGCCTATATTCACTAACAGATATTCTCCATGCAAAACTCATGCAACTAAAGCTTCAAACAATTCTTTTTCAGGCAATAAATATTGCAGAGGCAGTCTTCTGAACAGGAAAACAGGAATCTTGGTGTCAGATGGGGAACAAGTGTATAAAAAAAGGCAAGAAGTTAAAGTATTTTTCAGACCTCAAGAAGTATGGGTAGAACAAACAGTCACAAGTTTGTGACCCAAACATTGCTTTGCCTCAGTGCAGCTCTGTGATTTGTTCTAGATGTGGGTGCAAATTGACCTCAAGTTTTCCCAGCCTTCTGATCTGAATGGCAAGTTTGGCCTTGAGATGAAAAGAAAAGGTTTTGGGTTAAGTTTTGGGCAAACTGCTCCTGATCTTCTAGTTCTGTTGTTTTTCTCTGGTTACTCACCCATCCCTACCCTAAAGCTGACATAAGCTTGGCTCACAGACCTCTCCTGTGGGATCCACTGGTAGCTGTGAACCCTGCACACACACATTACATCTTACCTAATGAATAATTACCAGGGGCCTGGGACACTTCATTCTCCTGATAACAGCATTCACCTCAGGGAACGAAATAACATTTCGAGGCTGGACACAAATGCATGTAATACAAAGATGGAATGGTTTGCCCCACACAACAGTTATTGCAAAGCCCAGACACAACACTGTGAAACAGGTAGGAGAAAAAGTGCCCTGTGGTGATAAACTCTGTATATTAACCTGAGAATATGCAGCTGAACTTGGTTGCAGAGCTACAGACACTTTTCTTCTTTGTACCTATTTCTTGATGCTTTAACGACAGTATTTTTCTTTTTACTACTTGAGTGTAAACCAATGTTCAGGGTGGGGAGCTCAGTTTGCACAGGTATTACTGGAGCACTAAAGGTCACCCAGATTTTCAAACTGAAACTGGAAATCCAGCATGGACGTTCTCTCCAGCCAGGGTCTACATCTCAACCCCCAGCCCCAAGAAAATAGGTTCTCCTGGGATACTCCCTGCAGAGAGTTGTTGCACTGCTTCCTCTTCTGCAGCAAAAGTAGATATGAATATCTGCCCTTTACAGAAAGCCTTTACATCAAATGTGGCTGCATGTCCCTAGTCTCATTTTTATTTCAAACAGGTGAAAAAACACTCAGTTGATTGCATTGGACTCTACTTACCCACATGCCAGAGCTATGAAATCTCTCTTTGCCCCCACCCAGCTAACCAGCCAGTGCATGTGCACTGGGATGTACTGGACACAGCCTGGGGCTGGAGGGGCAGTTTTGTTCCCACTGTTCACTCCCACATTAGCCTCTCAGACAAAAATGCAGAGAGAAGACTGCCAAGTGGAAGAGGTCAGGGAGGCAGGCGCACACTTGTATAACCGGATTTGCAGTGACACTTCTCACCACAGGCCAGCATGCTGCTGCTGGTGATGCACGGTTGGTTTCCCTCCTGCCAAACAAACCCAGATTTGCATTCAGTAACACACTGTAGTCTTTGCTTTTAATTTCTTGCATGGCTGACTCCTTTGCCCACCGTGTTACAAGGGACTTTGAGTCCAAAATGTGAAAGAGCTCTCGTGCAGGAGGCAGATTAATACTGGGGAAAAGAATATAGGATCCTGTAAATAAAGACTACATGAGAGGAAGCATTCAGAAAAGGTGCTAAATTAATGTTATGGAAACTTTAAATTTGGATGCAACTCAAATAGGTACATAGGATACAGCAGTGAATACATTTTCCAACCTCTAAAAGGGATAGTCTATTTATAGACTTTAAAATCTATTAAAGGATCTTTTAAGACCCAGTAAAACTTTGAGCAAATACATCAAATTGTATTTATTCCTCAAACTCACCACCAAATGGCTACAGCCTTACCCCAATTTTTTCCTTTTTGAAAAACAATAGGAAGCAAACTGGTTTATCTTACTGTACCTGCTGCAAATACCTTTATGGCAAGGTAATTGCTAAGAGCACTGTGTTGAACAATTCATTACTTTGTTACAGGAACATTTGTCATGCCCTTTGGAGATAGCAGAAGAGAATTCTCCCGTGACCTTTGAAAAATGAAATCAGTGGCATTACTCAGAAGCCAAATTCAAAGTTTAAAAACAGATGTAAGAAGGGTTTCCCATGCCTCCTGAAAAAGAGACAAGCTGCACTTTCACCGGGAGCCTAGCTAGATTATTCCAGTCCTTTTAGACCATTAATGATTTGTGCCTAATGAGCACTTGGAACAGTGATTCACTGATGAAAGCGCTGCAGGGCTCCCTGTCCTGGGCACAACTCTGTTCTCGTCATCACAGCAGTACAGGACATAACACCGTGGGCTGCCTGCACTGGAGAGAAGATCATGAGCTCGATTGTGTGCTACAAACAAAGGGAGAGCCATTATCAGACGCTGCCTTGCCAGGCTGCATGAAAAACCGCCTCTGCAAATTGCATAATGCCCCTGGATATTCTCACCAGTGCTGTGGCAGGCCCACGGGGCTGGCACTTGGTCAGGGAGGAAGCCGGATCTCCTCCCTCCCACCTTCCCTCCCAGCATGGGAAAGCTCAGGAGAGCTCTTGTGTAGTCAAAGAAACCCCTCACTTATCTCCTGGGAAAGAGCTGTGCTGCTCTGGGCTGACGTCTGACGCACAGCGTTGTGGTCAGGGATCAGAGGGAAGTTGGCGTGGTGGGAGCCTTGGGAAGCACCTAGAGAGGATAACAGGAGTGGTGGCACACCTGCTCTCCTTGAGTGTGTATCACATCTCTGTCCCTCATCCTGTGCTTGTCCTGTTCCTGAGACAGTGCATCCCAGTTTTGATCAGTGCTGTGCATTACAGCAGGAAAGCATCTAAAGGACAGGAGAATGCTGTAAACACAAAGCCTGTCTATGCTGCAGAGCCCACCTCACATGGTGTGGAAGAGCTTCAGTTTAACAACACAGAGACACTGGTGTAATACTTTGTTCCTTGCTGTTCCTGGGCCCGTAGAGTACCTGTGCCTGCACCAAGGAGGGACAGGAAGAATGGCACAGCTGGGGCAGAGGGAAGGGGCTGCTCTATTGCCTGAGAGGTACTGTGAAAATGCAGCATGAGGGTGAAATCTCCAAGGAGCACGAAATTCCCACTGGAACAGCAAATGGTGAGAATCCCAGCCGTTGTTCAGTGGGAAAGATTTCACCATGAGTAAATGTGACCATGACAAGCAGCATGTGTGACGTACCCGGCTTCATTTCCCTTGCCTGAGAATCCACATGCTTGGAATGCCGCCCCCTCCACCTCCTTCTCCTCCTCCACTCTTGCTGGTGGCACCAGGGATTTACAAGGCAGGAGGGAGCATTTCCTAATATTGGTTGGGTGTAACTTTCCAGCATGACTGATTGTGCTATTAACTGTGGCAAGGGGAAGAGCACAAGTGAGCAGCATGAGGGAGCACTTCAAAACCTGGAGATGAATGATAAATGATATTAAATAGTTCTATGTATGCAAAATAAACGTTTGAAGTTTGCAAGGCTATTGTTATAGGCATTGCTGGGTTTATCAGAAAAGGGGAAAGTTACAAAAGTGAAGCATATGTAGAAAAAAAGACATCTATGTAAATTAGACAGAAAGGATCTGGGACTTAATAGAGTCAGAGTTAAAAAAGAGTTTTAAATTAAAGACAGGTAAGGGAGAGGTGGAAGAATTCGCAGTTTGGTTGAAGCTCTCAAACCTCTCTTAAGAAAAATGATAGAACAGAAAGTAATGGAGATAAGTAGAAACAGAAAAAACAGGCCTCTGCAAATGAAGCCCTAATTAAGTAATATGCACATGCACACACACACACAAAGCACACAAAAATTTGCTGCTAGTCCGCAAATTTTAATTTTAATTAATCTGCTGGTTTAACACAGCTCAGTCCTGCTCCTTGCAAATTCCTGGTATTTTGGCATCACATCCATTAAAACCATTTTGGTACAAATGGCAGTGATCTGAAAATAAGAGATGATGAACTAGGAATGCTGGAATTCAAAGAAGTATATGGGCAATCTATATATCTGAGAAACTTTCTAGAAAAAGCTAATTGGTAAAATACTATTATACCAGGTTTAGACAGTATAAATGTCAGAACAGTTCATGCCAGAGAGAGAAAGATGAAAGTGACTCAGGTTCTCAGAAGAACTACAAAGACTGAATATCAAGCTAAATGTTTAACTTTAAAAAGGGAAATCACATAGAAGTGATGAAATTCATTGAAATCAGTAGCTAAAACTAGTAAAGCACTTTTAGATAACATCAGATTATTTAGGGACACTATACAGCAGACTCCTCATCAAATAAAAAATACTCAAAGCAGAAAGAAAAAATAAGCCAACATGATTGAACCATGTAACACTTCTGAGATTTAAAAATAATTTCTTTATAAGATAAGGAGTTAAGGAAGATGCAAAAGAACACAGTCTGATAAAGTGGATGTGAAAGAACAATAAAGAGCAAGAAAATGAAAAGCAACTTGCTAAAAGCATAAAATGGAATGATGGGACACTTTCAACCACAGCAGAAGCAGGAGGCTGAGGAGAGTGAATGGGGTCCATGGACGAATAGGAGCACATGAGAGAGAGGACACAGTAGAAAATCAAATTAAATTTGTTGTTTAGCTGCTCACTCTGGAATGCTGAATTACTCTTTAAGGAGGATCAGACATATAGGGCAGTTTCATGACACCTTCAACAGGACCAGGCTGAGGCCACTGTGACTTGGTCAGGATGTCCTGCCCCATTCCTTGTGTTAGTGCTGGTCCTTCTCTGATCCCATGGCCGAGGCACTGAAGGCAGACCCAAGCAAGTCACTGGGGGTAAGGGCCATACTGCACACAGCCTGGCATTCCAGACACTCTCCACCTCAGGGTTATGAACTACCAGCATCCCCAGGGAGAAGCCTGATGAGGGTCTTCCAAGATCAAGGGATGTGGAAAGCAAAACCACCAGCTGGAATCTCAGCCTAGCACACAACATCAATGGATCTTGGACTGGGTCTCCTTACCAGAAAATGGTAAGGCATTGGAGCCACCCCAGGACCGTGCACCAGCCATTAATGGGTGCAGTGCTGCACACAACAGGCAGTAAATCTCACCCTGCTGAGCACAGAGCCAGCACAACCCATCAGGTGTCCTCGCCACACTGTGTCTGCGTGGCACTCAGCAGGCAAGGAGGATGTGGATGTGACATTTCTGAGCTGTGTTCAGAGACCAAGCAGGTGGACATCAGTCAGCCCACTGAGATGATTCCTGGAGGCTGCTAAGGGCTGGTGTCCTTTACACAGATGACACAAAGCTGTGTTGTGCTATCCAAAGGAAGAAGAGAGATTTTGTGCTTTATCCAGACCCAAGAACAGGATTCTCTGAAATCAATCACAGAAATAGAAACACAAATAGATGACTGTCACAATACTGTCATACTAATACTAAATAAAAAATAAAGTAAGATAATGAGCCTTTGATGATTGCCTCTTTTCCTGAAATTTGGTTATTTGGAATTTCCTAGCCACATGGATCTCCCAAACTGAGAATTCAAGTGGTCAATTTCTTTTCCAAGTGTCAACATGCTCTCTCAAGTCACTGCAGACTTTTCAGGGAAGTATGGTTGGAACCACTGTCACATCCTAGCCAAGCTCTGAGCCATGCTGGTACAGAGGGCAGGCAAGATCAGTGTTCAGATTCTACTGAGTAAAGGTAGAAATTTGGCAAATGCTTTGAATGCACAGGGTGCTTTATTCCTAGCATGTCTGCCTGTAACATTGCATGGTCCAGTCATGCCATATGGTCTAACAAACAAGCTTTAAGGCTTAGGGTGTTGTTGCTTTTTTAATCAGACCTTAGGTCACCATCCGTTAGGCCTTAGGCACTTTGAAGCTCATGCATATAATTAAAACCAGTTAAACAAAGGTTAAAATCCATCTTGTTTTTATACTGTGTTGAGTGCTGACCTGAAACAAGCTAATGCTGTGTTTGCATTTTTCAATGCTCTCCATAGTGGAGAACAAACACATCCCATTTCTTATGCTGGGATTAATAAGTGACTCCTGGCTCATAAAACCTTTCAGCTTCCATGATGCCAATACATCCAACACTCTGATTTCCAAATATTTTAGCCACTTCTACAATTGCCATTACTGCAGTGTCTGATCAGTCTGAGTCTCAAATGTGTCGATACCCATCACACCTCTGCGACTGACAGATGCTCTTTTGCCAAGAGTACAGACTGACAACTCTGGGCCAGAGAAGGGAATGTGCATCCCACACCGTGGCAGACACCCTCAAGCTCCCTGGAGTCCTTGGCTGCCAGCACAATCACTGCACCAACTTTTTTTTCCCATTTCCCATCAAGCAAAAGACATGGGCTAAATCCCACTGGCATCTAGGAGCATCTTACTATAGACATCACAAACCTTCTACTGACTTCAGCAAACTTGGCTCAAACCTAATGGCTTCTGCCAGCCTTCCTGTGTTCCTGGACTTTGCAGGGTAACTGCTAAGGACAGAAATAAATCCTTTGTTTACTGTGGTAACTGGAGAGCTGCTTTAACCTCTGGCTAAAAACAGGTGCATTTTCCTATCAGGTTCATGAGTCACTTGTCCCAGGAAAGAATGGTGAACTTGGAAAGCCCTGTGCTCAAGGAACAGCAGGAAAGGATAACTTTTTAATTGAATGGTGGCAAATCTCATAATCTGGTTTTCCTGTGTGGCTTTTTTCTTTTTAAGTCATGTTAAGTCATTGGTTTAACACAGCTCAGTCCTGGTCCTTGCAAATTCCGTTATTTTGGCATCACATCCAGTTTGGGATGGAAAACACTACTGGTGTTTGACTCCCACAGGAAAGAGCAGGTGTAATGTGTGACTACATAAATGGTGCAAGCAATTAATACCTCCATAATAGATTTCGTGCTTGGTCCAGCATAATCAGGTCTTTCAGCACAGCAACTTGTATCTCCTCTCCTCTCCTCTCCTCTCCTCTCCTCTCCTCTCCTCTCCTCTCCTCTCCTCTCCTCTCCTCTCCTCTCCTCTCCTCTCCTCTCCTCTCCTCTCCTCTCCTCTCCTCTCCTCTCCTCTCCTCTCCTCTCCTCTCCTCTCCTCTCCTCTCCTCTCCTCTCCTCTCCTCTCCTCTCCTCTCCTCTCCTCTCCTCTCCTCTCCTCTCCTCTCCTCTCCTCTCCTCTCCTCTCCTCTCCTCTCCTCTCCTCTCCTCTCCTCTCCTCTCCTCTCCTCTCCTCTCCTCTCCTCTCCTCTCCTCTCCTCTCCTCTCCTCTCCTCTCCTCTCCTCTCCTCTCCTCTCCTCTCCTCTCCTCTCCTCTCCTCTCCTCTCCTCTCCTCTCCTCTCCTCTCCTCTCCTCTCCTCTCCTCTCCTCTCCTCTCCTCTCCTCTCCTCTCCTCTCCTCTCCTCTCCTCTCCTCTCCTCTCCTCTCCTCTCCTCTCCTCTCCTCTCCTCTCCTCTCCTCTCCTCTCCTCTCCTCTCCTCTCCTCTCCTCTCCTCTCCTCTCCTCTCCTCTCCTCTCCTCTCCTCTCCTCTCCTCTCCTCTCCTCTCCTCTCCTCTCCTCTCCTCTCCTCTCCTCTCCTCTCCTCTCCTCTCCTCTCCTCTCCTCTCCTCTCCTCTCCTCTCCTCTCCTCTCCTCTCCTCTCCTCTCCTCTCCTCTCCTCTCCTCTCCTCTCCTCTCCTCTCCTCTCCTCTCCTCTCCTCTCCTCTCCTCTCCTCTCCTCTCCTCTCCTCTCCTCTCCTCTCCTCTCCTCTCCTCTCCTCTCCTCTCCTCTCCTCTCCTCTCCTCTCCTCTCCTCTCCTCTCCTCTCCTCTCCTCTCCTCTCCTCTCCTCTCCTCTCCTCTCCTCTCCTCTCCTCTCCTCTCCTCTCCTCTCCTCTCCTCTCCTCTCCTCTCCTCTCCTCTCCTCTCCTCTCCTCTCCTCTCCTCTCCTCTCCTCTCCTCTCCTCTCCTCTCCTCTCCTCTCCTCTCCTCTCCTCTCCTCTCCTCTCCTCTCCTCTCCTCTCCTCTCCTCTCCTCTCCTCTCCTCTCCTCTCCTCTCCTCTCCTCTCCTCTCCTCTCCTCTCCTCTCCTCTCCTCTCCTCTCCTCTCCTCTCCTCTCCTCTCCTCTCCTCTCCTCTCCTCTCCTCTCCTCTCCTCTCCTCTCCTCTCCTCTCCTCTCCTCTCCTCTCCTCTCCTCTCCTCTCCTCTCCTCTCCTCTCCTCTCCTCTCCTCTCCTCTCCTCTCCTCTCCTCTCCTCTCCTCTCCTCTCCTCTCCTCTCCTCTCCTCTCCTCTCCTCTCCTCTCCTCTCCTCTCCTCTCCTCTCCTCTCCTCTCCTCTCCTCTCCTCTCCTCTCCTCTCCTCTCCTCTCCTCTCCTCTCCTCTCCTCTCCTCTCCTCTCCTCTCCTGTTTTCACAGAAAACAGTATTACTTCTCACACATCATCTGGTCAGGAACAGCCAAAGAATTCTTAAAAGGTGACCTTCAAGGTGACTTCTTTTTGATGAATTAAAAAAAAAAACAAAACAAAACCAAACCTGCAATATCATTCCTCTCCAATTTTAACACCAGAAATTCAAGTCTTACTGCCCTGTTTCCCACAACTGTAGACTTATGATGACATCCTGAGAAGCTGCTCAGGGGATATTTCTTCACTGCACAGTTAACTCATGTTCTGACTCAAATTAAAATCAGTGGCTCTTGCCATACACAAAAGAGAAATTTATGACAGGCCAGAGTGTGCTCCTAGTTCAGACCAGATGACCTAGTTGGCTGTAGAATGCAGAACCTGGGACTGGACCTCACCTCTTTTACCCTGTGACTACAGACAGCAAAATGAAATGAAAATAATTTAAATTCTGGTGATTCTCCAATGCACTTCCTGTAGCTCCTGTGTGATAGCCAAGTGGCTGCAAAATAAGCACACAGCCTCTGAGCAGCAGAGGCTCTGTAACCAGACACACAGAGATTAGTACAGCATGATCAAGGTCACAGAAATACAGACAGGTCTCTGCATGGGGCCAGGTTACCTGTGGAGTAAAATTGAAGTGTGGTGGGGGAACAGATTTTTGTGTTTATCTCTGACAGTTTTGCTTAAGATGCCTCACTATGTTAAGTGTTTTTGAAATAAGGAGAAGTCACCTGGTCACTGCATGGCAGGGATGTTCAATAGAGCCCCCTCTTCATGTCTGTGTCCTTTGAGGATATTCATGCACTGTGTCAGTGCATGAATGGTAAAGAGAAGAATCAACATTCTTGGCACTAAAAATTAAGTGGATAAGTATATCTTTGGTGCAATGGAGGAAAACATCCATAAAACCCTCTCAAGAGAGACATGCAGAGGAGCTTGACAAAAGCATCTCTCCCTTTACAAAAATCAAAGGCTTTCTTTGTCTGATATAATAAGCCACAAATATTTCCAGTTCCTGCCCATCTCCACCCCATTCTTCCCTCTCCCCCTGCCCTTTCCCACTTCAGGTCGCTTGGAATGACACTGGTTCTACTTACAAAACCAGCAGAAAGTCAAATACTCCCATATATTACTGCCGAGCTAATTTTTAACCTCTTCCAGCTGCACGGTCAGCTGGATCAGTAAGACCAGTTCCTCCAGGCAGCTATCAAGTGACAGTCCTCCATTTCTGTCATGCATGATTGGAGGATCCTGCACCAAGCAGAGTCTCACAGAGCTGCACAATGTGCTCACCTCCCCATCCTGAGGCTACACTAGGAAAAAAGAAAAAGGCCAGAGGACTGCAGAAGCCAGATGTGCCCAGAGAGCTGCAGGAATGGATGTCAGAGGGAAAGGTGAGATGAGTGCAACACAAGCATCTGAGAACAGTGGCATTAATTTGGTGTCATGTGAGTCTTACAGGTCTACAGGAAAGGTGCCAATGCCACAGCCAGTGCTTATTCACCATGACCAAAGGCAGTGTCAGCAGGTTCTTGGAGAGCAGAGCACTGGCCAGCATCCGTCCTTGAGGTCTCCAAGGAGCAGGGCACTGGCCAGTGTAAGCCCATGAGCTCTCTGGGGCCTAGACTTGGAGAAGCAGACAGCAGCACACACTACATTTGCTCCTTGCTGTCAGAGAGGATCTGCAAAGCAGAACCGAACCCTGGTGGGACACTTACCTCAGTTGTTGCTTGGCTCATGCAAGGATCCACAGCCTTGCAATAGCATCACCAGACACCCAAGGCATAGGGACAAGTGTCATGTGGGGCCCCACAGTGTGGGGTGAGCCCAAAGAGAACAGATCCTGCTCCTCTCTCAGTGCCCAGCCATATGCCCTAGCTGATCCAGCTTGCTAGCCCTGCAAGATCAGAAAAATGTGAAATAAAATAAAATTTATAAAAAGGGAGGAACAGATATTTTCTAGCATAACAATTTAAACAGCTCATTCAAAACATTCAAGGAGCTGTTGTAAATGATTGGAAAAGGTGACAAAGACCAGGACTGTGGGAGGAAAAAAGATTTTCTGTCTGGTGATGGGTAGCTGCTAAAATGCCTTGCACTATGACAAGAGCCACACACCTCTAGGCTTCATTGAGGGAAGAGCCACTTGAAACTGCAGATATCTGAGCAAGACAGGCAGTGCCTGCCCCCTCCCTGGCTCCCTTCTTCAGCCTTCCCTGCAGTGGTACCCTGTGTCCTCGCAGTCCCAGGGCTGCACCAGGAGTAATGCTGGCACGGGGGAGAACAGATTAACACCGGATCCAAGTGTCTGTGTGCCATATGGCTGTGGCAGGAGTCTAACAGCAACAAGGAAGAAAGATTTATATCTTGCTGAGAAACATTTTATAAAGTGTGTGAAGGTTGTCAAGCCGCTTTCTGGAGCTACATCCTGTGGACTTTTCATTTGAAAAGCAATTTTCTCCTTTTCAGTTGAAGAAGAGGTATTACCAGAGATATGACCAGCTCTGAAAAACACCCCTTACTGAGGAAAGCCCCAAGTGTAAATATTTTCCCATAGGTATAGTTTAGAAAAGAACAGGGTTAAAATAGCATAAGAAAAAAAAAAATCAAAACCTGGTTGGCAGTGCCTGTGAAGGCAATGAAGTCTCAGCCTCTAGCCCCTGCTTCCAGAGGCAAAACTCATGAGAGACACTTTTCCAGCTAGAAAATTACAGAAGGGCAGATTTTAACAATTTACCTGCCTAAACAACAGCTACAGAACTGCTAGAGCAAAGTGTTTGAGAAGTCAAGAGCAAAATTCAGTAGAGTGGATGAAACAGAAGTGGCAATGGAACCATGCTCAGACATAAAAGTGACCATATGTTCTACTTAAAAATAATTATTCTGATCAGCTGTCCTCAACACCACTAGTAAGGAAGCTGGTAATGTTATTACATGTACCTTTAATAAGAAAAGAAATACAACTACTACTGAAAATACCTACTTCAGCAACAAAGTAAAGGTTTCTCAGTTCTCCACATTCCTGAACCCTGGGGGATTAGCCCATCTTTAGGGCAGTCAGCATAAGATGCCCTGCATGAACAAACACAATTATTTCTAGTCAGCTTTGGGGCCAGTGCACTCTGTGGCCAGCTCAGCCTGTTTTGAGACTATCTACCCCAGACACCACAAACCAGGTATGAGAACCCACTTCTACTTCCATCACACTCTTTGTTAAGCCATCACCATCTCTCCTAATGGCAGGGAAAGGGGACTGGTCAAAAGCAGGATGAAAGATATTTCTGCCTTACCAACACTACAGACTGAAAGTGCCAGAGAAGGTGATGCTTTCACAGCAGAGAGAAGGATGTCAATAATACAGAAAAATACACCCTGCAGCTCTAGTGGCACCAGTGCTATAACATGCATTTCTGGGCCAGCTAATAATAGCAGAATATTGATAAACAGAGGGCTGGGACTAGGCTGGACAGTGAGTGGGGAATGTGATGACGGCAAAGGAAAAGCTGACGTGGGAGGAAGCAGGAATTTATTAATATGAGAAAATTAGGAGCATGTAGTTAACTCCACTATCAGCTGTCCACTTGCAAATGAAGGACGTAAGTGGGCAGACCAGCCAAGATGACAGCCTGGCTCCAGGAGGTTTGGGGAGTTCACTGTCACAGAGGTCAAGTGTCAGGTGTGAGACCATGGTTTGATGGGAGTAAAAGGCTTTTGTTTCTACAGGGCTCAGTTTAACTCAAAGCATCTCGAAACAGCACAGCCCACATACCCTTCAGTCCACTGCTGGACTGCAGTGCAGACCAACTGGATGCTCTGCAGTCTGGTCCCCAGGGAGGAGAGGGAAAACAGCTTTCTCACTGCTGTGTACTCCCAGCCCTGCATGATGCTCAGGGCCAGACTTTTACACAAGTGCTGATTTAACAGGATTCTCCACCTTTTGCAGAATCTGGGCCATCAGAGGCCCAGAGTGAGGCCATGGCAAAAAGAAGAGAGAAAAATCCAGCAATAGGGAATTTCACCCCCAGCCAGAAGTGTCACAGTTTCTCTGCATGCCCGTTAAGTGCTCTTCCTGGGAAGTAAATTGCTAGTAAATAAAGACTTTATTTGTTTTTTCCCAATCTTTTCAAGCACTTGGTAGCTATGAAGAGGGATGGGCTAATCTATTTTTTGTAAGGAATTAGTGAAATCTAGTAGTTCCTGTTTACGTGTCAGGCTCTGAGAGCCAGTGCTGAGCTCAGACTGTGCACAGCCAGCACGGCCTCAAGCAGGTTGTGACTTAGCCATTGGAGTGGGGAGAGAGTTGGAAAAAAATCCCTTGTGGATTCCCAAAATGGCCACTGGCTGATCTGATCCTGAGGTGACTAATAACAATTTGGACTTATTTGAATCTCTGTGGCTTTACTGGAAAGTTAACTCCCCTGTTGCCATCATAAAGAGGCTCCTTCCCCTTGCTGGGTTCCAGGGAAGTACAGAAGCAGCTTAAAATAACAATTTACTTCAATGCCGTAAATGTCACAGCAAGGGTCATGGGAGGGGGAAGTAGGGAATTTTATTTGGTCTGTGCTGAAATGTCCTGACTAGACTGTGTTCAGATCTGGCAGCTCAAACAGGCCCCACAATAGATAGGGCCAAGAGGGGGGAACAGAAACAGTGGAAAAATTTAGGCCCAGTCTGTCAAAGCATAATGCAAGCTGGGCCTTAGTGCACCTTTTTCTTGCTCAGCTTTGCTAATTATCCTTCCTGGGTCAGCCAGCTGTTTGCTTGGCTTTAAAATATTATTTCCCTGGTGTCTGGTCAAAACCTATTACGCTTGTTCTCCAGGTTTCACAGAAGACATTATCAGCCTTCAAAACCTCTTGCATTCCTCCTTCATGCTCCTGCTCCTGCACCACATCATCTTCCGCCAGCCCAGAGGCCTCAATTAGAGGATAATCCCAGGGCACTCATACGGTGCCATCAAGAAGCTGCCGTGTCACCTCCTCAAGCCACTTCCTCAGCCTTCATTCCCGTGATGCCCATTTTGCTGGAAGGGAAGAGCAGGAAAACAAATGTGACCTGTGCTTCTCTAGGACCTGCTGCAACTACTTGCAGCAGCTCTTTCTGTCAAATCAGTAAAAGGAACTGGCAGAAAGGAGCCTGTTATTCCAGTTGTGCCAGCCACCTGATGACAGGAGCAATTGATCCTAAATGCAAATACAAATGTTACAAAATAAGCAAGAGTCAGTTGTCTTTAAAAGAAATTTGCAACCAGAAAATTGCATTGTTTCCTTTCACAGTAACAAATTTGAAAACGGAAATAAATTTGTCAGCTGAATCATCTGAAGATGCTTAGTCTGCAGATTTCTCAGAACAATACTGGGATATTTTTAAAAGTTGGAGAAGAGGAATACAACCAAGCTCTCACCTTCTACCCCCTGTCTAAGCATCCTTACTTGCATTAGCAGCAGAGGTATGGAAAACTTAAGAGAGGAATTCAGTACGCTCAGAAATGTTACACTTTTTCTATCAAGTTCCTTATTTTTCAACATGAATCTTTTCAAGTGGGATAAAGAAAAAATTCTTACTTATTTTCCTTAAGAAACAAATAAACAAGGAAGTCACCCACAAATCATAACATGACAAGTCATCCAAATCATGGTTTCAAAGTGAGCATTTCATGTAAACCTAATATCTAGTTTTGTGAAATTACTGCTGAGGAAAGCTCTAAGCCACAAACAACTCAATTACAATACTTCTAGACCTGAAGTTCTCAGGATACATACTGTTTTCAGACTTTTGCATTTTCCCCCTCCCTCATTTCCTACTTTACTACAGCAAGTATTTCAGGGAAGTGTTTAAGTGCAAATAGAATTCTGCTTCCAGAGCTGACTGTAGTTTTCAAGTACACAGTAATGAATAGGCGGGGAGAAAGATCTGTATTGATTTTTTAGTAGCTTTGTCCTGAATCACAGAGAGCAGATGGGTAATTTCAAGTAGAATTATTTTTATGTCTGACTGAGAAACACACAGAACAAATGAGAGCAAAAGCCAAGTCTCCTACATAGCAAGTCCATCCTATGGCAGTCCTCAAAATGGACCATGAAAAGCATCCCTGCCCTTGCAGACCCCTCACAGATGGGAGAATTCAGAGCACTGCAATGACACTTCATAGCTATATGCATGAAATTTATAGACCTGTCCTTTCCTTCATGGACAATCAAGGCTGGATGAACAGTGAAAGGCAAAGCTCTTTTTCACTCTATTAATATAAACGTAGCCAAGTCTTTTTTTCTTGTGTGGAGACTCTGTGTTCCTTAACTCAGTGTGCAAATAAGACAGTGCAATGTTATTCTGACTTGCTCTAAGTGGCTATAATAGGGAATAAACATTTCTATGAGTACATCTTGCTCTACTCTCCAGTATTTCCTTCAATCCCTTTGCCATGACTTACTTAAACAATTATTTCTACACTTACACAATCCTGATGCTAACTGACTCACCTATACCAATTACACCATTGTAAAGAGATTATCTCCATTTAATCCTTGTTGTCCTATAGATACAAATTAAAGCAGCATTTCAAATGCATGCAAACCAGCTCAGCCTTTGTGTTTAACTTACAGTTTTCTTGCTTGTTATTCTGTGGCCTCTCTTGCCTTAATGAATATAGTCCTACTGTTTCCAACGCCAAAACTCAAACACTCATCTGCACCAATAGAATTTACCTGTTGTTATCCTGTGCCTCCCCATATTACCTTCTCCACCTGTCTGCTCTTTTACCAACTACCCAGCCTGCATCTCCCTTTTATGTGCAAATACTTCTAAGCAGCTCAGACACAGAACCACAGGTGGGTTTGTACATATCCACTCAGAATAATCAGAGGCTCCATGAGCTGCTGCTCTGCTGGGCACCCATTCCAACCAGGGCACGGAGAGGAAATAATTAGTCCTCAATTGCAAGGCCTCTTTTGACTATTAATATTTCTTTTAAATTTGCATATTTGGGAAAAATAAAGACAATGACCACAACCTCTCTTCTGTAGCTCGTCCTCTTTCATCTGTTACATGCCATACATTAGACTGCAAACTCTTTGCTCTGTGCAGTGTCTCTGCTCCCAGTTTGACATGGTGAAGTTCCAGCCTTGATTTCAGCCTTAGTGATGTGATAGTAAATAACCAGTAAGAAATAAACCATAATAAATTTCCCTCAATTACTGAACATATCTGAAACACACAGGCTGCACAACAAGCACCCCTTGTGATGATGAGAAATTGGTGGATCTAATACTACAAGATTTCTCTAATCCTCTCCAAGGCAACACCTGTGCTCCACCCACCAACTCTACTTTCAGAAAATAAAGGGCAGTCAGTGAAAATGAAAGGGTTAATTTCTCTCTGTCTCTGGCTAACCTTTCCAGGCTATTCAGTTTCCTCTCAGGCTCCAGCCCATCGGAGGCATGCGAGGTGAAGGATAGAATTACACACTGGGCATATTTCCTGTACTTAGTGGGTGGATAGAGCACAACTTCCGCACTAATAATGTCAAGGTAATTAGGACATCCTGCAAAACCTGTAACAGGGAAGAAATAACCATTGTTTATTGTCATTTCCATTGCTGAGGTGGTGGGCTCCCCTAACAACTCTTCTTGCCTTTTGCTTTGAACCCATCTCTACTTCAGCAGATATGCAACTGGGCCAAATAAAAGAACCCCAGCACTCACAATATGGACTTGGGCTAAAATCTGATTTCTTTTTCCAGTACCATCATTTCTCCCAGCTCTAAGGGCCTGAAGCAGTTACTGAAACTGGCACCTCTGTCCCTCATAAAGTCTCTGGGCCACTGGACTGCAGAAACCCAAATCCAGCCCAGTGGAGAATTAATTTCTGCAGTGTGGCCAACTCAAACAAGATGGATCAAGAGCACATCTTGCATACTCCCTTCTTCCACAAAACAGACTCTAGTCTGATGGTCGGGACAGCTCTTGGGCAGATGAGTCAGGGTTCTAGAAAGGCATCTTTGCTGTTGAGAAGAGCCCAGTGTGCAGCAGTTTCTTACTGGGGTCCTGTCTCCTGGATTCTGCTGGAAAGAAATGTTTTTTGCTAGACTCTTGAAAGAAATGGCACTAACACTGACCTTCAAGTGTTGCAAAGCCCAGCAGGCTCCACATGGGCCACAGGATGGGGTAAATTAAAATTATTCTTCTAAGTTTCCTACTGACTCCCTTAAAAAAGCTCATTTGTTCAATGTGGACTTTTGGTAGATACTCTTTAGAGGAGTGGAGATTTTCCTTTGCCCTTTGGGAAGGCAGATTTTGGAGTGAAGTAACAAACTTTCCTTGAGGCCATTGAATGTAACTGGGAAAAAAGCAGGGAATTTTGGGTAACTGAAACTTTTTTTAGATCTCTGTTTCAGAAGAATTTTAGAATCAGATTACTGACCCTGTGGCTTTGCTATGAACTGCCTCTCCTCTCACTAAAAATATGCCAAGGATGAGATTGCTGCATACTGGGAACCAGTTGGTTGTGCAGCCCAGGCTCCCTTTTAGGGCTACACAGTGACCAAGGGGAATGGATGGGAAATGAGACAGCTCTGAGACTATGCATGAGCCTTTGCCTCTAAAAAAGAAGGATCCTTTGCTTGACTTTCCTGGCTGCATTCATCACAGGCTGTGCTGTACACAGATGCCAGCACAGCCCGTTCCATACCACAGGAAGTGCCTACATGGTCAGATGCAGACAGTCATATGGTACCTCTGCCTTGCCAGAGGGCTGGGGGCTGCTGGGCTCCTGAAGCCATTTGGATGCATCAGCAGGGACCATCTCAGCTTCACTTAAGCCTGGGCAGGGAATGTGTCTGTGCAGATGTACCCTGGCCCGGTGCTGCTGGGCATTGATCCGTGTGTACACTGCCCACCTAAACTGACCTTCTGTCCATGCTGGAATACAGATAATGATCTGTTAAATTATTGCTCTTTCCTTTCATAAGGTTTCCTGGCTGCTGGGTGCTGATGTTTGTAAGCACTTTAAGGAAAGTAACATTGATTTTTCCTCAGGTGGAGAATTTCAGGATGCCTCGTGTCCCTTGTTTGCTTCACCAAACCTATTTCCAAGAGTCGTGGTTTTGCACACATTGCAAGCACAGCCTGCATCAGTATCCTGGGGGGAATTGTGATTCTAATTAATAACAGAGTCCTTCTAAAGGAAGGACTCTGTTAAGCTTGTACATAAGGGCACTCTGCTAGAAAATGTCCCTTCCCTCTCACATGGCATAAGCTGTTGCCATCTGCAAAATATATTGACAATAATGCTGAGCCTAAATTATTAAGTGTGGTGCTGCTGGGCTTGTGGGGACAGCTACATGTTGTATATCCTCTCTGAAGGGCCTTGTGTGTAATGAAATTCTTCACTTGCTTTTCAGAACTGTCATGTTTTTGGATTGCACTTGTGATTGTCAAAAAATTCAGCCTGTAAAAGAGAGCTGTGTATTTCAGATATGAGACAAAGAAAAAGGTTCTTGGGTTCTCAAATAATTAAAGATAACTCTGGAAGAGTCTGGAAAAGTGATACTGTGAAAAAAGTAATAGAATAAGACTACACAGGATTGCTAGCAATCAGAAGATAATGGTTATTTGTAATAATGCTTTTCACCCTACAAAATAACCCTGGTGTCTAAAAGTTGGTCTTCACTCAGAACTTACTAACATGATTATAATGTTAAAAATACCCGTATAGTTTTGTTTGGACACGGTTATTTCAAAATAAGAACTTTCATATAGGGTGGAAATACATGTGTAACATGAAGTATAATTATTCTGGTAAAATTCCCTTCCCTCATTAATAAAAACCTCACAGCTTGTCTGGTTCATTATATGCACTGATCTTAGAAGGAATCTCTAACCTGTAGATAAAAGAAAGAGCACATCCACCCAAAAAGGCAGTTCCCACATCCAGTGAGCTTCCCTCAGATGAGAACCAAAAAGCTGATTCCTACAGAAAAATCCACCTTTCCACAAAAGTCTGGAAGGAGGAGTTTGGTGGCCAAAGTGACTAAGTAGCAGTAATGTCTTTGGTCTAGCTCACTGTTTCCTCTCTGCTGCTACAACGTGGGAACAAAGCTGTGGGATAACTGGGGGTGGGAGAGCTGCAATGGTTGGTCTGGGCAGTGCCTTTTCCTCAGAGACTGAGAATTTTATATACACAGCAGCCTGTGCCTCTCAGCCTTCTGGAGGAGTGCAGGCCAGCAGAGGTTAACAGCTGACCCTAACCCTTCTTCCTGGGAGTGAGCTGAACTGAAGCAGAGGCAGGAGAAATCCCTGCTGACAACTCCAGAAGGATCACCCTGTGGTAGACTTTAGCTGTACCCAAACTTTGAAGAATGTCCCCCCTGCTTGCCAGTCTTGCCAGGCCACCAAAAAGTGAGGGTTTCATGAGGCTCCAAGATTTTCCATCCAGCCACTGGACCTGGGGGATCATCTGTGAGTAGTCCATGACCATTCCCTGCCTCGGTGCTTTGCTCAACTCAGCCTGCCATGACACAACTTTCATGGCTTTCAACCACTTCCTTCACAATGCTGCCTCATGGATATCCCCATGAGGAATGCCATTTCCTTTACTAAGCTTTTCATGTTATTTCTAGTCATGCCAAATTAGCTATTCTCCTGTCTGACTTACTCAGCCTTTGAAGACACACAGCTCCTAAGAGAGGCAGGTGCCAGAAAGTTATGAGTCCAGCATTAAGACACCTAATTGCTGCAGGACTTCAAATTCTGAGCAACTATTAATAGCAATGAAAGAAATGCTGTCTTTTGCCCTAGAGACTCTCCATTACTTGTTTGTAAGAGAGGGCTTTTGAGAAAAGGCAGAGCTTTCATGACCTGGATCCAGATCAGAGTCAGTTCTGCTCATTGACTGCCTTCAGTTCCTCCCCCAGCCAAGTTTCTAACAGAGAGAAGCAGCTGCCCAAGACTCAGATGTTCTTCAGATGTTGATTTAATCTGTGCTTAGAGGTGTCTTCCCACAAGAACCTGGGGCAGATAGATAAAAAGAGGAGCTTCTGGAGGAGGTAGTTTGGATCAACCCTGCTATCTGCTCACAGCTGCTGGAAGAGAGCAGGACAGGATGCAGCAAATGAAAGAAACCTACAAAATAATGCTGGTCATAGGCCCTTTGAACAAAATGTTGTGAATTACCAGTGGGAACTCTTCAGGAAAGAAATAAGTCACAGAGGGAGAACCTCAAAGTAGGCTACAGACATCCCTCAACCGTCAGGCAGGAAACAAATGCCCTTCATTGTGCAGTGCCATGCAAACACATCTCCATCTGGGGACAAGCATCATGTTGGGAAAAGATGTCCAGAAAGGATGACTGGTGACAAGCAAAAAAAATCTGAGGCACCTTTCAAAAACCTTCTTTAGAGGTCCTCTCCCATTTTGCATGGTTTTATAGGGCCATGAATGGATCATGTTAATTTACAAGATGCTGTCTGATGAAGGAGACCACCTCAAGCACTCAGAACCTGCACAGGGCCTCACTAAGTGGCTGAAACCATCTTAGATAACCTGTGTAGGAGCTCAACTCAGATGCATTGGGACTTTCATCAGACAATGGAAAGTCACAAAAAACATGTACAATCTTCTAGCACCCTCAGAACAGAGGTGAAGTCTTTTGTCTTCACAGTTAGTGCAGCTTTGTATAACTTCAGTTGATGAGAAAACCTTAAAAGTGTTCTTCTCATAAAAGCAACCACAGAAGAGATATTTCCCATTTCAGTTCTCAGTTTGTAAAAGTACAGAGCTCAGGCTTTTCTTATGAGACAGCCTGGATATCAGGAATGAGGTAAGTTTACTAATTCCCCTAAATCATGCCTCCCAGCTCTTCAAAGAAGCAGCAGTGTCACTAAAGACATTTTACTCACACTATCTTTCTCATGCAGAAGAAAAGCAGAGCTATTCCCCACCAGGTGACCCTCTAAGGGATTTTCTGTGCAGACTTGCTGACAGACCCTGACCCCACCTCCACAGACACTTTGAATGATCCTGAACTTCATCAGTGCCTTGTCCCAAATCTTGGGCTTGGAGGATACAACAAATAGCAGGGGTTGCCTTTCAACCCTGGATGGGATACTCATGAAGTCATGTCTGCACTGAAAAACAGTGTCAACTGTGTTTTTTTCACCCTCAAACAATCCTTTGACTTGATCCTAAGCCAGCCCCATTCCTGCCAGGACACAAATGTGTCCCAGCGCCATCTAGCCAATGTGTTTTAGAAACACACAGCAGCACCTGGAGAGCAAACCCCCGTGCAGAAATTACCCCTAAAAACACAAACCCCTTACCACCGAACCCATCATCCACAGATGCTTCGGGCCCAACCTACACCTTTGCTTGCTAAATTTGCTAAAGGCCTCTTCAATTAAGTTGAACACAATGTTCAGCACCATTCAGAGACTGAGTTTCCATGCCTTTGCTACCAAAGACAAAAAGATAGCAAGGGAACTGTTATGGCTTCAATGATTTTTTTGTTTCAGGTTTTGTATTTCCTTTGAATGAAAAGCAGGAAGTGAAACCTTAGGGTGAGAGTGCAGTGTAAATCCCCCAGATCAAATCAGATGAAAACTGGAGTCTCTGGCTGCGTAATGTGGCCTGACCTGCCTCAAAACTGGACCTTAGTGAGAGGGAAGAATTTGCAATGAACTCCAAGCAGGAAATCTAGAAAGAACTCGAAGGTAGGATGGTTGTAACAGAGGTGGAAGGAGAACCAGCACTTACAAGTCAGCAGCTTTCTTTATAGATTTGTTTCCATAATCAGTTTAAGCCACTCTGAGTCTGCTTCCTCCCTGCCATAGACTCACATCAGATGTCTTGTGTGGGTACTGATCATCAAAGGGTTAATTGCCATGCCAAACTGGCCTGCTGATCCAGCTGAAAAATCAAAAGCCTGAAAAGGAAAAGTCTTGCGGCAAGCAGAAACTAGTCTTTCTCCCCATTCCAAAAGCAAACACCAAGAATGGAGGTGGCAGGAAGATGAAGCCAGATGTTTAGAGGAGGGCAGGACTGCTGCTTGTGGCTACAGTGCAAGCCTAAAGCATAAATCCACACTCCAAGCACTCTAGAGAATCCATTTTAATTTGGAACAGCTTGCTAGAGTACATGCTCAGCATCCCCACTGAGCATGCTCAACTCCAAGCCGAACTTTTGTGTGAAGCTGAAGATGATGTAGAGGAAACCAGAAAGTGAACTGCAGTAGCAACATAATAGCACCACCTGCAAGGTGACATGTTTAAATGCTGACCTTTTTTACTGAAAGTTCATTCTGCATTGTTCAGACATAATAATAGAAATAGATATTTGCTTCATCAGCTGCAAGCCAACATGCTTTGCATGTACTGAGAGTCCTTAACATTATACAATACAAATAAAAATAAATTCCAAGGTAGAGTGGTTTACTTATATTCACTGAGCCAATAATATTTCAGGATCAATCACATGCATAAATATACATTAAAATATGAGAATCAGTACACTGCACAATTCCTTCTGGCCTCATGTGAGTACAGGCCATTAAATTTTAGTGGGGGAAGCTCTCTGACAGCAGATTTTTCCTTTTTAGCAAACATGCTGGATATCCATGCATGCAGTTATGTAAAGCTGGGCTGATGTGAAGCATTGAACATCTCAGTAATAAGCTTCTGAGATTATGGTTTGTGGATGTTTAATTTCAGAGAATGTGGGAGTGGCAGCCCTATTCCACTCATCTGAGCAAAGTCAAATAATCTCAAGAGTGTTCTGCACTTCTGAAAAGAATATCAGCCTCAAGTTGGTCCACCTTTGTTCACTAGTCATGGAAGACTGTAGCCTAAATCTGCACATTGAAAGGAAACATCTCTCCCAAATGAACACTTTCCTTCTTTAGCAGGGAAAGCGGCAAGGGAAACAACACAAACCATAAAGAAATACTGTAAACATCAGTTTAGAGACTTTAGCTTGATGCCCTCTACCTGTGGGGTTCCCTGTGCAGCAGCATAAGCACCAGTTGAACATAGGATGTTTTTTAGCAAATATCTCAACCCTGAGGGGATGGTCTCTCCCAGCAGAGACTTAGGAGTCATTCAGACATTTCCCCCCAGTTCCCTTACACAGATGCCAGGCAGTGCAAAGGGCACAGGCGGTTCCTGGCAGTGTGGAAACAGCTCTCAACTGCCAAGTCATGGGAGAGTGACTTGAAATGTCCAGATTTGCTTGTCCCTGGGGCCACAATTTCCTCACTGCAGCATGTAGACAAGACTGATTTTTCCAAACCTCTCTCCAGAGAGAAAAGGTAACAGTTCAACTTGCACCCGTTTGTCTGACTCACCCCATCTAGAAGATTCATTGGACTGGCAAAAAGCAAAAGTACATAATTTACATGGGTTCTAACCCATCACTCATTTAAGAATTTGGCCTTTTGATTTGTAAATGTACCTTATTTTAATTTGTAAGTATTTTCATCTGAATTGGAATCTGTGCTTTTACAAACACTGGAAAAGCAAAAGGCTAAAATCTTCAGTCCAGGCCCACCTCCAGGTCAGAACTTGGTGAAGAAACCCCTGATATGACCCAGTGTTTCCATCTTTTTTCAGATCTTAATGCTGATAAAAACCTTCCACAATGTTACATGAACTTTGATACAACTGCTCAGTGGGCACAAAGGTGACAGCAAATTTGCAGATCTTTGTTTCACTCTTGCATCACTTGTGCCTGCTTTAACCACGGCAGAGTTGGACTCTTCTGTGGATTTTCAAACAGAAAACAAGAATATATAGCTGAGGAATGTGCTTTAAAAAAACCTTAAACAAACCCACAAAAAGAAACAAACCCAGAAGTTACTGAGCTCAGCACCAGGATGAATTTTAGAAAAACATGTTTCAAGTCTGAAGAGCAGCAGTTAATTTCTGTGCTGTAAACCAGGGGAAAGGGAGCACAAATGGGGTTGAATCTGAGAGTGATCAAAGTTCATGCCACTGGAGGAGGAGATATGTTGTATCCCTGATTCTGCTGGGAATATCAAGTCAATCTGGTCTGCAGCACCATGAGAACCTGGAAATCTCTCCTGGTCACCCATTTAGTTATCAGGCTGCCCAAATCAACACTTCAGGTAGCAAAATGGCAAATGAAAGAGTGATTTGGTGTCACACCATGAGCCAGGTAGGAATTTATATAGGAAGCACTTATTTACATGTTGGCTATATCAGAGCAAGTCTGTTAAGGCCAGTTATCCACTAATTACTAAGATCACTGTGTTGATGCAGAGAGGGGCTGATATTTGGGTAGATTCTCTCTATTTATCAAAGAGATGCACAGAAGAGCTGGCCTGGCAGCAGCCTTTTCTATATAATAACATCACAGTGACAGGAAATGCATGCTGTTTTCCGGCATTGAATTTCTAATTCTGGCATCTTGCTTCCCTCAAACAATTTTTGTCCTGTATGTAGCTGCACTAAAGCATTATTATCTTTTGAAAGCCTGGTTTGCAGCTTTTTGTGCTATAGTCAGGAAGGTTTTTTGGCTTTGTAAAGAGTAGCACATTATTACTTCATCAATGGGAAATATCAAGAAATTTCTTTTGAGGCAGAAAGGAGTTCTTGAGGGAGAGAGGGAAGAAATATATCTGTAGCTTATTATGGGCTTGATGGACATACTCTGCTGTTTTCGTCAGTAGCTGTACAGCCCTTATATAATATTTTTGGGCAATGGCCAGCTCAGCCCCACAGAACTGTTTTGATCAATGTTTTTGGAAGGCAGGAAATGAATTGAATATATCTGATCTGTGAGTAATGGAACAAAACCCAAAGATTATGCAGTCAAAGCTGCAGGCCACATAAATGGCTTCTAAACACAATCCTTGAGAAAGGCATTTTATCGGCAACTCTTACCTGGGAGGCAAAAGTACAACTGAGTGTTGTGAAGACTAAGAATCCCAGAAGTACCCAGGACACTCCAATAGAGGGAGATTATATTATGCATTAGCCAGTCCCCAAGTGCTGCTGGTGGAGTCCCATCTGTATCTAGCAGAGAGGTGCAGTTTGCAGAGCAGGAAGGAAATAAGTTGTGTTATATAAAGAAATTCCTCTTAGAACAGCAGCATAGTCACAAGCACCTTTGTAACTCTCATGTGGAAAACAAAACAGAAGTAACCACACACCTGATCAGCACAGTTACACCAGTATCACGTTCTCTTGACACCTACAGCAGGCTGGGTAAGATCAGCACCAGTGTTCTGGCATGTCAAATAAAGCATTTGGAAATTACTGGACAGAAGGAATCCTGAGCTGGCCATCAGAGACAAAAGTATCCCTGCATTACATATTGCCTGTACATATTTACCTGAGGGTGAAAGGGAATTTATTCTATTGTGAAATATATTTCCTGCTTTGAAATGACCACTATTCCAGTAAATGCTGAAAAGCCTCTGGAGATGTCCCTGTTGATGCCCTACTCTACTAAAGCTGCTCTGGTGCAGTAATTGACTGTCACTGTGATTACTCCCCTTGCTTGTCCATTCAGGCAAACTAAACACGTGGCACTGTAATTTTGGGCTTGCTGAGTGGATGACTGGTTTGAATAGCCTGAAGTCAGTCTCAGAACTACAGCATCAATATAAAATTATATTATTCAAATGATTCCAGGATACACCTAAAGCAACCAGCTGCTTTCTTGGATAGTCCCCTTCAACTGCACCTTCAACTCCCTCCCGTGCACTTGTGATTGTTCCAGCTCTCATTCTGAAGCCTCAGTGGGACACGTGTGCAGGGTGCAGCATCATCAGAGACTCCTGAGGCCCCAAAAGTACCAGCTGACGTCAGGAAGGTGAAAGGAAGTGGTGAAAAGTCATTAGTCCTGGTGGCATTAACCGCAAGATTGCATCATGTGAACAAGAATAGCCTCATAAACCCCTCTCTGCCTGCCTGGGGATTTTTGATTTCAATGTTTAATTATGATCTGTGGCCAGATTTAGTTTCAACCTATGACATTCCTTTGTCATATTTGTTCCCATCTATATTCTTGGTTCATCCTAAATTAGCCCATGGCCCAATCTAGACTGTAACAGTCAAGGACTCAATTACAACTTGTGTTGCAATCAGGTCTGGGAACAAATTATTTCCGTTTTGTGGTGTTGATGGGAACTGTGCCCATGAAAACTTGAACCCAGAGAAAGCCAGATGGCCACATCAACTCCCTTAATGGGGGAGAGGAGCAGTGCTGGCAGAGCTGCTCTTGCACTGTTGTGGTGGCCTATTATGAGAGCAAATTTCTTTTTCTGTCCTTTAACCCAATCTCACATACCATTTTTTGGTGGGTGGCACATCTGGCTCTCAAACTTATTGTTTCTGTGACTGACAGTTGGCAGAGGTTGGTGGCTGATTTTCACGACAAAAGGGCTTTTGTTTGCCATTCCTTTCCAGTGAGTAGATGAGAAGCAAAGATACAGAAATATTCAATGAACACAGCACAGCTTTCCAGGGATATTTTCTTTTTGAGCCTTTCCTGTAATAAAAATAGCTCCTCCACTGAAGTCTACACATTTCTGGAGAATTTTAATGTCTATCTATATATATAGATACATATACACTATTGGTGTTACTCCTCCAGAATAAACACAGATATTTTAGCCAATCTGCTGGGAAGATTTTTCAGTTTGAGCAGCCTCCCCAAGAGAATCTCAAAAATGCACTGAACAGATTGAACTCAAGTTTCAGCCTCAGATTCCCCTAACCAATCTAAGCAAATTCTGCTCAGGTCTGAATCCTATAAATGTGAACCAACTTCCTCATATTGCTCTGAAATAGGGAATGACTGCCTGCATTATATAAGATTATTTCAGTCTTGCTCAGAAATCTGCTTGCCCAAGGTCACAAGAGTATTCTGGCAGAGGCAAGAATAAGAATCTTGATATCTCATCTCCCAATCTGCCCCTTAGGCAACTAAAACCAACAAGTACCCTTGGGAAGGAGATATGCAAGCACCATGCCAAATTGGGAAGAGGAGAGGAAAAGAATTTGACATTGTGACAGGACAAATATTCTCTTCCTCATGGGAATATGTATCTCTAAGGCCCCTTCTAGCGGATGCTGGAGCTCAAAGAAGAGGCTGATCTTTGTTCTTGTACCTCAGAAGCACTGGGAACCCATAGACAAGCAAAAAAACCAGAGCACCAACTTTTCCCATCCCTTTCGTGACATCCCAGGAGAGTTCACATGAAACACCAAATCATTCTACTCACTCCAGGTGGTTTTCAAATATGTATCAGTAAATATTTAAGGTGTGTTTTCCTTTTTAGCAAATGCTTTTCTGTATGTCTTAAAGAAATGCCCATGAATGAAAGAACAAGGGAGGAAACGAAGAGTCAGAGAAGTGTGTGATTATTCTCCTGTACCTCACTTACCAAATCATTTAAAGTCTTGAACTGTGAAACCATTCTTCGGCACATTAAAACACATTAAATCAAAGCTCAGTTCCATACTTTTTTAGGTGCCCAGTGGTGCCCCTTTGGATGTCTCAGCCCACCAATGCTGGCAGCTGGCACCCATCACCCCAGGTTCTCCCACCACCTCCGGCTTGCCCCCTGTGCCACCTTTCACTGCTGTCCCCTGGTTGGTGCTAAAGAGCAGGCAGCCTTCATGAGAAAGGCCAGACAAACAGAAGAGGGGCTTCTCAGCTTTAACTCTCTGGGAGGCACACTGTCCCCACAGCACACTCGCCTCTGGACATCTGTCCCCACCCAGCCATCCACCAGTCCATGAATCCCACTATGCAGCTCTTGTGTGGCAGCAGGCTGACTCCACTGCCATGGCAGTTTGTAGTATATACATTTTTCTACCTCCCTCTCAGAAAGCCTCCACAAAATGACCATGTAGCACCTGGCTGCTACAGAGAGGAAAAGTGAGTGGTAAACCTTCATTATGCCGTGCTCACTCAGAAGCACCCTTTGACAGAGGACTGATGGGCTCTGGTTTTCTAAGTCTGAATTTGGAAGGGGCTAAGGGTATGCAGTGGAAGGAAACAAATGTCTAAATGTGGGAAAGGCAAATGAACTCTAAGACACCATGCTGTCAGGAATGTAATCAGGACTGGCTTGGCTAGATCACCACTGTTGCAGCAATGCCTAGGGACTGGTCCTGGGCTGAGCCAGCCCAGGCTCCTCCACACTGTGCAAACACAGAATGAAGTCCATCCTTATGCAAAGAATTTAGCACAGGATACACCAGCAGCAGAGAGCCACCAAAGCCACTCACCTCCAACCACAGTCAGTACAATGAGTCCTTCAGGTTAAGGGAAAAAACAAAACTGTAAAAGCCTGTTGGGATCACTGGAAAAGGCCCAGAGTCACTCCTACATGACATCTGTAAGAAAAAATAGGTTATATTGCATTGGCCTCTGAGGATAAGTCCTCATAATAAAGCCTGGGCCTGCTTAACTTAGCAGGCATTAATACTGACAAGAGTTCAAGGTTCAACAGTCAAGCTAATTTGTTCAACATTACCCTGCTGTTGCTTATCTGGGATAATCTTTCCTGCTGGAGGAGGGTAGCTGCAGGCTAATGGATTTGGTCCCCCTTTGCATGAACTAGTTTTATCTTTCAGCCAGTGCTCCTGCTCTGTTATAGCACTTCTGTTTAAAAGTGACCAGAAAGAGGAAAAGAATACCTAGAGGTGTCATTTTTCTTTCTATTTCACCATGTGCCAAATAGACAAAGAAGGATTATTCATTACTATCTTTACAGTTTCAGTGGCAGCACTAGAGGGCTGATAACATGAGGAAGTGAAAGAAAGGATTTAGGAACAAATCCATTTTGAAAAGCCTCTGTGAAACTTGTTTATGATAACCCTGACTTTAATTTATTTTCCCAATACACACTTGGGAGAAAAAGTTGTGTAGGAGATATGCCTGACTCTTATCAGGAGCTGAGAAAACTATTACTCATCGATTCACTTGTGAAATTCCCCAGCAAAAAACAACTGCCTGAAACCTTGCAAAAACACAGAATGGGCAATACTAGAAGGAATCTGAAAATAACTCTTCTCTTCACAAAAACTTCAATGAAGGCAGAATAAATTGTGAGACCAGAGCACTTTAGCAGGGAAGCATCAATGGAATGAGGCAGGGGAAGGGCTGAGAGAGCATGTGTTCACTGAAGCATATGGTTACCAATTTGCTGGACATATGCTGTATTTCCCACAGGGCACGGGAGGACTTTTGGATTAAAGGGTGTAAATCATTGGTTATCACCATAGAATTAAGTTCTATTCTAAATGTACAGAGGCTAAATATATACCTTTTTCTCCCCAGAGATTTCTTTCCCTAGTCACAGCTAAAGAAATGTACCAATCACACTGTGCAGTGCTTTTAAGAAAGAAAATTAAAATAGCAGTTCACACAGAATTTCTTCCCTTTATTATAATACTTTTGGGGGGCCAAGAGGGGCAGAAAAGGGCAGAGAGAAGTAGAAAGATGGAAAAATTTCTTGGGACATTTTATCCCATAATTTCCAGAGGAAGCCATTGATCACAGATGTGCTTTTACACCACAGCAGCACCTAATTATTTTTCAGGACTGTTGCAATACATGTTGAGGAATTTCTGAATAATAGAACCATATGGTAACATTGTCAGAAGGAGAAAAAAAGAACCCAGTAGGCTGGGGGGAGGGAGAAGGCATTAAAATGTGCTGGCTGTAAATAGAAAACAATTTGTCAAACAAAGAATGAGGAAAAAGCAGGCATGTGAATTGTTGAAGATAAAAATTTTCTTCACATTCTCTGGAGAAGATTCCAAGAGCCTTATTCTTTGTTGTTCCCAGAACATCTGTCCTGTGAGACTGGGTACAGAGCTGTCACAAAACTTTTGGAGGACTGCAGAGGAGCTTGGACAGTAGCTGAACAGCAAGCCAGGAGATCTCGACATAACATGTAGTTCTGGATGTGCCATAAGTTATGTGAGGACAGGTGTTCCTCTGAAAGCTTCTCCTGATGTCCTGAAAGGTGTTGAAAGAGCTACAGAGGTACAAGAGGCTTTGCCATGGAACGTTTTGCTTGGGACCACCTCCAGCTTCACAACCATACAAACACAGACTTGAAGCATCACACTCTTTCCCAAAGTTAAGTCAGGAACCACTAAGGGTTTGGCTCTCACGGGCACACAGAAAGAGCTCCTTATAGGCCCAAGAATACCCTCTTTTTCACAGGGCACCTCAGAGGGAAGTAGATATCTGAGTAAGGGATCACACGAGGAGCGGGTAGTCTGGTATGTCAATTTTGGTGCCAATTCCATTTTACACACACTGTAGTTATAGTTCACCCAGTGCCCTGGACCTTCTTATGCTCAGCACTTGCAGATGGACTGTGAGATACCCTAAAATCCCAAACCAGTATGCAAAATCCTCAAAATCCTCCTAGTCAAAATGGTCATTTAGAAAGAAGAGAGCTGCCTGAGGAATACCCATGCCCAGTAACTGGTAGGAGCATGCAGGAGCATTACAACTGATCTCCTTTCCCCTGACTTAATCTACAGCCTCCTGCAGTGTGGGCAGGTCAGAGCTCACCTTCAAACACAGCCGGGGCTCTCATCTGCCTCACCAGATGGACAAGAACACCCAGGCCAACAGTGTGTGTGCACTGGCACAAGGACTCCTGACCAAAGCTTTCTAGCATCTGGAGCTGGGGTAAGTCTCCAGGATAAACCTACAAGACAGCCCTGAACACAGAAGGGATGTGCACACATGTGGGAGAAGGCTTTTTCCAGCACACAGCTTGAGGTGGAGAGACTCCACATGCTGCCCACGGGTGTCTCTCAGCGCAGGAAACCCTTCCAGCTGAAATCAAGGCATCACAAGGTGCCTGGGGCTGTGCACAGTAGTGGAAGGAGCCTCTCCTGAACAAAAGGATGCCACTGCAGTGATCACAATGTCCCCACCGTGAGGCAGGGGGAGCAGTAATTGTGCAAAGTGCTTTTCATTCATTAACATCCACTGAAGCTGTGTTCTTGAGTAAACCTCTCAAAAAAACTTCAGGGCCACTTCTTTCTTGTCCTCAGTAAGCTGCAGTTTCCTTTCTCATCCTGGAGAGTACATTTAATCATCCTGCAAGGGACCAACAACTTTAACTGGGCCAATGAACTAATTTTATGTCTTCATTCCTGACTTCACATTCACTTCAAATACATTTTAATAATGAGAAATAGAAATGCTATCAATTTTGGAATCACATTTTTCTGAGGGCCCCAGAAATCTTCACTGCAGCTATATTCTTTTGCATATATAAATAACTAAAGTCACAAATGATAATTGTAAATTATCTGTCTAATGTGCAAAAAGCATCAGGTAGCCAGATCTCCTGAGGGCTTTCACTGCAACCACAGCTGATTGCAGGAATAAAATTGGAAACTGCTTCCCACGCACAGGCCCAGAACGTCACTGAAGGATTGTAAAGGGGCAGGAGATATGAAGACTTATGTTCTTCCCCTCAGAAAACCCCAAGAACCTGAAGGAGAGCCAAGAGAAGTAACTACCTGGCCTTTGACAAACCAAAAATGACTACCAGTGTATTCAAAATAACTATAGATGATATTAGGATGTGTGGCCATCATGCTTGCTTAAAAAAGAGTTTCAAAGAAATAAGAATAAACTCTTCACTTTTTTTTTTTTTTTAACAATAGAGGAGTTTGTCTGGGCACAAAATCTCAACTCTCTACAGGGTGGTTTATTCTGCTAAGACTCCGTTTACTGCTGATAAATAAAGGAATGTAATGCTTTATATTGACCTGACATTAATTTTGGCCCACATAAACCCTTCTGGGCTGCCTCAGGTGCTGGCTAAGGAAGGTAGTGACCGTGTGTTAGTCAGGTCTAGACTCAACAGTTTCTCCTGACTACCACTCTACCAAACACTTTCCAATTTGACATTCTTGTTGCTTTTGCTTAATCTCTCTGTCCCTTCTGGCTTTTTTAAACCCTTATAATTTTCTAGATTTCTCTTTTGCACAATATGAATTTTGAATTATTTTCTTTTCAAAGTCAAAAGCCTGATAAAGCCTAAACTCAATATTAATTCTGCCTACATTTTAAATCCTCTAAAATCAATTTGTACTGTATTTGTCAATGGTGGCTGTCACAAAATCTCTCATATCTTGCCATAGCCAGCTTTTAAGCATTTTATTAACCTTTTTTGCTCCTGGTAGAAGAAGAATATTTTAAAGTTTCAGCTTGGCACTAGAAGACCCTGGCACACTGCTCTGGGGTCAAGGCATTGCACAGGAAATATGTTCCCTATACACATTCCTAGATGACAGAGTGGAAGTTGCATGTGACAGACAAAACTGTTTTCTTAGTGATTCATACAAGATTTGCATGCACAACAGACACCCAACAAAACAATAATTACATGTCTAAATCCTTAACAAACTACACTGCTGGGAAAGACTTCACAGATGCACTTATCAGAAAAAGCTTCAAGTGATAGTTTCTTCTGCTGCTGTGCTTGTACCTCTGAACACAAACACTGCTTTCATGCTAAGGGCAGAGTTTCAGTTTCCAAGTCTTGTGTCACCACTACTTAACACTTATTATTTTACTAGTGAATCACAGCAAGTGCCAACAAAGAGGGTATTTCTGTAGATGTCCATAGGAACAAGACCCAGAGCATCTTATAAAAGAAATTAGATACAAGAAAAAAGGCTTGTTGCTCCAGACACAATGGGGCAAAAACCCAACAATGTAGGCTGCAGGTGAAAAAATTCCTTGTGTACTGTTTTACTTATGCTTGCAGAGATATCCTGTTCTCTGAATAGCCAATACATACAAAATTGCTGCAAACATAGCACCTTAGATAAATCCTTGTTGGACAGTAGTCAGTCAGGGGAAGCTTTCTTAATGATGACATGAATTTGTAAGCACACATTTCTTAAAATCATGAAGGTGAGAAGTGAATTCAATAATTCAGCCTGTGATCTACTATTAGCTGTCCTTGGCCTACACCTGCTATCAAAATCTGGGCAATAATAGGCTCCGTGGGGCTAAGGTTGGAGGCTTGTACACACTCTGAGGATGCCACTCTTGGAGCGTAATCACACCTGTGCCCAGTCTTGTCCTGCTCCTTTTGTGAGCCAGGAAGAAAATTTGAGGCTCAACTCTTAAAAATGGCCACCTAGAGGATGGATGTACTTTCAAACTATGCTGTAAAAGGAGTGAGCAGTGGGTATGCAGCAACAGATTCACATTTCTAGCTTGTCAGCATCTCTGAGCATCCTTTCACTGTTTCTTTTTTGCACCCTGACAGAGATTAACACAGCATGAAGCAAGGTAACATGATTGAAGAGCTTGAGAGATAGTAAACCAAACAGATTGCAATGAAATTTGCATCATTCTAACTGCTTTCTTTTCCTTTTCTTGAGAAGAGTGCAGGTAGGGAGAAATGTGGTACTTAAAACCAGAAAAGGCCTTAAAAGCAACTAATGGGAATCCTTTGGTGCAGTAACTTGAAAGCTTGCCTTTACTTAAGAAAGTTCACAGCAATGCCAGTAAGCAGGGAGGAGAACAGAGAGGACCTCAATGCTAACCAGGACATTCCCTGTGCTGAGTGTGGCTCTGCCACGGTTCAGTGGAGAAATCCCCAGATGACTCAAGGAGACAAATAACATGTATTCATTACAACCTTAATTTTCTGCTCCTTATCCCAAATCTGACCACTCTCTGTTTATGATCTAATTCTGGTTTAAGTTACTTCAGTTTTCTTACTAGACCTTTTGCTGAGAAACTCCCAATTCCTTCAACTTTAGTATCATAATGACACCGACTTCCTGAAAGAAAGAAACCAATGAGAGACAGAAAGGATAGAACGAAGAAATAAAATAAAAACAACTTGCTTAGAAGTACTGCCAAGATGTACTTCAAAACTACACAACTGTTCTTAAACCCTTGCACCAAAATCTAGTTATGATTAGCCAAAACAAAGCTTATATAGCATTATTAATGACAATAACAGGTAAAACGAGAATCAAGTTTCCATTGATTCCACAGTACTGCAGCTCCATTACAAGGGTGTCTTATTAAAGAAACCTTAGGCATCTATTTAAAATTATTTTTTCCACAGAAATACTCTTATGGGATGTCCATAAAATTATAAATAATTAACACAATATGACATTACTGCTTCTTTGTTTTCACCAAAAAAGGCCTTACAATGTCTGTTGACACATGGAAAATATCAGATTTTGAAAGAAGCACACCTTCTCATTTTTGTCTCTTTATGAAGCAATTTTCTAACTTAAGCTAACTTAACATCTTTCTATTTCTTACTTTTTAGTGGATTAAAATTTTTAATTCCTGACTGGACATGCCTTTTTTTAAAGTTTCATTTCAACCTACTTTAACACCCCTGATATTTCCAGCTCTTTCCACAGAGTAAAAAAATATCTTTTTTTTGGTTATTCAGAACATCTTTTGGTGCTCATATTGTTCACCCACCTCTTTCAGCATTGACTCATCTCTGTGATGTCCACTATTATCTCTTCTGTCATTTCTAATACATGCCTTACGGTATTATGACACATTTTCCCTTCTACACTGATGGACAGATATGGCTCAAAAGAGAGAAGTTATGGGGAAAAAAAAAGGACTTTCCTACTGATTTCATGTCAGCTGGTTACTCCACAATGACACATCTTCCATTAGAAACCCCATCAGCACAGGAGGAAACCTCTATTCCCCCAAAATAACAGCCTTTCTTGAGGTGGATGTCGTTAATCACCATGTGTTAATTCACTACATTCCCACTCAGTGCTGTTCCATGCGCATTTTTGCACTTGTGTAACTAGAGGTTAAAGATGAGCCATTTCCCTAGGAAATGTCTATCAAACATAAGTTTTAAAAAAGGTGCTTATATGTCAGGAATACATCCTACTGATATAGGGACCTCTATTCTCATTTAACTGCGTCAGTTAGCAGACATGCTCATGCCATGCAGACATACCCTCATTCGTAGTCACATCAGCACAGACCAGGCACAAAGGCATGCACAGACCATTTCTGGCCCAGGAGACCCCTGTGACAGTCACCAAGGGTGGCTTAAACCCCTCAGGGATGGGGAATTTAAGCACAACAAATCAAAGCACAACAAGTAGCTACACTGACATGTTTAACAGAACCTATTATGTCCATCACTGTCCTTGGTAGTTTCACGGGTTTTGGCAGAAATCATCTTAATGCCCATACTTGTGTGGGTTACCACAAGCCAGACGAAGCCAATCAGCTCTACTTTAAGGAACAGGAATGCATTAACACAGAAGGTTTCTTCACATGAAAAAGATGAGTAGATAACAGGTGGTACTTAACAGCCCAAATGAGTAGTGAGAGAGTAGGATGTGATAAAAAGGCGTTATTTAGGGAGACAGAAAAGAGACAAATCAAATCATTGGCAACAGCAATCTGAGGACAGATAGCCTCCCCAGGAAATAGCAACAGGAAAACAGCATTTTATGTTGTCACCTCCTGTTGTCCTGCAATCACCTTATGGCCTCATCTCACTGCCATCAGCAGTGGCCCATGCAGCTATTAGCACTGCTCCCAGCTCAGCACTCTGCTCCCTGATTTCCTGCTTCAGTGCAACAAGTACTTCATGCTCTGATCACAACTCCTGTGTTGTTCCCACCAACAAACACTTCTGATGGAGAGGTCTCCACAGTTCTCCTGGAAATCCCATCTGTGAAAGATATGCTGAGTATTATACCCACAGGTATAATATTAGAATAATTCCTGATAAAAAACAAGTGAATCATGGTGACCTACAAAGAAGGTTAGAGGTCATCACCCTCACTTTTTACAACACTGAGTAGGTAACTTACTGCACGTTAACATCATACGTGGCTCTGCCTGTGAACTACAGCAGTAGCAGGCTCCCAAAACTACGAACAACAATGGCCAGAAAAATCAGCACCATCTAGTCCACTCTCATGTAGGCTGCAGAGCCCTGTGAGATCAGGTCTGTGATGGGGGAAGCTTCTGACCTCCTGTCTCACATAGACCGTGGTCAGTGAGCTGACCCACAGCTGCGTGGCATGCTCTCCTCAGCCTGAGCTGAGGTTTCAGCCACACGTTTGTGTTTTGCTCCAAGACTTGGGAACTGCTTGCTGTTTTGGAAATTTGAGGACAAGGAAAACAGCAGACTCTGCAGACTGGTCAGCAATACTGATTCACACACCCAGACAACTGGACTGATCCAAGACAGACCATGTTTGGGAAGGGGAGAGCTGCAGGGAATCAGCTTTGCTCAGCAGCAGGTGATGTAATGTCTCTGGAAAGCAAGATGGGCAGAGAGCTCGGAAGCATCATCTCTCCATCACAAGAACTGGGGATGGGGAATATTCACACAAACGTGAGAAAAAGCAGAACAGAGAGAGGAAGGAACAAGCAGACGGGGAGGAGGAGGTGCTGAAAACCGGCAGGGGAACAGCTCTTTCTGGGAGAGAGTAGAAAGGATTTTGCAATGAGGAAAGCTGTCGCCAGTTATTTTTGTACAGATTTAAAAGTTCACCGAACCCAGCTCTGGAAGTTGCATGTTGTGTTTTTGGCTGGCAATATCAACATACCATATGGAGAAACCTCAGCGTGAGCTTTACAATATTGTTTGGATTTGATATTGACGTATTTTCATTATTGAACCTGCCTTGAACTGTATGTTCTTTTCTTTTGATGTACTACAGATGAAACAAACACATTAAACAAAGAAGCAAAACCTAAAAACAAGAAAAGAAATGTACAGGGAAATACCTATACCTGTATTTTGAATTAGACTCAAAATTAATTATCTCCAGTATCCTGTCTTTAACAGCATCTACCAGACATGGTGGATTCTAGACAAGAGGAAGAGGCAAGAAACACTATACTACTGTAGATACCATAGATGCTGTTTCTCCATCTGTCTAGAGATATTGGAGTGCTTCCCTATTTTAGGGATTTGCTGAACTAGTGGTGTAAAGGAAGGGAACAATCTAAAGATATTCCTTACATTTACTAGTGTAATAAGAAATGGGCAAATGAAGGCAAACTCTCACCTTCCATGCTCCAAGAAGATAACTAGCAGAAAATAATCAGGAAGAAAAAGTTGCAATGGATGAAAGCATAGAGGCTGAAGGGACTGCAACCTACAGGGTACTGCAGAACCAGAGATTCCAGAAACATGGGAGCTGCATGCTCTGCCTAGTTTCCCTCACTGTAAAGATATTCCACTGCTGAAATTGTGCTTTCTGTACTTTGAAAAATCCAGGGCTTTTGTCACTCCTGACTACTGATCACAGCTGCTGAAGGCAAGATGGACAGTTAATTAAATGCCATGCAGCTGCCCTGGTCACAAGACTTGGCATTGAAGCCTGGGGACCCCCTAAGGTGAGGAGAAGGACCATGGCCTTTAAGGGCAGCCCAGCTAATTCCTGAATGGAGCTGCTGAGAAAGAGCAGGAAAAGTCAGAGGGTGGGCTGCAAGTCTCCACCCACGAGAATCACTGTGGAGAGGGGAGGATGGCTTACTTTGCACACCTGGAATCCTGTAAAGATATCAATTAATTACATGGACCTAGGGTATGTGGAATAGGAGGACAACAAGAAGTGTCCTCTGAGCTGCACAGAGGAATACAAGGGAATTCTAAGGGAGGCTGTCTTCCTGAGGCCAAACCCAGCATGTGGATGCCTAAAACCTGCTTATGACTTTGTTTGTTTGTTTGTTTGATTTTGGGGTTTTTTGTTGTTGTTTAGTTCTTCAAGTATTAAGATTGTGAACTTTTTAGAACATGAGCGCTGCTGACTACATTGCTGTTGTGCTTAACACCTTGTGTCTGCGTGCTGGATAGGGCTGTTTATTGCTACTGTAATGAGAAACCCAACAGTATCCAGCAAACATCCTGGGCTAGACTTGAACCCAAGGGCTGTGCAGTGCAAGATTTTGCATTTTCCAAGTCTCTCTTCCATGAGTCACAGGCCCTGGCTAATATTTTTTGCTGCAATACACACATGTTAATAAAACTGTAACTTCCTTTGCTAATTACCATCACCACCATGAAAGGAAGCAGTAGTAAAAAGCTTTCCCACACATCTGTTCCTCCTCCTTACAGCCCATACTGCTCCAAACCATGTATTTGCATTTTCAGAGACTACTTGCCTGAAATGTAAATGAAGACATATAACTCATCTGTTGACAGTAACACATCACAGTAATTTCAGTGAATTTAATGACAATTTCATTGCTAACATGGCTATTTTTGATATGAAGTTAAAACAGAGGAAAGATGATGGTGAGATGGCCAGAAAACCTGCATTGGGTAAAAAAGAAACACTGCAGAATTCTTTGCTATACAAAAGATACATAAATATAAGAAAAGCTACACTGTAGAGAATCTCTCTTTTCCCTTCCTGGAACTCCAGATGAGTTCCAGCTATGTGTCTGCAGCATTGTGTGATACCAATCTGTAGCCAGTGTGGGTTGTACTGGGCAAGAACCCTGCTAGACATGATCCTGCTCCAAAACCTCTCTTGAGCATCTCTCTGATGGAGACTTCTCTACTCCCTTCCCTTGGCATATGTGTCTGACTTGTAGCTGTTTTTTCAGGCTACAGAGTATATCCATCTTCCAGGTAGCTGCAGGAGCCAGGCAACACAACTTCAAATTGCTGCTTGATTCAACTCATGGGAGTATCTATTACTGGTCATGACCTCTGGTTTGTATTTATTAAAATCTGGTGGTGTGGGTTGCTCAGCACTCTGCTGCAGAACCAGAGACACAAGAATCTTTCTCACTGGTCTCCTGTCACCACAACTTGCAGAAAACATTGTGATCGAAAAGACTTAAAAAGAAACACAGATAGCAAAGGGAGTTTTCCCACTGGGGTTAGAACCAAAGGCTCCCTGCAGAAACAGTTCGCTCATTACACCAAGCACTGGCAGAGAAACTCTAGAAACCACTGGCCAATGTAGAACCAGGTCTCTGATCTCCCTGTAATATTCAGTGGCTGAAAAAGCTGCATTGGATTAGATATTTTCCTGCACAAGTGGAAAAAACAGAGGGAAAAGGCATAGAATTATTTTTAATCTGCACTGAAGGTCACAATTAAAACTGAAGCTACACCTTGGTGGGGGGAACAAGAGAAAAACCTGTCCTTGATAATATCACTGATATTATTTACCTAAATAAGTTGATGGGACTGATATCCCACTGGCCTACCTACTTGCTACTCAGTTCCTGACACTCTACTAGAGCTTTCAAGACATTTTTCCATCTCTGCTTGTGCTGAAGTGAAGTTGGAATAGTGGGAAAAGAGAAAAAAACCTCAGCACTTCCACTCTGCCCTTATTTCTGCTTATAAGATCATTGGTGCAACAGTAACCCTGCTCTGTCACCTCATAATCTTTAAGGTATTTATTACCGCAAGCACTGCTGAGGTAGCAAGCAGTCATATCATCCCCACCACGGGGCAGACTGAACCTTTGAAGGATCAGGTAATTTTCCTCAAGACTCAAAACAACTTAGGCCTGGCAAACCAAAGCACAGAGCTATGCCACCTTGCAACTGGCTCAGCTGAACTCTGTGTTTCTCTTTTCTCCTATGCTGTCAGAACAGCCATCAGTTAACTTCCAGTTTTAAAAGACATTAAAAGAAATAATTATTTGAACAAAGAACAATTTTTATCTATCTGAAATCACAGCTGAGCACATTAAAAGTCATTCTATAACCCATTTTCTCATTGAATTTTACAAAATGATTGGCTAAAGTTCTCAAAAATGGGCCATAGTCCAAGTCCTATTAACAGATTACTGCTGTTAGCAAAATTCTTTCATGTCATCACATGAGGGAGATTATAAAGCACTGATGAAATTATGTAGATTAATAGGATACAGCAAACATTACTTAACTACTCTGATCCCATTGCAGTAGCTCAGTTGTTTTTTACAACGATCTTTCTCAAACAAAGACAGCTGGACAACATTGTTGATACTGAGCACATGTGCATAATTGTCAATTAACTTCAGACACTAAATGTATATGTAAAGTAGTATTTTTGGGAAATGGCTATGATGAACCACAAAGAGTTTCAGTATAAAATAAACAGCAATCTGACAGGACAGAAAAGTCTGACCCATATCAGAAAGGTACAATTTCATGTATTTCCTTTTCAGGAACAAGGGAAGATAAGTAAAGCAAACAAATAGAAAAATTCTACCAACAGCCTGGAGTTGTCCCATTTGTAAGGCAGATGAGTATTAAGAGAGTAAAGCAGCCTTGCAAAACTGACTTCATAATTTTTAGGTTGGTGGATTTCAGTTATATTTTTGAATTCTTTTTCCCATCTATGACCTTCTCGTGAGAAATAAAATACTAATCTTCCGGAGAAACAGCCAGGTCAACCCTCCTGCACTTTTCCAAACCCACTCAACACATGGAAGGATGGTTCCATGGTTAAGTCAACTCAGAGTCAGATTCTGTTCCCAGCGTTCCCTGTGGCCGTGGGTGGCTAAAAGCTATAAATCATGCCTCTGATAAAAGAGAGGCTGGAGAGGAATTCCATTCATTAGTGCATGCAAATATGCTGGAAATGAGAGCATTAGCATATGACAAAGTCTCCCTGTGCAAACTGTCTGCATGTTTTGGAGGTGTAATTACCACCGCATTAATCAGGTATGTTGTTGCAAAGGCAGTCAGTGTGTGCAATAGGATACAATTGAATTATTTGCCACAAAGTTTTCTAAAGAATTTTACTTTAAAAAAAAAAAAAAAGTTACTCATGTGAAAAGAGTACCAAATGGAGGAACCAGCATAGCAGACAAGTCATCACTACCTATAGCCTGCAAGGTCCATTACAAACACAGGAGGCCTGAGGCTGTGAAGCATAGATTGCTTCAGCTCTATTTTTAGCTGTATTGCCTACAGGCATTTCAGCTTCCCATCTCTCACCTATTTACCTATTTATATTATGCCCCGAAAACAAAGCCCCAAAAGAATATTTGAGCTGGTGGCAAGCTCTGATTATCTACCAAGCTGAAGTTGAAAAAAAATCAGAAATTCTCCTATAACAAATAAATTGAGATGGACTAAGCCTCAAGCTGAGCCAGCAGCTGACAGAGACAGAAAGCTCTCCTTTCATTGTCTCTATTTCTGCAGCATGTCTCTGAAGATACAGCTCTGCTCCAGTCCCCCCCAGAGTTCATTAGGCAGACAGTGCATGATGCAACACATGTAGGTGTGTGTGTGAAGCAAACTTCATCATTTCACAAAGCATTTTGCAAATGCTTTTCTAAGCACATGTGGTATAGTTTGCTTCAGCTGTTTAAACCTTTGCCCTCAGGGCTCTGCTCACCAGAATACTCCAAGATACACAAAAAAATATTAATTATAGCTTCATAAATATCTCTGTAAAGAAAGTCATGTGAATTCTGTGCGAGCAAAAGGAGCCAAAACTCTCTGACATCTCTATGAGCTCAATTCTTTGGTTTACTTACAAAGCAGTCCAAGAGCAAGACCAATTTTACTTCTACTCAATACGCATCAACCTGATGAACTTTCCAGGAAAGACAGGAAAGAATGCACCCATTCATTCAATTCTGTCCTAAAACTACCAGCTAATGTAATATAGCTCAGAAGGGAGAAGAAAAAGAAAAACTCTATATGAGGCAGCCCCCTGCTTGTAATTGGAGTGATAAAGGCCACTGAATTATTTTAGATGATCTGTATAAGAACAAACACAAGCAAACAAAAGAACAAACAAACAAACAGCCAAACAAAAAAATCCACCCCAAAACCAGGAGGCATTCAACCCCAAGCTTTCTAACAGAAAAAGGATAAACTCCTACCTGCCCTACCCTTAGATGATTCTTTCAAGAAGGGAGATGAATAACAGCACCAAAAAAACCTTTCAGTGGTGCTAGAACCATATGACCACTTCCATTATAGCAGTGCTTCAGCTTCCAGAAACATTAAAAGAGGAGTGACATTTATAACCCTTTTGAAAAGAGAAATAAAGAAAAGCAATGAAGAGACCAGTTGTTTTCCCTGCCTTCCTTCCTCTCTTGCCTCTCCATAACTCATATACCCTCCAGGAAGAAAGATTTGACTCTTCTTTTACTTTTCAGAACAGTTGCTCTGTCTCTAACAAATGAGGTACCCAGAAGAGGAAGTTTTGGAGTGATTGAGTTGCTGAAAGACATAGCTGACCTCAGGGCATCACCTCCCCTCTACTGGAGAAACCCAACCCTTCCTAAATGCCAAAGTTGAGACATTTCCTCACAGCAATTCAGGGAAATCTTTGTGAGAGGTATGTTGCTAATACTTGTCGTTGCTCAAATCCCACTCTCTCTTTCATTTAAGGAATGCAGGGACAATCTAGACACTGCTGTTTTGACCATTACTGAAAACTGCTGTGAGCCTTACCCCAAGGAGCTATGATTTTATGTAGAAATTTTAAAGCTGTTTCTAAACAAGCAGTGTCTTCTGACTGCTTTAGAAATGTGTCATTTTTTAGTTAAGCAGTGCTAGGTTTCCGCTAGACAAAGAGAATCAATAATTTCAGATCAGAAAAAGATCTGCTGCATTTCAAAGCAGATTAATAAAAAAAGCTTTTGTGTCAAGTGTTGCAATGAGTGGGGAGAGTCCCACCATTCTGCCAAGAAAGAGTTTCATAGTTAATAGAAAGAGTAATACTGATAGCAGGCTATCTGCATCATTGTTGCCCATCAGCAGTAGTGCAAACTGAGAGCTACAGTCAGGGCAAGCAGAGGGACATTGTGTCCATTAAGGGTGGCAGATGGTATTCAAAATTTCAGCAAAATGCTGCAAACATTCTTTAAGAACCTCAGTTCAAATGGCAAATACAAAACACTACAGCTATTGCACATTCCTCAAGTAATTTCCAAAGCACTGGCCTCAGCAAAGACCAGGGGACCAAAAGCTGCCAATGAATGAGCAGATGGGTCTCTGAATGATGCCCCATACTCAGTGTCAAAGGTGGCATAGGGTCCTCAGCAATGTTTGTCAGAAATGTTGTCCAGCAGACTAAATGACAAAGGGGAATATTTTAATTATTATTGACAGCAACCCAATTTTTAAGAGCTCCTAAATGTCTTGAAATTGTACCCAAATGCCTATAGATTGTCCAGAGAAGTCACTCTTAAATGCTTCATCTTGAAGCTCCCAACCATAAACCTGCCTCCACTATCCCTGCATGCACATGGGCAACTTGGACAGTATTGCATCAAGTCATTGAACTCAATATCCAGCTCCTGTTAGAGACACTTTGAAGTGGCAAATTTCTGCAAGTAGATCTTCATTCTGCTACAAACTGGCAGCAATTCAGAAACAGGATCTGATCCCTGTGTCCTGTTTCCAGCAGATGTGTGAAAAAGGTAGCTTGAGAGAGTCAAGCAGTGGTAATCTTTGGATCAAGCATGTACTGCCATAACGTACCATGAAATTATCATCTAGCAATGACTTAATCTGTGATCTGAGAAGAAACCCCCTGCCCAGGAGGGGAGAGCAAACTGTCCAATCAAAGGCTGTCACTCACAAACCAAGTGTAATTAGCCAGAGACATATTGCTACTGTTAATAACTATAATGAATTCCAAGCAGACACCTTCCCTGGCAGGCTGCTGTTTGGGCTTGAAAAAATGTTTCAGAATAAATAAAACAAAACTAGAAGCCATCACATTAGTCGCTGATTTTTCACCTCCTACTCAAGCACTCCACAGAGATCCACTCCGGGCTCTCAAAAGCAAGCAATTACTCTCAATCAGAGATATCTGGCATGGAGGGAGTGACTTAGTACATTCCTACGGGTGGGTGGGTATTTTTATACCAATTCAGATAATGGAACTGGCTTGCTGAGTGGGAGAGAACTACTCATTTCCAAGACTACCTCCCAGCCCCCCTTCCACTCCATTTCTTGATTTTTAACATACTCCCACTGCTTTATGACTGGTGCATTACACATAACCAGCTCCTGAGGTGACTGCTGCTGGGTAATAGGAGAGAATTGTTCGCATTCCAATGTTGGAAGAGCTAATTTCCTTTCTCTTCTCTTCTCATCTCTTCTCTTCCCAAACCTTCCCTTCCTTTTTTGTACTGTATATAACAACCTATAAAATGTATGTTACACTGCACTGCAGCAAACTCACATTTTTCACCCCACCTGCCCTCAAAGCACATGATTTAGAAAACTGAGAATGTCAGGAACAAAGAAATCACAGGGTGCCATGCTGCAGAAGGAGCTGGCCACAGCTTGTGCCTAGTTAGGCACAGCTGGTCTCAGAAGGTACCAGACTGGGGACCAGTTATCTCAGCCAAAACCAGGATGGCAAAGGAACTGATGTCTGATTTCAGGATGACATTTCTCACCTCTATGGCCAGGGCTTTGAGCCAATATCCTGGGCTGATGTACAAATGTCTGGGCATGTAGAAAATGCTCCCCATTTTGCCAAGCGAGCATTTGTATTTCTGGTCCCTTTCACTTGTTGTCAGAGGACAATGTGAGTCAAGAAAAAGCCTGCACAGGCAAGCCAGGACAGCCCCAGGCACATTTCAGGCATACTGCTGGTACAGGCAGGTAATTCCAAATGACAGCCAAGACCTAGGTCCCCCTTTCCACTTCTAGTTACCTGAAACTCATTACTCCTATCTGGAGCCCATTAAACTGTGTGAACAATGAGGCTGTATCTCTACAGATCTGCAAGAATTTGATGGTGTTTGTACACTGCTCTTCAGTTCTTTATAGCTTTTTACAAGGTCACTTTTTTGTTGATACATTCTTTTTGTAATTTTGTCAGTACATTTCAGGAAAAGAAACACAAGGGAAATGTTAATGTCATTCCCAAATAAGACACTCTCCTACTAAGCACAGTAGACCAGTTATGCCATGTTATCAGCTATGCCATGTTATTACTGCCAGCTTCTCAGCACAGAGGTGCTTTCCTAGAAGACAATTTACTAGATTTACTTTTGTTTAACCCAAAGGTTTGTCTTCCTTCTACTTTTGAGTACACATTCTCCAGAGCAGAACCAGAGAGGTATTTACCCCAGATTGTTGATGACAGAATTAGCTAAATCTCTTTCTAGCTTTATCTGTGCTAGACAGCTGCCAACTGTGGCCGTCTATGTAATCAAGGAGAGACATTTTCAGGAGCTCTACTGGCAGCACACTGCAGCAGGAGAGCCTGCAATGTAACAGGGCTGGGGTTTTCAGTACAGAGAACTTTTCTTGCAAAAAAGCACCTCCCTTGCCTGCAAAATGCTTCCTGATGTACACCAACTGCATTAAGAGCAAATAAATTAGAGTGGTACATCCAAATCTCAGCATTCACTACAGGGAAACCTTGTGAGCAAATTTTTCACCATGGGATACATAAATACATTATCACTAGAAGTAGACAGCTGGAAGTCAAACAGCAGCTCTAAACCCCTTTGAGATATGACAGTGGTACCTTACAAACGGGTATTGTTCAACACCTGTTATCATTTCTACCACTTTATTTTCTCCTCCATTATGAATCATGCTGGTTTCCCTGATATAATGCACACCCCAAGCAGGTAAGGTAGCTGGCCAAAGAAACCAAATAGCTCTGTATGATTCCACAATTAGTCATATGCCTGTTCTTATCATTTAAAACAGTTCAGAAGAAGGGATGTACCTTCCAATGAAAGTTTATTTAGATTAAGATAGATGAGATTTAAAGACAATAGCAATCTTTGAACAATTTAGTGTTATTAACTAGAATAAAGGCAGGACTGCTATGACATTTCTTCTTCAAAGATTTGCCTTGCAAATAAAAGAAGTTAAGCTAAAGGAGGTACCGTGTCTCCAGAATAATATATTATTATTAAATATGAAACCACTAAATAGAATATTGTGCAGATAAATTCTCAGAGTTTTTGAAAAACCACAACTCTTTACTATGAAGAGAGGATCAGTTATTTCTGAGGTAGCATGTCAAAACAAATATGCAAGAGCAGAAGAGGAGGGAAATATAATGGAGAAGGAAAAAAGCTTTTAAATTGGGTGACGCATAAGGAAACAAAAATCACTTTTCTCAACATAGCTGTGCTGAGTTTTTCAGTTATATAAATTTAGGCTTCAAATCCAGACTCACACCTGCATTAGTATCACAACAGAGTCACTCAGCTGACTGACACAGAGACAGAACTCTCCAACTGAAGAACTTACACCTTTGCCTATTCAAAACTGACACAGTCTTCCTTTTTTTTTTTTTTTAATGTTTTGCTTTTCTTAGAAATATTGAGAGTTTTAAAATGGCACAATGTAAGTGTTATAACACAAAAAATAAATTATCTTTTTGGATAAGAGCCAACCTGCAACTGAAAGTAAAAGTTACCTTCTGTGACAGCCTGGTTAATCTAAAGTTTAAAACCTATTTTACCACTTTGTGTAATTTCCCATGAGTAAAGTTGAAGCCTATCCCATGAACTGTGATCATGGGAAAAGCCGCTGCTAAAGTACTATGATGTTTGACAACTGAACACTGGTTTTCGTGTGAAAGATTTAGAAATAAACCCCATTGCACAAGTATTCCTGGAACTCTTGAAGGCTGAAAGTTAGTTAATTAGGTTAGTTTAGTTAGTTAGTTAGTTAGTTAGCTGTGAAAGGCTAATGAATATTGAATGCACTAACAAACCCGGTATTTTGTCACTCACTTCAAGTTCTGACCACAGTGGTTCTTACAATGATCTCGTATTATTATATATTTAAAATGAAGGGGATTTAAATGAAAATTGCAACCCAATTGTGTATCTCACCACTGATTAACCAGCAAGTTGTCTCTTAAGCCACTATTAATAAGCAAAGAGTAGCTCTTTGTCATCCTAGCAGATGAGAGCACTTTTCCATTAGAGAGTCACTTGCCCATAAATCAGAGCTTATCAGAAGCAGCATTGGATGTGCGTAAGCAGAGGGTAAGAGAGGAGCTGCTGGAGCGAGCAGCCGGCAGAGCGAGCACACCCAGAGCGCTGCACCGGACCAAATGTGCGCAGCACAGACGTTCAGCACAGCTAATGACATCTTTTCTTGCCAGCCTCTAAGATCCCATTAACTGGTGAATCATTCTGCCATCTGCAAAATGCAGGTCCTTCCTCCCCCATCCCCTCACTCAGGACAAGCAAAGGGAAAGCTTGAAAACAACTTTCAGCTCTCTTTATTTGTCCTTGTGAGCAGTTTCATAGTCTCCCTTGGTGGCGTAACAGATGATAGTTCCACTTCTCTCTGAATGGACTTTATTACAGAGCAATGGAACATGCAGAGACCAACAAGTTTCCAAGCTGTATATACAGCAGCATTCAAAATGTCAACCACAACTGACACCTTTGATGGCGGCTGCACAGACAAATAGATTGTTTTGTGTTTAAGGAATACAAAATATTACAAGTTGGGAGACTAAATGATAAAATAGAATCTAGCTACCAGCTAAGCCCCCAGTCACCAGTTTCTGGAGACCCCAGGAATCTCCTGGCAGGTCAGACACAAAGGCTTTACTTGGTGTTTTGGTGCTCAGATGTCATAGAAGAACCCAGACAGAACTCAAAGAAGGAACTCACATCACCTGCCTATCTTGAGCTGCTGGTCAATAACCACATGCCAGGAACTGCTTCGCCTCCTCATTCCAAGGAGGCCAGTTAGTCACTCATTGGGATGGCCAGACCAAGGACTGTTACAGTAGAGAGTTCCTGATTCAAAAGTTACTGTGGTTGTGGTTCCCCCAAAATTTCCTTTGTAGCAGTCCAGTTCCCATATAATTCCCACTATAGCTGGCATGGCTATTTGGACACCCACACTGGCAACCAGACTGGATGTATTGGATGGTTTTTGCTTCCAGATGTAAAAAAAAAAGGCTTTTTTTGCTGTGCTAGTATCATTGGGAACCTGGCATGAAAGCTGGTCATCATGACTTCAGTGACTTTGCTGTAAAAAGCAAAACCACAGACAAATAATCTGTTGTGTCTAGGAAGTTGTTTGATGATTTTATTTTTTTTAAGGTAATTTTCAAAATATTGAAAGCTGCAATTCAAACTGCATTACACAGTATCTCCTCCCTCCTCCACAATTTTTTCTTTTTAACACTCATCTGGCTTTCAGATCTGAAAAAGAGTACCAATAATGGTACTTGAAATCAGATTAGGGGAAAAAAACACCTCCAACAAACCAATTGTCAGTCTGACTGATTCCATAGTCATTCAGAGAGATTCTTTCAGACTTAAAAACAACAGCCCACAACAATAAAACCTGCTCCCTGCCCATGCCTGGTCCAGAACAAGGGTGGAGGGGAGCCTCTCCAAACACCCTCCCACCCTGATCTGTTATTTACATTCAGGCTCCAATTCCTATCACGATAAAGACGACATAGGGGTTGGACTGAATGACTTCCAAAGGTCCCTTTCAACCTGAACTGCTCAATTCTAAGAGAAGAGCAACCTAGTGCTTGACAGCCTATTTCCTAGCCATTTCCATGAAGTCCCATATTTAAATAAACAAGAATGAAACAGAAGAAGGAGGAGGCTGGGGTTATAGTTGTGCCACTTTCAAGGTCTTTATGCTGAACAGAACACAACACCTAAAATCATTCTTGTGAACTTGAAGGATCATACCTATCTCAAGAATGACTTTTGCAGACCTTGTGGTTTTGGGACTTTGTTTTTCTGTGTACAGACAACAACTAACTTAGAAGTTGCAGATACTGTTCAGCTAATGTGCAAATGCCCATACTTCCTTATGGCATGAAGCGCCTAATTTTTTTCACTCTATTGTAAGAATTTTTTCACTCTATTGTAAAGAATGCATCCTTGGATTTATTGTTTTGTCTTTAAAGAGAGCATCATTAAGTACTGTGCCAATAAACCTGATTAAGACACTATTCTAACTTGTAAGTTGTTCTAAAACAAACATTCATTTGACAGCTTTAAGCAGATGACAAATGAGCTTTTTAAAAAGAACATTTTAAAATCAAAGAGGTAAACCAATTCTATCCTGCAAGAAGAAAAAATTATCAATTTGTTAGACTAGTTTGACACATATTCCATCAACAAAACAATGCAGATTGTCACAACTGTCTTAAGCAGAGATCAGGAATGAGTTATTCAAATATACTATCCCTTCCTTGATAAGAATGATGCAAGTTATTTTACTACCACTGAGGATGATGGCACTGCACTGGCAGTCTCCTGATGGTTCCCCAACATCTGCAGCAGCTGGAAGTGGCAATTTTGCACCTTCCAAAAGACAGCTCCTAAGCATGGGCAGTACAGGGCTACTGTGGGCTATGCTCAGAGAAAAATGACATACTAAAACTAAAACTTTAGTGAACTCTCCAGGAACCTAGGGGTTCCTGGTTTTTTCTTTTTTTCCCTTCTTCTTTTTATTTCCTTATTCTAAGATTCCACAAACAATCCATGAATAACTTACTGGTTTAAGTTCCCTTTCTTGGTAATGACTTCTATACTTCATGGAAAGTGCTGCCAGCAGCAGCTGCTCAGGCTGTTCAGATGATGCTGTTTGTGCTCTCTGATGGGATGAGCACTTCAGGACTGCACTGAAGGCAGTCACCACTAAGGAAGCCCTGGTGCCTCTGGTGTGCCATGGACACAACCACCCCACAGGATTTCTCTTTCCTTCCCCTGCCATGTCCTCTGGTACCTTCAGCTTGGATGCTGCCCCTTTTAGCTTACAAACAGTCCTCACTGGGGCCATAGTGGCAGATGGAGGAATCTGGGGAGGGGGGACAGACATCTCACTGCTCTGTCTGCATGTTGGTGAAAAAACAAAACACTTTTTTTTATTTTATTACCTGCACAGCAGCTCAGGTAATGCCTCAGCTTTAGACTCACAGGATACCAGAATTACAGAGGTGGAAAAGGATATGAGTAGCTGGAAGGAAGTGTTAATATGACATGTTTAAAGCAGGTCTTTCTGTCATCTTGCATCAGTCAGCTGTCAGTAACCCCACAAATTAAACTTATAATTTAAAAAGAAAAAAATTGAATTCATGATTTTATTTTTTTTTTTTTTTTGGTAAAAAAAATCTGTTAGAGTCACCACACAGAGCAAACAACATTCTATGCAAGTGTAGGTGGTGACTCTCCCTCTGGGAAAAATTTTATTTTTCCCTTTGTGATTTATCCACCACTCAAACCTTTACATCCACCCCAGCCTTCAGCTGCTGCCAGGTCACACAGTATTCTGTGACATAATTTTCATAAAGCATTTTGTGACATGACTGTCACCAATGCATCTCACAAGGCTTTATAATGCCACCTCAACTTTCCACTCTGACCAACCCTCTCCCCCCTACACACAAGGAAAGAATTTTAAAGAAACAAAAGAGGAGTCAGTCACCTAACCTCACAATGTGTGGCTGCAGCCTGAGCTGAATCAGAGTTGTTTGAAATTGAGTCATTTTGTCTAGTTTGCTCTAAAGTGATAAGCTAGATGGGATAGAAATTCTATATATTATTACACAGAATTATTTCAAACATGGAGCTAAGATAAAAGCAGAGTCCAGGGAGGGCTAATCTGTGCCTGTCAGCCCACACTTTAATCACATGCCGATTACTTTGTTAGTCATCTCTTCATCAGTGCTCTCAACCCACTCCTGCTCCTCCTGCAGTAAACTTTAATTAACCAAAGAAACACTGGAGTTACTCACTGAGAATAGAGAAACAGAAAAATGGAGGAGCGGAATGCTAAATGCCTTTCATCACAAGTGAGAGTGAATCAGTTTGGAGGTAGTGGAAAAGAGAACTCTTTAAACCCAAGCAGCAGGAATTCCTGTCTGTAAGCAAACATTTTGAAACAATCCAAAAGGAAAACTTCTGTACCACTGCAATTTTATGTTTCTTTCCCTGGCATATGTTTTGGGTTAGCAGCTGGTCTTTCACAACAAATAAAACTGAGAAAAAAGCTAATAGAACAACGCATGAATCACCTGCGTGGAGAGTTCACTAAAATCACTGCTCTTCATCTGCTATGCATTATCCTCACTCTGATGGGACTGTTAGCTAAAAGTCAAAAACAAGCAAGTCACACAATAGCAATGTTTGTACTTCGGGCTGAGCCATCATTTCTTTCTAATTTTAGTGAGCTGGCACCACCCTTACATGGTAGGTAATTGTGCAGATTACCACAGCAGTAACAGCACCGTCTGTCATGCCACCAGCAAGTAACATCTGAGGTGTTATGGTTTTGTTGTGCTCTTAGGGATAATAATGATGGAAAAGAAACCACCACACTAAAGGATGATCCCACTGTACAACAAGTTGAACAAGTTGCCATGACTTGCTGAAGAGATAAGGTGACAGAACTAAGGAGTTCTCTTCCTGGATCAGCATCCTTGCACTGGCACTGCACTCTTCCCCACCACATCAAAGCAGGCAGCGTGAGATTTGGAAGGTGATTAGTATTCACTTGCAAACATTTCCATACCAGTTCCAGAGTGCCAAGAAACTATTACATGACCTTAACTATCAGGTGGCATATTAGAGAAACAAAGCAGACTGCTGGATTTTCCAACAGCAGCCAGTACTGTGAGTCACACAGAAGAGCTGTGCTTTGGACAAAAGCTGCCTATTAGTCTTGCATGCTCATGAGGGATTCCAAGCAGCATCCTGCACCCAGCATGCACCTGGCACATTTGCATAATTTGCAGTATTAGAGTAGAAAGAGGATTATGAAAACAATTACTGAGGCAATATTCAGCTCCAAATGGATGTGCTGCTACTACCTTACCATAGCAGACTGTTGACAGAGTGAGCTTCAGATAGATTTGTCACATCCTTTGCCTTGGTGTCCTTTCATTCTTCTCTTAACCTCTCCATTACTCTTACTTTAATGACTCTCCCAGCTTCTCTTTCCTCCCACTTTTCACCGTGATCTACTCAGCCACTGCACCACTCTCTCCCACTCATGATGATGCCTCTCTTTGTGCCAGTGTCTCTGCTTCAGCCACAACAAACCATGATCAACTACACCAGGAACCTCCTTTTGAGAGCAAGTACTGGCACATTTATGAAAAGACAGTAAGAATCAGCCTCTTTTTTCTCCATTTATGGAGCCATCCCACTTCTTCTGCCCCTCACCTTGCTGTCAGTCAGCCATTGATCTCACACCTGATCATGTGAGGATACAAAAGATCCTAATAACTAGGTCTGAGAGGAAAAGGAACAAAGCTTTACAAGAGTTCACCATCTGGGCAGTACTTGGTATAGAGCTGTCACTCAGTGCTAAATTCACATGCCACGTCAGATCTATCATTACAGAGATGCCTGTGCACAGGGACTATATTCTCAGCTGAAGCAGTACAAATCTCAAAGAATTAATCTCAGTTTTCATGCCTTTTCATCTCAGGCAATGTTGTAGAAGCAGTGTCCCTGATCTAGCATTTCAAGATGATATTGCTGCATCCCAACCAGCAACACAAGCTGTAATTTACTCTTGTAAACCAAAAGTAGTGAGGTACTGCTCCTCTCAAGCATGCTGCAAGAGGCAGAAAGAATCTTTCCCTGCTACCCTTAAACAATCTCAATTTTGCTGCAGCAAACTGCCATCTCTCTTCCCTAATCAACCCCCAGAGTGGCAAGTGCACTTGGCCACATCTGTGTTTCACAGTGTAGGAAAAGAAAGTGCCTGTTGTGTTGGCACAGGAAGGAGGTGCAGGCAGCCACGCACAAACTTGCTGACCTGGCACAGCATTCAGCTCCAACACACAACTGCTTTCCCAAACAGCTCATTGTTAGTGTTTAATTGAGAACGCTGCAGAAAAGGCCAAGGGATTTGGATGGAGGTTATGGGAAGCAAAGCATAATCTGGAATGCTGTTCTGCAGTCTAGAGAGCAGCTGGGTAAAGACAGCAGAGGCTGCCTGGGTAAATGGGGAAGGCTGGAACTAGCACCATGCAACAGCCTGTCTCCAAGTGCAAGTAAGACTGGATTGCCACAGAAATCAATTTTCATACCTACTCTCACAGCCACCATAAAAAGCATATAAAATCAAATCAGTAACAAATCATGTAAGGATTGAAGATTGGATTCAGGGGTGGAGGGAGCAAAGGGAAAACTGATCTTCCCCATCACAGTCCTCTTCCTTTCATCTCTGAGGGACCCTTCTTAAGTCCCTTCTGACACCCACTTCCTACCAGGAGCTGTAACTTACCATGTTACCAAACTGAAACCCTGCTTAGGATATTAAAAAGCAAAAATATATGCTTCTCAAGAGAACTCTCCAAATTATCTAGCTAATTTTTAGAAATTAACAATAATAATGCTAAAACATCCAGCAGCCTAATTATCAGCCACTTGTCATTTATATTCCCATTAAATTCACAGCTGCTTAGCAAAGAGACAGGCTGATGCAAGAAGACTGCCTTGTATGCTCTCACCCAAGCCTCTTTCATTTATTCGACTGAGAGTGATGACACAAATAACTCAAATGCCTGCTTGGTATTTGGCAGGTGCCATTGGTGTATGACACACTATTCAAAAAGCAAACAGCAAGAATTACATCATGTTCTAAAGCGAAAAACCAGGGCATTTTATTCCTCTCACAGTAACAAAACTCTTAATTTTCAAGTTTCCACTGACCTTTTCACCATCCAAAGGAATTTTACTGTGAGCTAAATCTGCCAGCTAACCTGTCCTGTAATGAACCATAGCTGAAAAGTGGGGAGCTGTGAACACTGCAACTGCTGTTGAGGGGTGGGGGGAAGAACTGACAAGCAAGGTGTCTGTGTGACTGGCACACTGCAGATAGACCCCGAGGTGTCTCTGTGCCACCTTCCAAACCTCACCCAGCTGGGTTCCTTGGCAGGAACACCACGAAAAGAAGAAAGAACCTGCAATTGCATTTTCTTGGCTTTGAAATATGCTAAATTGATTGAATACATGTCAGCTTCATGCAGTGAGATATTTCAGCATCTCTAAAATGCATTTGCAGGTGTATTTCTAATTTGTAAGGACATTCTCATGCCAAGTACCATGTTGGTACTTACCTGATGACACAAATCTACAGCAAGAACAAGTCTAAGAAATGAAGTAGTTTTGCTAGACAGAACTAGGCTGATTTCAGGCAAGATGTTACAAGGAAACACAGAGAGGTGTATTATACCTATGGTTTACATAGAGTATTGGTATAACTCAATCTACCAGCGCTTTAGCCCTGGAACAATTTGTTGCCTGTAAGGTGGTCTATCAAAACTGATGTAGTTTTTACACACAAATTCCTGCCCACTGAGATGCAGGCTAGGATTCTCCCATTTGTTTCACATTTAGCAAAAGGCTCCCACTGTAAAATTTTACATACTGCATATTCCAGCTGGAATAATCCAGATGACCTAAGGACAAGTAGTCTAAATAATGAAGAGACACCCTGAGATGTTTCGTTTTCCAGGATCAACAAATCACACCCTGCCCAATAGCTTGATTCAGTCTCTCCAACAAAAGTGAGAAGTACAACTGAGAAGCATGACTGAGATATTTTCAAGTAATTACATTTTCACAGCAAGCAATTTTATCACCATATAAATTGAAGTTGTTTCTATCCACTCATGCTACCCCATAACTAAAAAACCAGGAAAAATACAGAACATGTGAAATACTCTTTTTATAGCAGCCCTCAAAGCTCAAACACAACCTTTGTACTCAGCTGCTCTTTGCCTATTCCTGATTTCAAACAGCAAGAAAATAGGTTATTTGGGACATATTTGATTTAAAGGTTCTCTTAAACAGACTCTTCAAAGCCAGCCATATGATGGTGAACAAAACATTTATCTAAAACATTGAAAATGCTCAATTTCTGAAGACATTGATTGTATTCAAAGAAGAAAAGTTTGTCATGAAAGAATGAGTAAGCAAAAATGATGCTGGACTCCAGCAAAATACAAGCAATACAGAAAACATGTTTGACAGTATCAGTTGACATGAGAGGTGACAATGCCACACTTTAGGGTTTTAAGGGTTGTAAAAAAAGCATCCTTATTATGATCAGGGCCACTGCACTGACAGCAACAGTCCCAGTACATTTATCTGGAGAAGAGTTTGCTACATTTTGTGCAGAAAGATCTTGGGGCAGGTGCAATTTATAAACAACAAAACAACTCCAAACTGCAAGATGCAGGCTTAAATAAAAATTTGCAGTAAATACTACAACTGAGCTAAAATGAGAAAGAAAATTTGCACTTATGATTTGAGGGTTTGACTTAGCCAAAAAGTCAACAAAACCACAGTGAAATATGGGAAAGTATAATAAGCCTAACAGCTTTGCAGGAATTTGTGATAAATCAGATGTCAAGTTTGGATTCAGCCTAGAATTTAGCAGGTTTTTTTTTTTTTTTTTTTGTGGGGTAACCAAACTATGAATAATATATTTATTTTAGGTTCTGTTTCCATGTCCCTCAAAAAAACCTGTGAGTTTCACAATCTCTTCTAACTAACCTCAGCCAACACACACAGGTTACCAATAATATAAACTTGGTGAAATACATCTGGTTTCATCACCATGCAGCTTGTAAACCACAAAGTAGACTAAAAGCACGTTTTCACAAAATAATTTGGAGTCAGTCAGGTTCCAGAGCTTTAAGATTTTGAACCTGGAAATCAGGAGCCAAACACATGTGAATTTAAGGCAGTATGTTTACTATCAATGATGTTTCCTCTCTTGCATGACTATAAACATTTGGGTGGCTTATTTTTGGTGGAGTAAGGAAGAGGCGATGAAATTAGGTTCAATGATTCTGTTTGCTACAAGAAAACAAGATATTTTTATTTACAGGCATATAGCTGAGTGCTCTGGGAGCTCTCCTGATAAATGCTTCACCAGCTGAGTCACAGTGCGCACAGGATTAGTCACAACTGAGGAAGAGTCCCAAGGTTTCATTTACAGCCACAGATTTACCTGATGTATATTAATTTCTCCTGTGAGCAGCAGCTCTCTGAAGATGTGTGCTTCAGGAGCCTTGGCTCTGTCATCGCCTCCACGTCACCACACCCTCGAAGACAAGGGTCAGAGTGCCAGCACGCACAGGGGAAGGCGATGTCTGCCAGCCGGTGGGGAAAAGGAACAGAGGAACAGAGGGCTCCCAGCCCGTACATCAACATATGTTCTGTGGGCCTCGGCAGAGCGGAGCATGCGTCACGCTCACTTGACGCTATTTCAGGCGACAATGGGTAAACAAAATGACTTAGCCGAGTGACCCAGCACACTCCTTTCGTTAGTGCTCCAGCAGAGAAGCCTGAGCAACTGGCAGTGCATCTGTGCCTGTGAGCTTCTACCCATTGTGTTCCCACTCTGCACCCAGGGAGCAGGGACAAGAGGTAAATAACTTAGCCCAGGGTTTAATTGCAAATCGCTGACAGAATAAAACCCCTACCAATATCTCAGGCATCCAGGTTCCAAGTCACCCTCTCCATGTAATCCCTAAAAATCCTCTGCCTGAAGGATCTGACCTAGCAAAGCCTGGCTCTTCCATGAGAGCTGTAAATAACTGCCTCCATTGGATCACCAAACAAATACAGGGCATCTCTGCTACCTTTCCTCACAAGCTCGAACAGAGTCTGAACATGGGTGCATGCACAAGTTGGCTGCACGTCTTCTGTTTTGAGAGGCTCAGATGAAGCAGAAGGAAAATCAAGCCTGCCCATTTGAGCAGCTGTATAAAACCAGAAATGCAGGATTCCTAAATGGCTAAAGGGTGAACCCTAAAACAGTTGTGTTTCTGCACCTTACCTCCATTTTTCACACAAATGTTGAATTTAGACATGGAGAGCCCTTGCACTGGTGCCCATGTCCTCATGCTGCCTGTGTGAATGATGCTGCTTTCCAAACAGGATGTTCACATTCTGCCCAGGGGATGTCTACATCTTTCTGCATCTCAGAGACTTGTCCCCAGCCAAGTGAACTACAGACACACTTGAAGTTTCTTCAAGTGTAAGTCTATTTTAATGAAAAAACATTGAAATAAAAGAGAATTGTAAAGTAAAAATTATTAAAACTGCACTTAAAGGCTATGTTATTACAGAATTAGCACCTAAACAAACTTACAATCACTGTTGAATATATTTTTACACAAAAGCAAACCACAGTGAAGCTGCTCCATGCTGGCTTGCACTGTTTATAGCTTTCAATACAAATATAGGGGTCAATTTGTCTAATGAAAATAAACAACTCCATGAAACAATTCTGTTTCTTTTGAGTTGAATATACATTTTATCTAGTTTAGCATGTCCATTGGGTATGTGCTAAACATTGGCTCAATTTTGCGTTTCTTCTTGCAGCAGAACACAAATTGTTAACTTTCACCTTTAGATTAAACCATGCCTAGTTTCCTTCCTTCTATTATTCTGTATTCTCCTTCCTCTCTTCCTGTTTCTGTGCTAAGGAGACTGACATCTACTTACATCAAAATTTTCCTCCTTGCTTCCTACAATTTCTCCAATAGACAAATTGGAACTTTTCAAAAATTTCTCAAATCAACACGTTTTTGTAGAAGCTTCTTTGGGCCTTGACAGAGAATTCTTTAATACCCTGTTAATGCAAATATTTTGCCTGAAAGCTTGACGAGTTCTGAAAAAGAAGTAAATCAATATCTACCAAACACTCTGTACTAAAATTACTTGTGTTATTAATACAACTGATGACAGGACTACTTCACAGTGATTTAAAGTTTCAAAGCCAATAATGTTTCCCTGCTCAGATCTATACAGGTGCCCCAAAGAGAAGGAAGATTATTTCCCAAGTGGTTTCACTGAAAAAAAAAAAGTATTAACATAGCTGATCTAATACTTCAACCAATTTGCACCATAGTTCCTGACAGGATCTCCCTCAAGGCTAGCCTTAAAATAATATGGCAGCCTAATTTTGCCTTGTTTTACATTAGTCTGAAACCAAGCCTAGATTTTATTGAACTTTGATTCCTTTATTTTACATATTATCCAGATTAAACTTTTAATATGGTTTCATGGTTTGAAAAGCATCATAATCTACTGGTAGGGAGTTTTTAGTGCAGCAGGAAATGGAATTAGGAGAGATCCACTGACTTAATTGAAGATGCCACTAAAAGCTTTGCCATCTGCAAATGTCCTGCCCTTCTGACTTCAGCAGTGATCCTGGGAGAGAGTATGGAGCAAACCGTGATCCGTGTACACAACAACTCTGCTGTAGAGGCGTCTCTGATACAGAGCAGACCTGCTGAGGTACATCACATCTAGGGATGCATTTACTGCCTTCAGACCACTTACATTATCAGTATGATTTTAGGATAGGCAATAATTTGATATGGTAATTGTGCTGTGTTGTGCCTGCCAAAGGAAACACCTCTACCTTCTCCACTGCTGCAATGTATATTCAAATCACCAAAGTAACTAAAAAAGGAGAAATGTACTGTGAAAACTCATCTGGATTTATGCCAATAGTATTTCTTATGGTCACCATTCTGATTAAACCAGGCAGCTACCATCTTCATTCTATTACAACCAAAGGGAGTTGGAGACTCCAAATAAAGTCCAGGAATACCGACACCAGGAGTGCTAGTGAAATAAGTCTGCCAGGAAATATCTCAAAAAATTAAAAAGGCAGAAGAAAAAAAATCCCTGTTTGAGTTTTGCATCATGTTTTCTCTCTTTGTCTTAAGATACCAGTGTCATGACTCACTCTGGAGATTTGAATTACTCCCTGGGCAACATGACCTTCTCATACAGCTTTGTTCCTCATGCTAGCAAAAACTGGTCATCCATGAATACTGAATGAAGAAACTTCCTTATTAGTCATCTCTAGATCTATAAAACTAATACCGGAAAATGGTGTTTAAACAAGCCCACTGCTGCTTCAGGTATGTGGCCTTCCAGCACTGCAAATCTAAATAGTTCCATCGGATGTGTGAGGAAGGATAGAAAAGGGAAAAGAAGTTAGATACATAAGTCATTGTCTCTAGATAAAATCTAGGGATTAGAACTACTTGCAGCAGTTTGGATCTATATTTAGGTTTTCATGTTATATGCCTGACTGGCAAATCCCTTGGCAATTTTGAAATTGCCTAAAAAAACAATGCCTAAAAAACCCCCAAACTTGAAAACCCATCAAGTCTTCAAACTGAGAACATTTTGGTTTCACTTTAGCTGGTTAGCGGTCCATGCTCATGTATGCTCTAAACCACCGTGACGTCTCATACTCAAGTAAAAACTACAGATCAAATTCTCCTTCTGAACACAGGAAGAACAGGTATTTGTCTACACAGAGTCTTGCCCGCATCTCTCCTGAAATAGTTCAGTACTTTCCTGACTGTGCATGAAACTAAAAACTCAGAGCAAAGCATATGCATCTCAATAATTCATGTTACAGGCACGTTGGCTCATTCAAAAGATAGTGCAATAATTTCAAGTCATACCCATTATAATGGTCACTGACAAAAAATGTCACCTTGTTCCCATGGACATTGGTTGCTTTTTTGTTTAAGCTCTCTCTGCTGGTAACAGTACAGGCTCAAATTCCATTGAACAGCATATTACACCCTCTCACCAAATTATTTGAATAGGATTGACCAAGATGAGGACAAACATCCCCATAACTGCAGGGGACCTAATCAGAATCCATTATCTATCCCTGAGTCAACAAAGCACTAAGCTAAGAGCTAAGTGTTCCTGCAGATCTAAAACTTTGAAAAGACTTCAGATTGACAACTACACCAAAGAACTGGAACTTTCTCACATAGGAAGCATAGCACAAGCAATCAAAATCCACATGGAAATCCTCATTCCACACAACATGTATGTATGAAACCACACAACATGTTAACTACACCTTTTCCTCTTTGTAACTAAAAGATGTAGACAGCACTGCACTTAGGCAGTGCAAGATGAAAATTGAAAGAAAATTTTTTTTAAAAAATCCACCCAAACCCCTCTCATAGATTTTTAGCCAATATACAATGAGTAAAAATTATCCCAGATCCCAAACTTAGTGTTGACATCTCTGTGTGAAAAAGAATCCTTGCTATATCTCTAAATTACATATATCTTACTATACCCTTGGCAACCTGTTATCTTGGTTTCCCATTAAGATGGACACCACAATACGTTTTTATTAAGTTTAGCATTTAAAGAAATATCCACCTGTAGCTCCACTATTTTTTCTTTCAAATGACATATAAGTAGGAACATTGATAAAAATAGTTCTAAATGCCCATCTGATATATTTTTATTTTATCAGCAGCCTCTGCAAAGTGCCATTTGCTGGCCAGGGATCCAATCTGACTTCATCTGTAAATGGCTGTAATGACATGCAAGACAATTTCTGTAAGAGACATTTCAGTTTCATTTTCAAAGGAAACATCTTTAGAAGGATTTCCAGTTTCTCTAAGCATTGGATCAGCTGTAGGATGTAAGACAACACTCTTTGATTACCAAAAACTCTGATTACCAGGAACAGGATGCTAAACCACATGAAAGCAGTCTTGCTGCTCAAGTGGTGACTAACATGATGGAGAAGGAATGTTTAACAAGTTCATTCATGCAATAGGATGGGTGAATGCCATCTCTCACCACTATGTGCATGCTCCAGAAATTCTCTCACTTCAGGAAAATGTGTCTGGAAGTCTGTCAGTAAAATGAAGGATGGAAAAGTTTGGAACAGTGAAGCACATATTTTGCATTTTATGTAAATTGTGCATGTTGTTTATATTACATCGATGCATGTGAATTCTACAGCTACTATGGCATAGTTAACCTTTTAAAATGTTCATGTACACTACAGTGAGCAAAAATAAACTTATCATAGTTCAGAAACAAAACGTTAACTGCTGGCAACCGCTAGGTTCATAGGATGGAAGTACAATGGAGCATGACAAAGCCAGACTACAATAGTCCTTGACACTGCTCAGATGCCAGCTAATCACAATCTGTTTCTGCATCAGTAGATCTCACTATTGCCATGGACTCCTTGAATTCTATTTTAGAAAAAGAATTCTTCATTTTCTCACTGGATTTCATTTGGTATTCATCAGTACTATGTGGCAGCATTTTTAATTGCTCATTTCTACAACATAAGGTATTACCCCTTGTTCTAAAGGAGGGCAAAGAAACAAGAGGTACAGAGGTCCAAAGGTGTCCATGTGACTAATTAATACTTTCATGTTAACTTCAGAAGAGGTAGAAAATAATCAAAACCCTCTTTATAAATAAGTAACTCTGTTTCAAATCTCTTCCTATTTTTGACTACCCCCAAAACTACTCATATTCCCTAAGTAACACTGATCAGGAGTGGCAGCTCTTCCAAGCCAAGATGTTATAACTTTCAAAACCTAGGAATGTATGACAGCTCCTAAAAGCAATCTAACCATGCCCCTGTGGCAGCAAAGTTACCTCCAGATGAATCAGAGCTTTTGTCAGTTCTCAACTACAAGTCCCATGGGACAATCAGCTCTAAGTTACACTCTAAGCTTTTATTCCATACACAGAACTACCTCACTCACAATATGCAGATACTCTTACACAGGAGAATAAACTCAGTTCTTTACGTTTACTGAATAAAAGCTCTCTTCCTCTTCTTTCAGCTCACTTTCCTTTAAAATTCAGCAAACAGTAACGTGGGACCCACAAACTGCCTATTTTTAACTGCACATTTTTGGTTACTGTAAATCTTGTGTTATGAACAGTGTTCAGACCAGGCCTATGCAGCTCCCATGGGGGTGGACCACCAAGGACTGACTGCTGGCATGGAGCTGCAGCTGTGGGCCACAGCAGAGCAGCTCACCAGCACCCAGAGGCCACACAGCTCGTGGTGGGTGGCTGCTGACCAGCTGCCACAAACCCCAGCCAGAGCGTGGCACACAGCTGGCCGCAACCCTGCCCCGGGGAAAACACACACAGTCATCACTGCTGTCAGCTGCACCTCATATCCCCTTCCCTCTCCTTTCATGTGCTCTTTACAAGCCGCCCTCTCCCTGTGGATACAGCTCCCTCCTGTTTGTCTTCCCCCACTGGGCAGGACTTGAGTCTCCTCTCCCCTGCAGCAGCCCCACAATCCATCCCAGTCCATCTTGTTCCTTACTTCCCAGGTCCCGCCCCACACACTAACCAAAATACCCCCACGCTGTTCACATGTTAACCTCAAGTTCCTGCTTCCCAAACCTCCCACACTGCTGGCTTGCTGCTTCAGCTCTTCTCCTAATACTCCCAGGCTCCCTACTTTCCAAACTTCCCTTATCTTCTCAGCATTCCTGCCACTCAAACACCTTCTGGATGTAAGGAGTCTCAGGAACACAATTCCTGGTGCCCCAAGAAGAACCAACACATGCAGCTGCCTTCTTCTGCAGTGCCCAGGCCTCCAGGGCTGACCATCCCTGATGCAGATGGCAGAGTTGCCTCAGAGAAAGACTTGGAATATTGCTCCCAACTGAAGGCTCACACAAAGCTGCAACTCCCATCTGACAGTCTGTGTTGTGTAGGCCAGATCAAGACCCAGCAAAGGGACCTGCTGTTTCTGCCAGTAAATGATCACACTGGCAGGCTGTCATTTCCCACGTAAGCTGGCATTCCCACAAGCTGTCAGTTGCAAAAGAATGGAAATCCAAGAGTCTCAAATCCCTCTGAAGTGGATTGCATCATGAAGGATGCAAATTTTCAGTCCATTCTTCCTAATTCTTATATTTTCTTCTTATCCCCATGTTTCCCCACCCTGGATCTTATTCTTCATTGAGTTCTGATTCACTTTTCCCCTCAGTTTTAGCCACTGTGACTTTTTCACCGATGGGAATAATTTCTGCAATTATTCAGAAGACAGAGCATGTTTGAACTCTCAGTTTCTTTGCTTAGCACCATAGTTTGTGCTGATTACCTGGGCTGCAAAGAGTCAAATTATCTTCAGGAATGCACACACTGCCTGTCTTCCCTTCCACACAAACTTCTGTGTAAGCGGGCATAAAAAAATTCTGACCATTAGGCCAAATTGCAAGAGAGTAAAATGGCAATAAATGGAGACTCAAAACACACAGAACTTCCCTGAGAAATGTTCAGCCCACGCTCTAAAGCAAAGAGGCACTTGAACCTCTCACCAGTGTGTGCATTTTAATCAAGCACCTGGGAAAGCAGAATTTCTTTCTATAACTTGGTTTTATAAGAGCCAAGCTTTGAACTGCTAAGTTCAGCCAGACTCAAATAGCTGGTGCAGAAAAAAAATCAAAATCAAGTGGTAGAAATAAATTTTGCAGAAGCAACCACAACAAAATGCCTCATAATGGGAAATATTGCATAATTGCATCTATGGACAAAGTTGAAACTTCTGCTTATAATGACAAATGGTAATCCCCTCCCCCAAAATAAAGCAAATTTTGCTTAGAGG